>NW_011494604.1:2032890-2037631 GCF_000754665.1 Bison bison bison | reverse complement strand
CCCTGAACTCTCTCTGTTTTTTGACACCTCTATACTTTTGTCTAGTCCTAGCCACAGAGAATTCTCTCCTTGCTCTTATCAGGAACCTATTCTGTACCTGGCACTGTTCTGGGACTGGGAATGACAGCAGTAAACAAACCAGGCTTATCCAAGTCTCTGTTCAAATATCATCACTATTTTGGAAGTATTTTCTGACCACCTTATCTACCCTTCAGATTAGTAAGATGCCTCATCAAGGAGATTTTGTTCTTTTATATCTGCATCTTGACACTTATTGTACCCTATTTTAATCACTGATTTTCCTATTAGTCTCTTCCTTTGGCCTATGAGTGCTCTGAGGGCAGGGTGTGTGACTCATTTATTTCTGTATGCCAGTATTTATTTAGTGCTACTCCTGACACATAAGCTGTTATTGGATTAATTGTTTGCCCAGGATCACATAATTAGTCAAAGATAGGCCCAGGACCAGAGTCCTGGTCTCCTGTTTCATGGTCAGAAGGCCTCTTCATTAGAGTTTGATCTGCCCTGTGGGGTCTCTGAAGGACAGCAGCCCTGTATTTTGTGTTGGAAAAGCTGAATACAGTGTTAAATATCATCAGGAATGGTAGTGGAAAGAGAGAAATGTAGCCCTGACCTTTTGTTGAAAACTATGGTGCATTCACCCCTCATAGCCTTTGCTTACTTTGAGTCCCTGGATCATAGGGATGCTATGATGAAAATCAGAAGAGGGAGAACAGGTAAAAGGACGGAAATGATGTGGATGTGGGGAACAGTCTTCACTCAAGGAAATGGAGACTCTTATACACTTATGAAAGGCCCCAGGTTTGTCTGACAGGTCCCCAAATCAGGGTGGAGGGTGTGTGTTCCTAGAGGAGGAAGGGACTTCTCTTGTGAGTTTCATAAGCTCCATAGCTGTGATTAGGGATCACAGTTAACACACAAGTCTATAAATGGTATCCCTGGACTTGTGGACCATGATATGAACATGGAAAGATTCTTTGACATATGAACATGGCTAAGTTAAGACGCATTGAAAGAGGTAACTATTCACTTGTTAGATAATTGTGGCTCAGCTGGTAAAAGAATCCGCCTGCAATGCGGGAGACCTGGGTTCAATCCCTGGTTTGGGAAAATCCCCTGGAGAAGGGAAAGGCTACCCACTTCAGTATCCTGGCATGGAGACTGTATAGTCCACGGGGTTGAAAAGAGTTGGACACGACTGAGCAACTTTCACTTCGCTTCATGTGGAGCTTTTAACTTTCAAAATGTACTAGCATGATATATAAGCAATTTTGAGAAATCTGCTAATAACAGAGCCAAGAACCACTATTCAAAAAAAAGGGACAAGGTCAAATAGGACTGCCCTAAGCAATATTGCTGCTGGCATCCAAATGCTGGGTTGACTTGATCCAGGGGTTGGCCCAGGGTAGAAAAAGATCCAGACTTCTGTGAAATAAAGTTGGAGAGGCAAGCTAATAAGAATAAGACAAATCATGGAGGGCTTGAAAGTCAGACAGGGCATCATTTTGATGAGAAAAGAAATGAAGATCCAATAAAAGCTTTAGAGAGTGATGTGATGACATGAGTGGTTAAGGCATTTTATCTGAAAAAACTAAACTTAATTTCCTGGCGTTGGAAAATGATTATAATATTAGAACTTACCTACTCATAGATTGCTGTAAGGATTAAATGAGATAAGGAAACTTCATTGACTTTAAAGAAAGTGAAAATGTTGATCACTCCGTTGTGTCTGACTCTTTTCGACCCCATGGACTGTAGCTCACCAGGTTCCTCTGTCCATGGAGTTCTCCAGGCAAGAATATTGGATTGAGTAGCCATTCCCTTCTCCAGGGGATCTTCCCTACCCAGGGATCAAACTCAGGTATCCTGGATTGCAGGTGGATTCTTTACCATCTGAGCCATCATCTGAAAGCCAAAGGGCTTTCAAAGGGAAGCCCATTGAAAACATTGACTTTCAAGCCCCTCTTAATGCTGGGAACCCTTCCATTATTTGCAACTGTGCAGAATATGGCTAATGAGACAATAATCATATTTTCAGGACAAAAAATTAGGACATACTCTGACAAGTAAAAGTTTTGTTCCACTGAAAATGTACTTTTCATGATGCAAATGGGAATATCCATGATATTTCAGTGATTTATGGAAAGAGTCAAACATAATTTTTGAAACTAGGATTGTCCTAGAGAAAATCCATGATGTTTAAATGGCCTTATTCTGAGAGAGGCAGTGTGGTGTAGTGTGGGAAAAGCAATGAAGGAGACCTGAATTTTTGATTCAGCTCCAACAGAAACTGTGAGCTTGTGCCAACCACTTCACCTCTTTGTGCATCAATTAGTGCACAACTCTTTGCAACCCCAGGCAAGAATGATGGAGTGGGTTGCCATTTCCTCTTCCAGGGAATCTTCCTGACCCAGGGATCAAACCTACATCTCTTATGTCTCCTGCATTGGCAGGCAGGCAAATTCATTACCACTGTGCCACATGGGAAGCCCCATATTGGACTATATTATAAGTCAGATTAAGTCCCTTCCTATTTTTGGAAAAGATGTTCCTTTTTATTTTCTAGACAGATTTTTTTTTTAAGTTCACCAGGACTAAAGTGGGGAATGAAAGAGAAGGATAAATAAAAACTGGCCATGATGTATCCGACTAATACAATTGAGGGAGTAAAAGAAGTTCATTTTGGATGCTTTTATGGGAAAGAAGAACTCTACAGTAGGAAGCTGGTGGATATGACTGTAGCATGGTTGAGAGTTTACAACTGGGGATTTGGCAGTCATCAGCACAGAAAAAGTATCCACTTCCAGTTAGAATATAGTAGATTGCAGCAGCTCAAGCCACCCACTGCAACAAATATAAAAATCTAGAAAAATTATTTTTAAAAATATTGTAAATACATCAGAGAGCTTTAGAAGCAATGGGTACTAGATTAATTCAAATTCCAGAAGGAATTTGAATTTGCCAAACCCTTCCAAAGTGTACTCATAGTAAGTCATTTTCTTCCCAGTGGACCTTTGCCAACTTTGGATGTAGACTCAGGACTGCCGGCAAGCCTTGGTAGTCAAACAGCTCTGGCATGACAGATTAGAAATTTAAGTCACCCCAAACCCTTTCGTTTTTACATAAGGTCTGACATAAAATAAAAAAAATACAAAGAAGCATGAAAATGTGTCTAGTAATCAAGAAGAAAAATAGACATCAAAGAGGATATCCACAGGGAAATTCAGCCACTGGAGTTATCAGAACTTGTTGACTGTAAAATAACTCTAAATAATACGTTCAGGAAAATAAAGGAAAAGATGTATAAATGGCTGAAAGTGGAGAATTCCAACACAGAAATTGTGTGTATAAAAATAACAGATATTCTAGAAATCAAAATGCAATATTTGAAATAAAGAATTTATTAAGTGGATTTATCAGCATCCTGGATAGCAGAAGACATGCTTCCTGATGGAAGAAAAGGTGCCAGGTAAGTGGAAAGAAGAAACTTTTCTAAAGAATGGAGAGGGTCAAACTCTGGTTCCTCAGGTCTTGGACAAGGCAAGAACTAAGAGCTCAAGCAGCAGAGGAAAGACTATGAGGTCAAAGATATAGGCTGAGTTGGCAGCGAACGGCAGTGTGACTTCTTTCTGACATCCTTGATCTCAAGTAGGAAATTGCTTCATCTACTGGGAGTGAGGAAAACAGTTGAGTGGGACTCAGGCTTGAGGGGAGAGTCATTACCTGGAGATTAAATAAGAACTAGAAGTGTGTTCTTGGGGGCGTGGCAAAGATCAACACAGAAGCAGGCGTGAAGAATCTAGAGAGTAGAGGTGGTGCAAGAATGGAGTGTGCTGCCCTGAATGATCTTGCAACTGAACGATTAGTTTTGTGATGTTATTGTTTTATTAAAATAAAAACGGAGTGAGGCTTAAAGATCAGCCTAGGTCCAAATGTGATTGCCTGTGAGATTAAGTCTAACTTGATATGAGCCTACTTTTCTGGTTCTTTCAAACTCACTCAGTTTACTTAAATCTTAGAATCACATGACCATCATTAAATATATGTTCATGCTTTGGTGTTTTATGAAAGGGTTAGTCATTCGGTCATGTCCAACTGTTTGTGACCCCATGGACTGTAGCCCTCCAGGCTCCTCTGTCCATGGAATTTTCCAGGCAAGAATACTGCAGTGGGTTGCCATTCCCTCCTCCAGGGGATCTTCGCATCCCAGGGATTGAAGCCGGGTCTCCTACATCATAGGCAAATTCTTTACAGAAATCTTAAAGATCCCCTCCATCTTCTAGCTTCAGAAAACAACTTCAGTTCTCCTAAGGGCATCCCAGCTCCTGTTCATAAACTAATGCAGAGTTACCCTGCCTTATCCTGCCTCCTCAGGAAAGGAGTTGCTGCCAATGATAGATGCTGGTCTTTCTTTCCCTTGGCTCTTACTTTCTTTCAGTTCAGTTCAGTCACTCAGTCCTATCTGACTCTTTTCGACCCCATGAACCGCAGCACGCCAGGCCTCCCTGTCCATCACCAACTCCCGGAGTCCACCCAAACCCATGTGCACCAAGTCGGTGATGCCATCCAACCATCTCATCCTCTGTCGTCCCCTTCTCCTCCTGCCCTTAATCTTTCCCAGCATCAGGGTCTTTTCAAATGAGTCAGCTGTTCGCATCAGGTGGCCAAAGTATTGGAGTTTCAGCTTCAACATTAGTCCTACCAATGAACACCCAGGACT
>NW_011494604.1:2028677-2032721 GCF_000754665.1 Bison bison bison | reverse complement strand
ATTGACTAGATGGACCTTTGTTGACAAAGTAATGTCTCTGGTTTTCAATATCCTGTCTAGGTTGGTCATAACTTTCCTTCCAAGGAGTAAGCATCTTTTAATTTCATGGCTGCAGTCACCATCTGCAGTGATTTTGGAGCCCAGAAGAATAAAGTCTGACGCTGTTTCCACTATTTCCCCATCTATTCTCCATGAAGTGATGGGACCAGATGCCATGATCTTCATTTTCTGAATGTTGAGCTTTAAGCCAACTTTTTCACTCTTCTCTTTCACCTTCATCAAGAGGCTTTTTAGTTCCTCTTCACTTTCTGCCATAAGGATGGTGTCATCTGCATATCTGAGGTTATTGATATTTCTCCTGGCAATCTTGATTCCAGCTTGTGCTTCCTCCAGCCCAGCATTTCTCATGCTGTACTCTGCATATAAGTTAAATAAGTAAGGTGACAATATACAGCCTTGACGTACTCCTTTTCCTATTTGGAATCAGTTCCATGTCCAATTCTAACTGTTGCTTCCTGACCTGCATACAGGTTTCTCAAGAGGCAGGTCAGGTGGTCTGGTACTCCCTTCTCTTTCAGAATTTTCCACAGTTTCTTGTGATCCACACAGTCAAAGGCTTTGGCATAGTCAATAAAGCAGAAATAGATGTTTTTCTGGAACTCTCTTGCTTTTTCAATGATCCAGCAGATGTTGGCAATTTGATCTCTGGTTCCTCTGCCTTTTCTAAAACCAGCTTGAACATCTGGAAGTTCATGGTTCATGTATTGCTGAAGCCTGACTTGGAGAATTTTGAGCATTAGTACTAGATGTTTTCGGCCTTTGTGACACTCTGAGGACACTATTTCTCTGCGATCAAAAGACGTTTATCTGTTTTGCTAATTTATCTCAAACTTTTTTGATGGCTTCTAATCAATACTTCAGCTGAGTAATTTAACTTGGAAGTGAATTGTTCCGTTAACAACCAGTATTTTTATAGTTCCCTTTCTAATTACATTCTTTTAAAATTGTATAAGTTATATATATAAATTATGTATATGTATACATTGACTTACCTGGTGGCTCAGATGGTAAACTGAGCAACTAACACTTTCACTTTCTCTCTCTCTAAATATATGGGACTTCCCTAGTGGCACAATTGGTAAAGAATCTGCCTGCAATCCAGGAGACCCAGGTTTGATCCCTGGGTCAGGAAGATCCGCTGGAGGAGGAAATGGCAACCCATTCCAGTGTTTTTGCATGGAGAATGCCATGGACAGAGGAGGCTGGTGGGCTACAGTATCTGGGGTTGCAGAATTAGACATGATTGAGTGACACACACACACACATACATATATGTAATATAAATCTCAGCTTTTACCAGAAATTGATTTTAATAATCATCAGCATCTCTTCCATAACACATAATCTTAAAACAATGAAACAAAAAGTTTTTAAACAAAAGTTTTTTAACCAAAGTACTTGAAACCAGATTTTACATCAGAGCTTCCCAACCTTTTTCAATATCATGGCATACAGAAATCTTCGTAAAGCACACTGGGGTACACTGTAGGGTTTTGGCAGGTCTATATGGAGCTTAAGAAAAATCCAATATAGTTTTATCATATAATTTCAAGAATAAGTTACACAGTGAGAGTGAAGATATTGAATGTTTACTCTCAATAAAACTTTAAATAAAATAGATTTTAAAACTTTTTAAAGAGAAATAAAGCTCATTTTCTAATCATGATTTTGCTTTATACCAAATTTTGTGTTGAAATAACTACATGCAGAAAATTTTTAATTTTCTTTTCAAATTCTTTTTTCTTTTTTTAAAATTAATTGATTTAATTGGAGGCTAATTACTTTACAATATTGTGGTGGTTTTTGCCATACATTGACATGAATCAGCCACAGGTGTACATGTGTTCTCCATTCCAAACCCCGCTCCCACCCCCCACCCATCCCAGCCCTCTGGTTTGTCCCAGTGCACCAGCTTTGAGTGCCCTGCTTCATGCATCAAACTTGGACTGGTCATCTATTTCACATATGGTAATATACATGTTTCAATGCTATTCTCTCAGATCATCCCTCCCTCACCTTCTCCCACAGAGTCCAAAAGTCTGTTCTTTATATCTGTTATTTTGCTGTCTTGCATATAGGGTCATCGTTACCATCTTTCTAAATTCCATATATATGCGTTAATATACTGTATTGGTATTTTTCTTTCTGACTTACTTCACTCTGTATAATAGGGTGAAGTAAGTTTCATTCACCTCATTAGAACTGACTCAAATGCATTCTTTTTAATAACTGAGTAATATTCCATTGTGTATTTCTCTTCAAATTCTCATAGTCACCATCAGTGAGGAAGTTTGCCCCACAGATGGTTGTTACTTAGCAAATGTTAAAAAGGTTGATTTTTCTCCGACTTACAGAAAACTCCTTTCTATTAACCAAAATTTGAATACTTTGATTTCTTCTGTCTTTGGTTGAAATTTTTAGGATAATGTGAATTGATTTCTAATTCACTTAATTTTTTTTACATCAAGTATCTACAAGTAACATGACACCTAACAGATGTTTTGCTACTAGTCTTATTTAGGGTTAAAGTTAGAAATATTACTTAAACTCCCCACTGAACTACTTCTAACATCATGTTTCCCTTGAATCTATGAGCACTGTTGGTATACTTTTATATTTTCAAACATTCATTGTGATTTTTATTAAATTTATTCTGGTGCTTGAAAATGTCAAATAAGCCAATTTTCTGAAAAAAAAAATCTCTCCCCAACAATTCTGCAATAAGAATCATTGACATTTTCAATTCCTCTTTTAGTTCCTAGCCTCCAGGAAAAAAAAGAAAGAAAGAAAAAATTTTCCTTTGATAGGTAACTTAGTAGCAAACAGCAGACTGTTTCTTCACAAGAGCTGAAAGCAGACAAAACCATAGCAGCCTGGATTTATTAGTTGCTGCTGCTGCTGCTAAGTCGCTTCAGTCGTGTCCGACTCTGTGCAACCCCATAGACGGCAGCCCACCAGGCTCCCCTATCCCTGGGATTCTCCAGGCAAGAATACTGGAATGGGTTGCCATTTCCTTCTCCAATGCATGAAAGTGAAAAGGGAAAATGAAGTTGCTCAGTCGTGTCCGACTCTGTGCGACCCCATAGACAGCAGCCCAACAGGCTCCTCCATCCATGGAATTTTCCAGGCAAAAGTACTGGAGTGGGGTGCCATTGCCTTCTCCGGGGTTTATTAGTAACATCCTTTAATATGGAATTCACATCTACAGGCAAATATATAGACTAGACCTCTGTAAACAAAGCATGTCTTACTTGCATCTCAAGTGATCAGAACATGGAGAAGAGATATGAGGTAAAGCCCTCGCACCTTCCTGTCATCACAGCTTTCCCACTAGTACAGAAACTGTTGTTCTTGCATAATCTAGAAAGTCTTATTTCTTTTAAAGTATTTAGTTACTACTCATCCTGAGTACTTTGTTTTGTTCAGTTCAGTTCAGTCGCTCAGTCATGTCCAACTCTTTGCGACCCCATGAATCACAGCACACCAGGCCTCCCTGTCCATCACCAACTCCCAGAGTTCACTCAAACTCATTTCCATCGAGTCGGTGATACCATCCAGCCATCTCATCCTCTGTCCTTCTCCTCCTGCCCCCAGTCATGAGTCAACTCTTCGCATGAGGTGGCCAAAGTACTGGAGTTTCAGCTTTAGCATCATTCCTTACAAAGAACACCCAGGGCTGATCTCCTTTAGGATGGACTGGTTGGATCTCCTTGCAGTCCAAGGGACTCTCAAGAGTCTTCTCCAGCACCACACTTCAAAAGCATCAATTCTTCAGCACTCAGCTTTCTTCACAGTCCAACTCTCACATCCATACATGACCACAGGAAAAACCATAGCCTTGACTAGATGGACCTTTGTTGGCAAAGTAATGTCTCTGCTTTTCAATATGCTACATAACTTTCCTTCCAAGGAGTAAGCGTCTTTTAATTTCATGGCTGCAATCACCATCTGCAGTGATTTTGGAGCCCAGAAAAATAAAGTCTG
>NW_011494604.1:2027344-2028053 GCF_000754665.1 Bison bison bison | reverse complement strand
GGAGGGTCTGAACCTCTGGATCTAGGAAGAGGTCATTGACATAAACAAAAGGTCTCCCACATAGCATCTCATAAGGACTAAGACCAACCTGTTCCTTAGGGAGAGCTATTGGTAAAGCCTCCTTCCATCCCAGGGAGGTCTCCTGGGTTATCTTTTTTATCGCTGATTTTAAGAATTGATTGGCTCTTTCTACTTTTCCTGAAGATTGACGCCTCCAGGCACAATGGAGATAATAAGTAATGCCCAATGCTTTCGAGATTCCTTGGGTGACCTTAGAAGTAAATGATGTCCCATTGTCACTTTGTAATGACCTGGGCAGACCAAATCTTGGAATGATTTCATGGAGCAGTTTTTTTACCACCTCCTTAGCCTTCTCAGTCCGGGTGGGAAAGCCTTCAATCCATCCTGTGAATGTATCTATCATGACTAATAGGTATTTATACCCATGAGAAACTGGCATCTGGGTGAAGTCCATCTGCCAGTCCTCTCCTGGGTAGGCCCCACGTCATTGGATGGGCTGGGCCAGCTGGGGTCTTCGAGCTCCTTGGGGGTTATTTGGCAAATGGGACAAGAGGAGACCACCTGTCTTATAGTTGTTTGGAGGCCTGTTCCTCTGAAGGACCTTTCTAGTAATATTTGGAGGGCCTTTTCTCCTAAATGAGTAGTGGCATGTAAGGAGTTAACCAACTTCCATTGGAGGTTTCCAGGC
>NW_011494604.1:2026348-2027244 GCF_000754665.1 Bison bison bison | reverse complement strand
TACCTAACATTCCCCCCTCAAGAGATGGGAGGCCCAATTCTTTGGGAATAGGGGCGTCGAGGTCTTTCTGGCTACTTCCTGCTGAACTGGGGTGGGGATGGGTATTGGGCCTCCCCCTCTTGCTAGTCTCAATCCTCAGAGTCCTTATAGTGGTGTCCAAGGGTGTGTGATATTTTCCGTGGTCAGCTGTAGTTTTATATCTTTGTTGAACTGGCACTGCATGTTGTAGCTGGTTGACGTGGGCAGAGACAAAACAGGTTAGACAATTGACAGTACATGGAATAATCATAGGCATCATCAATATAGCATAACAAGGACTAGTAGGGACATTGGTCAATTTTAAATTCACATGGCCAGGATGGCTCAAGTCCCTCCTTGTTCAGGGATCAGAAGATCTATCTCCTGTCTGTTTTGGAGTACAGTCTCTGTCAAGCTGTTTTGGCTCCTTAGAGTTATCCTGAGAAATCTTATCCCCAGAAATCAGATTTTGGGGGTGTTCATTAAAATGGCACTCATTGGTAGTTCTGAATAGGTATCTGAGATCTCCCAGGGGCTCACAGGTGTATTGAGTGTCCTCTTCTGTTTTCTTCTATGGCTTGATTCGTGAGCAGTGAATCCAGGAGTCATGTCCTGGTACCTTGACTGCTGTGGGGGTAGAAAGTACTACAGGGTAGGGGCCCTTCCATGTGGGCTGGAGTTGAGCCTTTGGGAACCCATCTTTCCAGACTTTAATTAGGACTTGAGTTCCTGGAGCATATAGTGGTGACTCTTTAGAATCTTTTGGGTCCTGGTTCATACCCCACAAGCGTATATCCTGTTGGAATTGCCCAATGGCCATGGTATAAGACTGGAGGGTCTGAACCTCTGGATCTAGGAAGAGGTCATTGACATAAACA
>NW_011494604.1:2004574-2026248 GCF_000754665.1 Bison bison bison | reverse complement strand
TGAAGGACCTTTCTAGTAATATTTGGAGGGCCTTTTCTCCTAAATGAGTAGTGGCATGTAAGGAGTTAACCAACTTCCATTGGAGGTTTCCAGGCAGAAAAAGGAGTCTCTCCTTTTGGAACCACCCCATATGATCTTCTTGAAAGCCCTCGCTCTTAGCTTTAAGAGTTTCACCTTCAGTATATGAAGGAGTTTCTGGCAAATTAGTCTGTGGAACTAAGGTGGCAATCCCTATTAGGTCATGGTTCTGTAATGCTGCTCTCCTAGCTGCCTGATCAGCTGCTTGGTTCCCTTGTACCACTTCAGTGTTCCCTTTTTGGTGTCCTTTACAGTGGGAGACTGAAACCTCAGTGGGCAGATGGACTGCCTCCAAGAGTCGAAGAATCTGATCACCATATTTGATTGGGGACCCTCGGGTGGTCAAGTGGCCCCTTCCTTTCCAAACAGCTGCATGTGCATGTAGCACCAGAAAGGCGTACTTGGAGTCAGTGTAAATGGCTATTCTTTTTCCTTTTCCCAGCTCTAAAGCTCGAGTCAGGGCTATGAGCTCAGCTAATTGGGCTGAAGTACCTGGTGGCAGAGGCTTAGCCTCTATGGTCTCAAAATTGGAGACTACTGCATACCCGGCTCTTCTTTTTCCATCCAAGACAAAGCTGCTTCCGTCAGTGTACCAGATTTCCTCAGGATTGGTCAGAGGATCTTCTGAAAATCCCTCTCGGGGTTTTGTCCAGTGGTCCAAGGTTTCTTAACCGGAGGTCTTCTGGAATCTGAGACTGGGCCGTGTGAGCTTTCTGCTGAGTTCGTTTTTCGCTGTCCCGGTTTCCAGCACGATGGGTCTTTCCCTGCACTGGGTTTCTTCGCCTTCTGCTTCTAGTGTGGGAGCTTCGCTGAGTTGGGCTCCTGTTGTGCTCGGCCTCTTCCACGCAGAGGTTGTTTCAGCCAGGTTAAACCCGAGTCACGGCACCATAGATGTCACGCGAGTGTATGTTCCTCGGTTCTTTGTCTCGTCACAACAAAGATTTGGAGCGACGGACATTAAAGCCCTCGGTGCATCACAGCTCTTGGGTCTTGGACAAACTGTGCTACAGCTCTTAGGCAAATCAGTGTTACAGCTCTATTTTATTTAGAAGATAGCAGGAGAATCCAAGACTTGAAGAGAAGAGAGTGGAGGAGTGCGTGGGGAGGGAGGGAGAGAGACTGAGAGAGAGAGAGTGAGAGAGAGAGAGACAGAGAGAGAGAGAGAGTGCATGCACGCAGGAGAGAGAGTCCTGTAGTGATGCTTTCTAAGGTCCACTTGACTTCACATTCCAGGATGTCTGGCTCTAGGTGAGTGATCACACCATCGTGATTTCATGAAGCTCTTTTTGTACAGTTCTTTGTATTCTTGCCACCTCTTCTTAATATCTTCTGTTTCTGTTAGGTCCATACCATTTCTGTCCTTTATTGAGCCCATCTTTGCATGAAATGTTCCCTTGGTATCTCTAATTTTCTTGAAGAGATCCCTAGTCTTTCCCATTCTGTTGCTTTCCTCTATTTCTTTGCATTGATCTCTGAGGAAGGCTTTCTTATCTCTCCTTGCTATTCTTTGTAACTCTGCATTCGGATGCTTATATCTTTCCTTTTCTCCTTTGCTTTTCACTTCCCTTCTTTTCACAGCTATTTTTAAGGCCTCCCCAGACAGCCATTTTGCTTTTTTGTATTTCTTTTCCATGGGGATGGTCTTGATCCCTGTCTCCTGTACAATGTCACGAACTTCTGTCCATAGTTCATCAAGCACTCTATCAGATCTAGTCCCTTAAATCTATTTCTCACTTCTACTGTATAGTCATAAGGGATTTGATTTAGGTCATACCTGAATGGTCTAGTGGTTTTCCCTACATTCTTCAATTTAAGTCTGAATTTGGCAATAAGGAGTTCATGATCTGAGCCACAGTCACTGTACAGAGCTTCTCCATCTTTGGCTGCAAAGAATATAATCAATCTGATTTCAGTGTTGACCATCTGGTGATATCCATGTGTAGAGTCTTCTCTTGTGTTGTTGGAAGAGAGTGTTGGCTATGACCAGTGCGTTCTCTTGGCAAAACTCTATTAGTCTTTGCCCTGCTTCATTCCGTGTTCCAAGGCCAAATTTGCCTGTTACTCCAGGTGTTTCTTAACTTCCTACTTTTGCATTCCAGTCCCCTATAATGAAAAGGACATCTTTTTTGGATGTTAGTTCTAAAAGGTCTTGTAGGTCTTCATAGAACCGTTCAACTTCAGCTTCTTCAGTGTTACTGGTTGGGGCATAGATTTGGATTACTGTGATATTGAATGGTTTGCCTTGGAAACTAACAGAGATCATTCGGTCGTTTTTGAGATTGCATCCAAGTACTGCATTTCAGACTCTTGTTGACCATGATGGCTACACCATTTCTTCTAAGGGATTCCTGCCCACAGTAGTAGATATAATGGTCATCTGAGTGAAATTCACCCATTCCAGTCCATTTGAGTTTGCTGATTCCTAGAATGTTGTTTACTCTTGCCACCTCCTGTTTGACCACTTCCAATTTGCCTTGATTCATGGACCTAACATTCCAGGTTCCTATGCAATATTGCTCTTTACAGCATTGGACTTTGCTTCCACCACCAATCACATCCACAGCTAGGTATTGTTTTTGCTTTGGCTCCATCCCTTCATTCGTTTTGGAGTTATTTCTCCACTGATCTCCAGTAGCATATTGGGCACCTACTAACCTGGGAAGTTCCCCTTTCAGTGTCCTATCTTTTTGCCTTTTCATACTGTTCATGGGGTTCTCAAGGCACTTTCTGGCAAATCAGTATTCTTCCAAGCCTTCCCCTTGAGGGATGCTAACTAGTGCTGTTAACTGTACACTCTTACTAACATCTGTAGATTCATCACCCTGCAAGGAAACACTTTGATTTGGTCATGTGGAGACTGCATCTATGCATCTTCTAATAGTAATGTTCCATTTTTATATTTCGTTTGCTTCATTTGGTTCCGAATGTGATCATATCTCAGGCAGGTGGGTAAAATGATTCTGTAATTGTGGGAGACATTTTGGTCTTACTTCTTAATTATGTGACCTTTTAATTAGCTTCCTGAACCCAACCTGATATAAACTACCATGTAGTTGTAAACACCTTTGTAAAACGTTTCATAAGGCAGTGGTTTTCAAAGTGTGGTTTCAGGGGCTTCTGAGGATCCTTGAGATTTTAGGGGGTAGGAATCCATGAAGATAAAGCTATTTTTGTAATAATATCAAGACACTGTAGGTCTTTCTCATGCTTCTTCTTAAGAGCGTACACTGGAGTTTCCCAGAAGCTACACGATGTGTGATTGAATTCAGTCAAATGGATTGAATGCAAAAAGCAGATATGATAATCTAGCTGGTTCTATTAAGCCAGACAATAGAAGACTTTCAGAAAATATAATGCCACACTTCTCACTAAGAATTTTTGTTGGTTTGTTTTCTAGAAACTATAGTTATTTTTTATAAGATATGAAGGAGCTATTTTTATTTTAAAATAAATATTTTAAAATTCCTAAAATGACAAATATTGCATGATATAACCCATATTAACAAAAGACTTTTTGGATCCTCAATAACTTTTCAGAATGTAAGGGGTGCTGAGATCAAAGACTTTGAGAATTAATCTCTTAAAAGACTATCTGTATAATATAGATACTTTCTGTTAAGGCTCTGGCATAATTTACCTGGCACCATTTTTTTCACTCGATAACTTTTCCATTAAAATGAGATATTTAGGCAGATATCTGGGTAAAGAAAAAAATTATCAGAGCAAACAAATCCAAATTTCAAATAGTCCTCACTATGTTGCCTAATAAGTGATTTTAATTTATATTTTGGACTATATGTATAATGTCTGTGAATCTGCACAAGTATTAAATTATAATTAGATATTAATTCAAAATTATATTTTATAGTAGGAAAATCGGAGAAGGCAATGGCACCCCACTCCACCACTCTTGCCTGGAAAATCCCATGGACGGAGGAGCCTGGTGGGCGGCAGTCCAAGGGTTCGCAAAGAGTCGGACACAACTGAGCGACTTCCCTTTCCCTTTTCACTTTCATACATTGGAGAAGGAAATGGCAACCCAATCCAGTGTTCTTGCCTGGAGAATCCCAGGGACGGTGGAGCCTGGTTGGCTGCCATCTATGGGATTGCACAGACGGACACGACTGAAGCGACTTAGCAGCAGCAGCAGCAGCAGCAGTAGGAAAATAAATCATATATTTAAAATACTTGAGACTATAGGCCTTTTTTACTGTAACAAATCAGTTTTCAGATAGAAGAAAATTGTTCATTTTCTGTAGAGTAGTTTCATAACACTTTTGAAAAGGGGAATTTTAAGAAATGCTACCATTTAATTTAGCAGTTAAAATGCTAAACTGTCCACAAAATTTAAATATTACTCATACTCAAGTATAGTTGAAGTATTTTGGGAAATATTTTTATAAGGTAATAAAGGCCCACAGTCTCTTACTGAATCAATTAAATTATTTTACACTATTATTTGCTTTTAGAAGAGAGCTTAATTTTTTAATTTCCACAAACAACATCATTATAGAATTTCATACTGAATCAAATTTTGGATATTTAACATCACAAACCAAGGATAAATAAATATATAAATCAAGACACAATTTTTTTAAATTAACAAAATCAATTATGTTTTATTAGAGAGAAGTAATAATGATGATTAAAACCTTCTTTTGGGGGAGTAAATTTTAAAAATAACAGAAAATTAAAGGAAGACCTAAGTACTGGAAACATATATGCACAAAACTTTGGCACTGACAGTAAATACATGGCAGTTACCACAGTGATCAAACTTACAGAGGTGGTTTTAACATGGTGGTTAAAGGGGGAAATTCTATAAAAGCATCTCTGCTGGCATGTGCTCTGCCTAAAACCTTAAGCACCAAAACAATAATCACAGAAATCTGGAAGTTTACTGACTGAGTGAAACAATATCCAAATATAATTTCAACTGTTACAAATTTGTGTATAGTTGTAAAATGGTTGTAAATTTTGTATCACTATGAAAAGTATACGATCACTAATCAATCACTGCACACCTGTAACCCGTTCTGCCATGACCACTTGTGGGAAGCTCCGCTTTAGAGATCTATAAAGGCAGAATAGGATGAGATGATAAAATGTGTACTACAAAGAATAGGTGATAATACTCAAGGTTTGTAGGAAGGCTCGTGGCATAGCACAGACTCAAGATGAACCTTGGCGAGGATGTGCAGGGTTTTAACAGATGAGAAGAAAGAGGGAGGACCCCTCAACTAAGCCAGGCTGAATTAGTAACATACTGAGGGAAAGAGGAAAGCTGGATGGAGTATTACTAACAGTGGGAAAGTGCTAAGCTTTGAATTTATAATTTTTTTGGAAAGTGGCCAGAGTAAACCATGTGTTAGAAATTTATGTTGATAAATACTAGTAAAAATTTATACTGTAAAATTCTATATAAATTTATTTAATGGAGAGCCTTGAAAGTCAGGATTGGATTATCATTTTGTCAGCTGGACTTTCTGACCTATTAACAGCAGTGTAGAGGGTAGATCAGGACATACCAGTCAGGAGAGACCAGAGAGTAACCCAAGACAGGGTAGCCCATTAGGAGGTGAAGGACTGAACCAGAGTAAATGAGGTGAAAATAAAGAGGAAGGGATGAGTAGGAGACACATGTCAAACGAAACATCAATGAGATTTAGTGACAGATTCAACAGACTAAAGAGAATAGAGGCTCCAGGGCTTGGAGGCCAAACGACCAAGGAATGGTGGCATTGTGTTCAGAAACAAATCTAGAGAGGGGACTTGGGAGATGGAGAATGAGTGACTGAACAACAACAAAAAGATTTGTTTTATATATATTATATACCTATTTATGTATATATAAATATATTTTACATATATGTATTTGGTGGTAAAATATACATAAAACTGACCACATTAACCATTTTTAAGTGTACAGTTCAGTGGCATTCGATACCTTCACATTTTTGTGACATCATCACTCCCATCCATCTGCACAACTTTCTCATCTTTCTAAACTGAAACCGTACCTGTTACCTAACAGTCATGTCCAACTCTTAGTGACCCCATGGAGTGCAGCAGGCCAGGCTTCCCTGTCCTTCACTATCTCACGGAGTTTGCTCAGACTCATGTCCTTTGAGTTGGTGATGCCATCCAACCATCCTATCCTCTGTCGCCCATTCTTTTCCTGCCCTCAATCTTTCCCAGTATCAGGGTCTTTTCCAATGAGTTGGCTCTTCACATAGGTGGCCAAAGTATTGGAGCTTCAGCATGAATCCTTCCAATGAGTATTCATGGTTGATTTCCTTTAGGATTGACTTGTTTGATAAATACAGTTGACCACTTTAACCAGATATATATATACGGTTATGAGCAGACAATATGAGCAAACTAAGTTACTGCCCCTTGCTAGATAAAATGAATTGAAAAGTTATCAGAAACAATCAACTTGTAACAATAACTTTTTAAATTATGAACTATTTCATACATACAAATAAAATACATAACTAAATTTAGACGTAAAAATGATGAAACACACATGTAAGCTTAAAACATAGAACATTCCTAATAGTGTTGGGACTCCTGTTGCATCTCCCTCCCTGATGGTATCTCTCTCCCTCTCCTATCAAGGACAATACCATTCTGAATTTGTGTTTATCATCCTTTGCTCTTTCTTATAATATTATAAGCATAATAGTTTATAATTTAATTTCTTATAATGCTATTCTTATTATATATGTGACCCTAACTAATATACGGCTTGTTCCACCCAGCATCATGAGATTCACCCTGGTGATACTTGCTGAGGACTGTGCTATCTTCCCAATTAATTGAAGCTTTTATATTATGTAGTGACCCTCTTTATTCTTACATGCTTTGTGCCTTAAAGTCTCTTTCATCTGGTTTTGACTCATCTACCTCAACTTTCCTTTGGTTATTATTTGCCTGTTTATCCATACATCCTTTTACCTTCAGCCTTTCTGTGTACTTGAGTCTTTTCAGGTGTGCCTGCAACTAGACATTTAAAAAATCCAGTCTGACAATTTCTGTATTTTAATTGGCACATTTAAGACCTTTCCTTTTTACTGATTACTGATATATGTGACTTCTCTTCTATCATGTAATTTATCCACTTTTCCTATGCTTCCCCCAGCCCCTCTTTTCTTGCCTTCTTTTGGATCAATCAAGTTGCGTTGTTATTACTCTTAATTCCTTTTCTTATTTCTGATTGGTGGTTATATTACTTTTATGGAATTACCCTTGAATTTTTGTATGCAAAATTGATGTCTTTAGACCCTTCTTCCTCTGAACAATAGTACACAAAATGGAAGATAACGGAGTACCACCAACCTGATACCACTTTAATTTCTTGTCTTGAGATTTCCCAACCAGGCTGGTAGTATAAATTTAAAACTTAGACCTAGCTTGTGGCTTCATATTTGTGGGAGACTATTTCTCCCCCAATAAGAAGCAGCAACCCTGGAGTAGGAAATGGCAACCCTCTCTAGTGTTCTTGCCTGGGAAATGCTATGGACTGTAGGGCTACAGTCCATGGCCTACAGTCCATGGGGTCACAAAGAGTTGGACATGACTTAGCTACTGACCAACCACAAAAGAAGCAGCAAGGGAGAAAGATTTCTGTGCCACTTGCCCTTTGCCAGTAGGCAGGTATTCAGTCCCATCCTTTCACACTAAGTGTGTGAACCCTAAAGGGTTTCAGGTTTAGGGGAATAAGAGAGTCTTCCTTTCAGCTGTTTACTTTTTCACTCTTTGCCTGGCCTTTTATCTCAAAGCCTCAGTTCCTGGCATCTACATTTGCCCCAAGCCAGCCCTAACCTATTCATTTGCTTTCCACTCTCATTTCTGCCTTACTTATGTGGCACATGAGGATTCCCCTCACTTTCTTGCAAGCTCAGCAAAGCAATTTGAAAGGTGTGTTTGCTGGGATTTGTCTCATATCCAGGTGTTTCGAAGAGACAGGGCTTTTCAGAACATTTATACTCTATTTTAAAGCAAACAAAGTCTTTTCATCTGTTGTTCATTTGCACATGGTGTTGTATACTATCTATGGATTTTCATGTTTTGTTTCAATTTACCCTGGAACTTTTTGAATGAAACATACAAGTTTCTCTTTACAATTAAAGTAGATGAGTATACCTGCAAAGGTATAGAGAGCTGTTCATCCAATGGCTCTTTAGTGACTATTTTTATTTGGAAATATGTAATACAATGTCAAGTAATGGAGGATTCACAGAGTAAATTTTGCTACAACTCTTATGGGACCAATAAGAGTTGTGTGATGTGGAAGATGGTAGTAATCTGATGATGAGCAAATTATTTTGCATGAACCCATTTTTATTTATACAAATATATATTTACATTGGAAAAATTCTGAATGGAGAGATTCAGTATTTTGGGGGTGCTATCATTAGAGGTCTTTCTGTTTACTTCTTATTGATCTCTACTTTTTTTTTGTAAATTAGCAATAATCCTACCTCGGATAAACCTCATTGGCCAGGAAACCGCCACTGTGCAAAGCTAACCTCTACTTTTTTAATGAACAAATAATATTGTGTGTTTTTTAAGTAAATGAAAGAATTAATTATAACAATAGAAAGCGGGGATTAGTGAAGGCCTTCTAACTTCGGGGTCGTGTAACAATAGGTCTGTCTTGTGGGGTAGTGAACCCCCAATATTGAGAGTGTCTCACAGAGGCTGGGTGACCTCCTGTCGAAGATTCCTGTCATCTTATGATTCAAAGATTCTCATTTTCTTTTTCCTCTGACAATAGGTCAATCAATCAATGCCTCAGACAGATAAGCAAATATGCATCCCTCCAGAGCTGCCGGAATTGCTGAAGCAATTCACCAAAGCCGCCATTCGGTCCCAGCCGCAGGATCTCATCCAGTGGGCTGCAGAGTACGTAGTCCTTTCTCACCTCCAGCCCTGGTTCCCCTTGGAGGTGGAGGTGGCGGGTGGAGGAGGGAAGGTTTGCAAAACTGAGAGGAGGTTGTCATGGCTGCAGCCTGGGAGTCGGGACTGATTAGCATAATCTTTGTGATGTTCAGCTGTCACGTTGCTTTGATACTTTAAATCCATACAGAAATCCCGCAAACTGAGAGGATGGAGGCCCTTCGCCAAGTAAACCAGACTGAGCGACTGGACGCCAGGGCTATAGTCAAAGTCCTAGGGCAATCAGCAAGAATTAGATTACCACATCACATCACTCAAGCACATTCCACTGGGTCCCTGCTCCCACCCCCGCCCCTCCCCCACTCCCTGTCCCAGTGGAAAGAAAGGCCCAGAGTCCCTCGGAGCTTTAGCCTGCCTTTCCCTGATGTAAACCGGAGCCTCATTCTCAGATTTTACCACCAGATGGCAGCAGTGCACATGTGGGGGAGCTATGCGATGAGCCCGCGGGGCGGACTGTGTGGGATCAGTCCAAGTGGGTTCTCTCCTGAGTTAAAGCCTGTAATGAGATCCCTTCCTCTACTACTGTTAAAACTCATTCTTGAGCCTAGCCACAGACACTTTGTATCTCATCTTTGGGGAAATCGCTATTTTCTTGACTTTGAACTAATGTATTCCTTCAGCATAAGGATTCCACACTGCATTAGTGATGGGGGCAGGCGGAGCAGCGGCCTGGCTTCATTGTGCCTCAAACACAGGTGTCCTCTTTCAGGAGACACCTCCAGAGGCTGCCCAGTGGAAGGAGCTCACTCAGTAACTGCTAGCCGGGACTGAAACTTTACAGAGAAAGGCTCCCAGCTACGAAATGGCTCCTTAGACAAAAGTGCCTGCATGAAACGGGGGAACTGAGGCTTGGGGCAGAGTAGGAGTGGACCAATCCTCCCAGGGACCACTTTCAGGCTAGTTTTACTGTTTGGTGATGGCCTCCTTAGTAGGGCTTCACTGGGAGAGGGGTTACGGAGTCACAGGCTGCAGACCAGAGCTGGTAGGTTGGGGGAGGGGAGAGCACCTTCCTCCTGAGGTTGAGGAGGTCCATTGAGCAGGTGGTGAGGAGGAAGCACTGATACCTCTGAGAAGGCTCAAGATGTACCAAGAGGACCCTCACGGAGTCTCCCTGGCCAGTGTGCTCCTGCTCCTGGGCTGGGCTAGTATGAAGTTTCTACAAATGGAAGGAAAATGAGCCAGTAGCGCTCATAAAAACAAGACACAAGTGGGGTTGCTTTGCCTGGTAATGAACCCTGTTTAGTTTTCCATTCTCAACTTTATATATAACGTCTAGGATTGAACTTTAAGCATCAGAAGACTAATTTCCTTTGGCACACCCAGACAGACTTTTATACTACACGATAGTTTAAAACCTCATTTTATTGTTCTTGCACTGCTGCTTTATAGCAAGAAAAATGACATTTCTTGGTCGTGTCCCTGACATTTATGGGAGAAAACATTCCACTGTTGTAGTTTGCTTGCTTCCATATCGTATCGTGTGCTATAAGTGTTGTAGATATCCGTGAAGAATCAGTTTGTAGTTTAACTACAGTGAAAAAGGAGAACATGACCTAAGAGCACTTTCCATCTATTCAGACACAGAAAGCACTTGTCAGATGGTTTTATGCGGCTTAGAAACCTGCAGCATTTTAGAGATAAAACTCTATGAAGTGTTTTCATGACAAAATGTCTATTTACCAAGAGCCAGTTTCCCTGCATATATACTATCCATGAAGAAACCACCTCCCAGACGTCAGCAGGACACAAACTCTTTTGTCTTGTGTTGGGTATATGTGACCACACAAATGTGAAGAACCATGGAAATGCTCACTACAAACGAAGCCAGATAACCCACAGAGGATTACACTCACGACTACAGGCTCAGTTCCACACACTCTAACCAACTCTGCTACAAGGTCCAAAGATGCTGCTGAGTCTCACTCACCCCCACACTGACCTGGTCTGCAGAGACCACTCAGGTACATTAGTAGGGTGACCTGGAAGTATTTCTTCTGTCCTCCCTGTGGATGACCTCCAAGGGGTGCCTGGAAGATGTTTTGGTCTTGGAAGCTGTTGCTCTGCGTTGTGTGCTGACACAACTTAGACACGGCTAAGAGATAGGCCGTGGTTTACCCCATCATTGTAAGTTGTTCAATCTCTCAGTTGTGTCTAACTCTTTATGACACCATGGACTGCAGCACGCCAGGCCTCCCTGTCCCTCACTATCTCCTGGAGTTTACCCAAGTTCATGTGCATTGAATCAGTGATGCTATCCAACCATCTCATCATTGTATAACTTCACCCTAAAATGGGCTTTTATAAAATTTCATCTGAATTCTTTGTATATTACCTGGAGCTGGAGAAATTCATAAAACGTAAGAGAGGGGCAGAGGCTGTGATCCATGGGTAGTCAATAACGAGGCTTCTAATGGAGACAGGCCTTTCCACATAGCATCAGTGCCCTGTGGATCAACTGCTCATGTCTGTTCCCTGCTGCAGGCAGCCAGTTTCCTTCATAGGTCAGTCCCAGAACAGAACTCATTGTTTTTCCCACTGCACCAAAACAAAGTGCGTTCCACAAAGCGCTGATGTTCAGGCAGTACTGAAATTTTGAGGGAAGATGAAGATTTTAGGGCTTCCCAGGTGGCTCCGTGGTAAAGAAACTGCCTGCCAATGTAGGAGACTCCCACTAGTTAATGGGGACTTCCCAGGTGGAGCTAGTGGTAAAGAGCCCACCTGCCAATGTGGGAGACGTAAGAGATGCAGGTTCAATTCCTGGGTCGGGAAGATCCTCTGGAGAAAGGCATGGCAACCCACTCCAGTAATCTTGCCTGGAGAATCCTGTGGACAGAGGAGCCTGGCAGGCTATGGTTCATAGGATCACAAGGAGTTGAACATGACAAAGTGACTTAGCACCACTGCCTAATACCAACTTTAAGTAAGTAGATAGCCATCATACCAAGCATAAAGATTTTTATGTTTGAAAAAAGGTCCTTCAGGTACTAGGATTCTTCCTTCATAAAAAAGAGTAGGGGATTTAAAACAACAATAATTTTCTTTCCTTTTATACGCATACATATATATAGACATGTGTATGTACATATACTATATATATTATTATATCTCAACACACATATGTCTGTATATGTGTGTATGTCTCTTTTTGTGCATGTACACACATAAATGGAAAACATTTAGAAGGGAATGACAAAAAAATACCCAGACCCACTATACTTCAGGGAATTTCATATCAAACTTTTGTTGGTTATCCCACATCCTTAGAGAAAAACAAATCTACTTATTCCCTAAGCCATCTCTAGACCTTAAATGTGAAGTAACATTCAGGCTTTTCCTGTACATAAATGAACTAAAAACAACATCTGGCATATTTGTCGTCGTTTAGTTGCAACCCCATGGACTGTAGTTTGCCAGGCTCATCTGTCCATGGGATTTTCCAGGCAAGAATACTGGAGTGGGTTGCCAGTTCCTTCTCCAGGGGATTTTCCTAACCCAGGGATCAAACCTACATCTCCTGCTTGGCAGGAAAATTTTTTTTTACCACTGAGCCACCTGGGAAGTCCATCTAGCATACAGAAGCCACTTAATAAATGTTCTTTCCTCCACCCCTACCCTCAAAAAAAGGGGAGAAGGGATTCCCAAAGCAGCCAGAGGCCACTAAAGTACAGGCTGGGCCCCCACCCCTTTTTTTCTTGTAGATATTTTGGGGCTATGTCCCGTGGAGAGATTCCTCCAGTAAGAGAGCGGTCTGAGCGAGTGGCTTTGTCTAACTGGGCTGAGCTGACACCGGAGCTGTTAAAGATCCTGCATTCCCGGGTAAGCGCCAACAGGCAGTGCAGATAAGGAATGTGGGGGTGATACTGAGTTTGGATGGGTGCAGACCAAAGTCCCCTTCTTGCTCATCAGCTGGCCACTCAGCACTGTCTTAAAATTCACTAAAGCGTGCACTGAGAGTAAATCTTCCCTTGTGAAAATAGGAATGATGCTGAAATAGGCTGTAAGCTGACTTGTCACTTGGGTCATTCCGCATTGTCCTGAAGCTGCCAGAACAGTCGGGCTCAGTGCAATTTGAATTCCTTCTCTCTAGAAAATGCAGGTCCACATCCCCTGACAGTGTCTTCCTTACTGATCAAGTCCAGATATGATGCCAATCAGAGTTTGGGGAGGGGCATATTATAGTTCCCCAGTTATCTCAGGTGCCAACATAGCCTTGCTTTTAGGCTCTCTGCACAGCCATATCATCCTGGGAGCTGTCCTGGGAATGGTTGAGAAGGGTCTGTCCTAAGAAAACTTGCAGCTTGGCCAACTCCCAAGAAATATGATTTACACTACCATACCTCATTTTAGGATACAGGTTTGAGGTGATTCAGGATTGACTTAGCCAAACGAGTTGGTCCCAGAGGCTTAGCATTTCACTGGAATCAGAGGACCAGGGAAGGCATAGTAGGACTTCACTGGGGCATCTGCACCCTTATTGTATTGTTGGCCAACAACTAGCCACTTGTGCCCTTCTCCTCTTGACTGCCAAGCACTTTGTGCAGTGGACATGGCAGAGAACCGAGGTGCCTCGGAACGAGCAACATCAGCCATCCATACCATAGACCCCGTATTAAAGCAATGCATTTAGAGTCTAGTACAAAGAACTCAGTGGGGTCTAGAAGCAAGGGATTTAACATCTAGTTCTAGTTCTAGTTTCACCACTAATTAGTGTTTCCAGACAAGTTCTCTACTCCTTGGTTTCATTTTCAGGCTGCCCTCTCTGCCTTATAGGGACAACCTAGGGATGAAACAGCAAATAATAAAAGACCTAGAAAAAAATTAAAGTGTGATATACGTGTATGTTTTCCCCATAACTCTGATACCTGAAGTTCAAGTGATTAAATTATATATCAGAATGTTCTTCACTGGGCTGAACGTTTCTCTACCCTTGCAAAGAGAACTGCCAGAGTCCCTGCTGACCCCTGACACCTTCCCCCACCCCTTGCTGTATGCTGGGAGAACAGGGCCCTTGCCCTGGCAGGTGTCCTCAGGGCCTTCTCTCCTCCCACCCCTCATTCCTTGTCTCATGTCGGTTCCCCGCCCCACAGGTTGGTGGCAGACTGATTGTCCATGCAGATGAGCTGGCCCAGATGTGGAAGGTGCTGAATCTCCCAACTGACCTGTTTAACAGTGTGATGAATGTGGGCCGCTTCACGGAGGAAATTGAGTGGCTGAAGTTTCTAGCCCTTGCCTGTAGCTCTCTCGGAGTTGTAAGTTAGCTTTAATGTTTTTTGTTCCTTAAGGGAAAATCTTTTGTGGGGCTGGACAGTCTCCAGGAAGGGGGGGGGGGCGCGGTGTAGTACACACAGTCAACTCTCCAGGGTTGATAAGGAGCCTACCCCTTCTTTTCTACTCCCCCTCCTCTCTGAATTAAGGTTATTTCTCTGCTTGTTAGCCGGAAGCAGGGATGGGGAGGAGAGCAGGGAAAGCTGTCATCTGGTTCTGGGGAGAAGTTGACTAAAATGCAGTTTTTGGATTATTTATTAATTTCACTTAGGTTTATTACCACTCCACTCCCTCCATTCATGTTCCTAAAGATAAGCAAAAGCCAGCTGTAGACGAAGATTGGCTTACATTTGGGTTTCAGACACCTAGAAGATATAATAATAGAGATTTTAAAAAAGAAATACAGCCTTATAGAAAACTACTGTATGATAAGCATAACTGGATACAAAAATCAGAGATAAGAGAGCAGGAAAGAAGATATGAGGCTGTTTCCAGATTCATAGTCATGACATCACCATGGATGCAGGATGTTCATACAAATTCATGCCTTTTCCAAATTTGACTTGAATTTACAATTGGAAAAGCCATTTTCCCATTTCAAAGAAACCATTTCATATACATACTTAAAAGCTTTAGGTATCATATTATATGTGGACTCACTCTTGTTAAACACTATTATAATAGCAAATGAAAATGAGTCAGAAAAATGATTTTTTAAAAATCCCCTAAATACATACAAATTTAAAAATTAATGAGAAAATTATTGCTTCTGCCAAAACCAAATGGTACAAAAAAGGTAGTTTGAATCATTCAGTATATCTAAATACAACTTTGTTCTTCCTTCTCAAATGTCCTGAGTATGTGTACTTGACACTTGTGCTTGTAAGAAAATTATCAGAAATACTGTAGTCCAACTTTTCCTGTGATTCTGCTCAACTTTCAGCATAATTATTTCTTTAGAGAGGAAGAGAGAAGAGGTCATTCTTGGGTTTTTTCCTTTTTCACGGCCTTCCCTAGCACTCTTATGCAATGAATAAACTATTCCCAGCAACAGAGACAAATGAGTTGCCAATGAGCACTGCCACACTTCTGTGGAAATAGCCCCATGGATTGGGGGAAAATCACAGAGGAAAAATGAAAAATTGATACATTTTATTAAATTCTCGTAAGGTCACAAGCTTACTCACGCCATATTCACAGATGCTCACGGAGTGGGGAAATGTACTTTCTCTGTAATTAATCCTGCTTTTCCCCACCTACCCTACCCATGAAGAGTGGATTAAGAAAAGAATAGATTCAACCCAACCCAGGAGTTTTTCATCTGCTGCAGTAACTAAAAACAGCTTTCAGGTGAATTACTCAGTTTCTCAGATTTCTCCTCACAGCTCCTCTCTGCAAGGTGGCAGTTGAGTGTTCAAGGAAAGGCGTGATGCTGGGATCTCAGAGCACCCAGTAGGAGGGTTCGCACCTCCCTTGGTCCTCTCCAGCATCTCTGATCTCCATGGAAATACTCACCTGTGTGGTGCTAGCTGTGCAGCTGAAGTCTTTGGTCTTTTCTCTCTCACAGCACAATAATCCTCCAACCAGCAAACCTCCATTCTCCCTGGTGTTCAGGGCCTCCTTAAGTCACTTCCAGAGTGCCCTCATCTGCTCCACGTCACAGCCGCCCACCACCTTGGAGGTGTCTGAGTCCTCTCATCCACACGCCTCACAGTAACCTAGAATGACTTGGGAAAACCAAATTCCAACCCTCCTTCTGCAGCAGCTAGGTTTACTCTGATATGGCTGCCTCCCACACCAGGGAAAAAAAACCCATGAGGTGATGTTTCTACTTCCCTGCTAAAACGAGGAGGTTTGCGTAAATGTTCCATGAGGTTCTTTGGCCTCTATCATCCTGTGATTCTGTTCCACCTTCTCGGCTTCCACTGAGACACCCTCAAGCCTGGCCCAGGATAGCAGTGGCCCCACCAATTCTGAGCGGTGACGGGGGTCTGACTTTGTGTCCTGTATCCATAAGTCAAGGGCGCCCAGTGCTGAAGTCCACCTGCAGGTCCAGTCCATAAATAAAGGATGCCCTGTGAATCCAGGAGCCCGTCCCGTTTTACCCATTTGTTTCATGTTGGACTGCTGCTGGGAACTTAAACGTGGGAGAGGTCGGGGTGTCACCATCTGGAGGAGGGGTGCGTTCTTGCTAATCTATACATCCTTCAAGGCAAGCCCAGAAATTCCTTTCTTGCTTTGCCAACTCACAGTCAGCCATGATATCCGTGCCATTTAGGAAATCAAGTCCCCTCCTTACAGAAAATCTAATGGCAGGAATTTTAGAAAGCAGGTACATTTACTCCAGTCTTGAGCTCCCTGAATCTACACGTGGTTCAAAGTGCCACAGATACACTTCCCTTTGAGCATGCGTTCCTCTTCCCTTAGAGCATTTCTTCCTCTAGAAAACCTCTCAACCTCCTGTTCCACGGAGACCAATTATATACAAGAGGAGGTTGTGTGATGTGTTCACTAGAAGGAAGGGCATGTTTTGTCAGCAAATAATTCACTTTCTGAGGCTTTCACCTCTGAGTTTTAAAAAGAGGCTTGCAAGATGCTTAAAGGTTATCTTTATGGAGTGGACCCCCATCTGACCAAAAAAACTTGTGCAACAGAATGCAGACCTCTGTTTTTATTGTTGTTTAGTAGCTAGGTCATGTCCGACTCTTTGTTACCCTAGGGACTGTAGCCTGCCAGGCTCCTCTATCTATGCAATTTCCCAGGCAAGAATACTGGAATGGGTTATCATTTCCTTCTCCAGGGGATCCTAACCCAGGGGTCAAACCTCTGTCTCCTGCATTGGCAGGGAGATTTTTTTTTTACCACTGAGCCATCTGGGAAGCCCAGATCTCTGTTTACTTTAGGCTTATTTAAGTTTACCAAAAAGCTCCAGTCCAAAGAGTTCTTATCCATTCATCTATTTATTAAATATTTGAAAATCTTAAGAAGGCAATAGAATTTGAAGGTTTGTTGCTTGAATAATCAATAAAAGATGTTTGGGGCAGAAAGCAAGGGCTGCCATAACAGTGTACCACAGACTAGGTGGCTTAAACAACAGCAATATTTTTTGGAAGCTGGAAGTCTGAGATCAAGATTGTAAATGGAACCACCTTGGCTTGTGAATGGAAGTTGTCTCCCTCTTCCTCATGCGGTCGTCCGTCTCTGCACTCATGAGTCTGGTCTCTCTCTCTCTCTCTGCATCGTAACCTCTTCTTGTAAGGACACCAGACCTACTGGATTAGAGTCCACTCTAATGACTTCCTTTTAACGTAATTAGCTCTTTAAAGGCTCCATCTCCAAATACAATCACATTCTGAGGTCCTAAGGGTTAGGGTTTCAACATATGGATTTTGGGCAGACATAACACAGCCCATAACAGTGCCCCAATTTGGATGAGGCTGTAGGAAGAGGACTACAGAACAAAAGTGTGTTTTTTTTCAAAAAACACACACAGAGGATGAGCTATAGATGGGAATTGTGACATTCATGTACACATGCTCGTAAATCTACCTAAAACCACTGTCACGCTGACCTCAAGTCGTGCACACACCCTCCCATCCTCTGACAACCTCTTACCAGCCTCCTGTGTGCCCACCCCCAGCCCTCCTCTATGGAAGCGCCTGGCACACTGCCTCACACACGGCTTCACAACAGCCTCCAGGAGAGAACTCCCAAGGGCAGGAGACAGAGAGTAAATGGAAGTGGCCTGCCCCCCCGCTGTGGCACGGCTCCAAGTATCTCTCTGGAGTAGATAAGCTGTCCTAATCACTGCAGCCCTTTAGAACTAAGACCGGAGAGAAGTCAGAAGAAATTATTCTAATTTTGTAGGATGCAAAATCAAATTCCCCTCCTTAAGTGAGGTTATTCTCATTAAGATAATAAATGTCTTAAAGCATTCAACAGTCTATAAACTTAATTCCTTGAAAGTATCCCTCCCACCAAGAAAGGAAAGGAAATATTATAGAAAGACACCCAGTAGAGACAGAGGCGAGTATATTTTCAAAATGAGAAGCAAGTGATTTACGAAAATCATACGGGGAGAAGAAAGGTAATAAAGGAAATAAAATAGTAACACAGTCCAAAGATTCTCCATTTACTTCTAACATTTACTCTTGGAGGACTTTAGTGATTCACACCATTTGTTTGGACATTCAGGTAACTAATCTTTATTATTAATATAAGTGTATTCATTTGACCTAAGTTTGATTTTACCTTTCTGATAAGAGGGTTTGCTGTTTATATATTCTAATCATTATCTTCCATAGAGATGGTAGCTGTGGTTTCTTTAAAGTACTTATTTTGTGAATAGATAGGGTTGCCACAACAACAAAAAAAGAAAGACACCCAGTAGATACTCAATATTTTGAGATTGAGTTCACTGACATTCGGCATAAAAAATTCAAGCTTTCCAGAACATTGCATCATCCCCACTTAATTTTATGAGAGCAAGGTTTTTGTTTTGTTATATCTAAACTGATCTTAGGAATTTAGCGTGGAGTAGTGAGCTTCTCCTCACTTAACCTTCTGGTTTTATAGACCATTGCCAAAACTCTCAAGATAGTGTGTGAAGTGTTATCATCGGACCATGACAGTGGCCCTCCCCGGATCCCATTCAGCACCTTCCAGTTTCTCTACACGTATATCGCTGAAGTGGATGGGGAGATCTCAGCATCACACGTCAGTCGAATGCTGAACTACATTGAACAGGAAGTGTAAGCAAACATTTAGCAATTGGAGGGGAAAGAGTATATGGAAAGCAAATCCAGGAGACCAAGGCATAGTGAGGTTACTGTATTATGCAGCTCTGGGAACAGAGGAATGTTGTGAAGAACAGTAACTAGGGATCAGAAAGAGAAGGGGAAATGGAAGAGAGAGAATGGTATAGGACAGTGACTCAGAGTGCCACACAGACCAGCAGCAGCACCTGGGAACGTGTTAGAAATGCAATTTTTCAGGCTGTACCCTAAGCCCATCAAATCAGAAACTCTGGGGGTGAGACCAGGTACCTGTGCTTCAGCAAGCCCTCCAAGTGACTCTGGCTCACATTCAGGTTTGACCAGTGGTGGAGGTGGGGTGGAGGAGGAACAGACAGACAAGAGGTCAGAGAAAGAGAGGGTGATGGGGGCAGGAGCCACAGCAGAACTAAGTTGGAGGGAGAGAGTTGTTCATATATTGTCTTTCTTAAGATTACATATTAAATAAGCTAACACCCCAATTTTTTTTTCCCAAACAGTATTGGTCCTGATGGTTTAATCAAGGTGAATGACTTTACCCAAAACCCCAGGGTTCGGCTGGAATAAAAGCACACTTTTGGCAATTTTAAAGGAAGATACAGAGATGATTGTGCTTCAGAATGACTGAACTTCATATACCATCCAAAGCCAATTTTCTTGTGTAACTGGTACACACTAATAAACAATTAGGCAAACATATGAAATTAGAAATGTGTGGAATTAAGATGTAAAGTTGTTGAGACGTAATACTTCAATTAACAGAAGATTAGTATTCTTCCCACATGGACACTCTGTAAAGTCACTGATGAAGCATGGATAGAAAATACATCTCGAGTGAAAGCCAGGCTGTCGGATTTTCAGAGGTGGAATGTTATCCAGACACAGTTTTCATGTTTTGTGACTGTTAGGCATAATTTACATGAGCATCTTTTACATGATCAATCCACATTTTGACCAGTTTATTTCTCCATTTGTTGTTTTGATGCTAGTTCATTCATTCATTCATTCACTTACCAATGTTTATTGAGGCTAGCTGTATGCCAGGGATAAGACTGCCAGGTAAAATACAGAACACTCAGTTGGACAAATTATATATATATATATATATGTATTTTTTAAAGTAATTTCTGTTTTATTCTTTTGCTATACCTGGCAACCCTAGCCAGGAACTATGCTGGCTTCTGGGCATATACAAATAAATTATATGTGAATTCTGCCTTCAAGGAGCTCACAGTCTAATGTGAAGATAAAACATGAACTTAAAACCACTTTAATGTAAGCTCCCTGCTGCTGCTACTGATGCTAAGTCGCTTCAGTTGTGTCTGATTCTGTGCGACCCCATAGACGGCAGCCAACGAGGCTCCCCTGTCTCTGGGATTCTCCAGGCAAGAACACTGGAGTGGGTTGCCACTTCCTTCTCCAGTGCATGAAAGTGAAAAGTGAAAGTGAAGTCGCTCAGTTGTGTCAGACTCTTAGCGACCCCGTGGACTGCAGCCCACCAGGCTCCTCCATCCATGGGATTTTCCAGGCAAGAGTACTGGAATGGGTTGCCATTGCCTTCTGCGTAAGCACCCTAAGAGGCATTAAAAAGCATTTCAGAGATGATTATTGAAGTTTCCACATTAAGGTGCTGACACCATATCCCGATATAATGAGACCCTCTTAGGAAAATCTCCCTGCATGAGCTTAAGACCTTCTGACAAGGTTACCAGACTTTTCTTTCTCCCAGGAAGCCACAAATTTAACAGGCTGTGTGGTTATTGTTCTTAAGGCCAGGTGTGCCCAGGTTGCCTTTCTATCTGTAACACCATCCCCTCTTGAAAATTGTTTTTGTATAAAAACCATGTTGCCTTTTTCATAATACATGCACCTCTCTACTGAATTGGGGAAATTTTTGTCCATTAGTATCTAAATAAGTAAAAGAAGATTGTGATGGGATGTCACCACAGGCCCTAGAGTGAAACAATAAAAAGGGCTGAAACGAATTTTACCCCTGTGGTCATCTGGCCACACCTGCAGGGGGTCAGTTCAGTTCAGTCGCTCAGTCATGTCCGACTCTGTGACCCCATGAATCGCAGCACGCCAGGCCTCCCTGTCCCTCACCAACTCCCGGAGTTCACTCAGACTCACGTCCATCGAGTCAGTGATGCCATCCAGCCATCTCATCCTCTGTCGAACCCTTTTCCTCCTGCCCCCAATCCCTCCCAGCATCAGAGTCTTTTCCAAGGAGTCAACTCTTCACATGAGGTGGCCAAAGTACTGGAGTTTCAGCTTTAGCATCATTCCTTCCAAAGAACACCCAGGGCTGATCTCCTTCAGAATGGACTGGTTGGATCTCCTTGCAGTCCAAGGGACTCTCAAGAGTCTTCTCCAACACCACAGTTCAAAAGCATCAATTCTTCTGCGCTCAGCTTTCTTCACAGTCCAACTCTCACATCCATACATGACCACTGGAAAAAACATAGCCTTGACTAGATGGACCTTTGTTGGCAAAGTAATGTCTCTGCTTTTCAATATGCTATCTAGGTTGGTCATATCTTTTCTTCCAAGGAGTAAGTGTTTTTTAATTTCATGGCTGCAGTCACCATCTGCAGT
>NW_011494604.1:1999020-2004474 GCF_000754665.1 Bison bison bison | reverse complement strand
ATCTTTTCTTCCAAGGAGTAAGTGTTTTTTAATTTCATGGCTGCAGTCACCATCTGCAGTGATTTTGGAGCCCAAAAAAATAAAGTCTGACACTGTTTCCACTGTTCTCCCATCTATTTCCCATGAAGTGATGGGACCAGATGCCATGATCTTCGTTTTCTGAATGTTGAGTTTTAAGCCAACTTTTTCACTCTCCTCTTTCACCTTCATCAAGAGATTTTTCAGTTCCTCTTCACTTTCTGCCATAAGGGTGGTGTCACAGCCTTGTCTAACTCAATGAAACTAAGCCTTGCCCATGGGGCCACCCAAGACGGGCGGGTCATGGTGGAGAGGTCTGACAGAATGTGGTCCACTGGAGAAAGGAATGGCAAACCACTTCAGTATTCTTGCCTTGAGAACCCCATGAACAGTATGAAAAGGCAAAATGATAGGATACTGAAAGAGAAACTGCCCAGGTCAGTAGGTGCCCAATATGCTACTGGAGATCAGTGGAGAAATAACTCCAGAAAGAATGGAGGGATGGAGCCAAAGCAAAAACAATACCCAGCTGTGGATGTGACTGGTGATAGAAGCAAGGTCCGATGCTATAAAGAGCAATATTGCATAGGAGCCTGAAATGTCAGGTCCATGAATCAAGGCAAATTGGAAGCGGTCAAACAAGAGATGGCAAGAGTGAACGTCGACATTCTAGGAATCAGCAAACTAAAATGGACTGGAATGGGTGAATTTCACTCAGATGACCATTATATCTACTACTGTGGGCGAGAATCCCTTAGAAGAAATGGAGTAGCCATCATGGTCAACAAAAGAATTTGAAGTGCAGTACTTGGATGCAATCTCAAAAATGACAGGATGATCTCTGTTCATTTCCAAGGCAAACCATTCAATATCACAGTAATCCAAGTCTATGCCCCAACCAGTAATGCTGAAGAAGCTGAAGTTGAACGGTTCTATGAAGACCTATAAGACCTTTTAGAACTAACACCCAAAAAAGATGTCCTTTTCATTATAGGGGACTGGAATGCAAAAGTAGGAAGTCAAGAAACACCTGGAATAACAGGCAGATTTGGCCTTGAAATACGGAATGAAGCAGGGCAAAGGCTAATAGAGTTTTGCCAAGAAAATGCAGTGCAGGGGGTAGGGAACAACTAATTCTCCCTGCTGTTTGCCATCAGCCAGAGTGACCCATCAGTTATAGCCACTCTAGAGCCTTTGGTTGTTTGAAAGGCTGAAGCACTGCAGGTGAAACCGTGCACTGTAATTAATCAGGGTTAGAGAGTGCCTATTTTTGGGGGGCTCCAAAATCACTGCAGATGGTGACTGCAGCCATAAAATTAAAAGACGCTTACTCCTTGGAAGGAAACTTATAACCAACCTAGTTAGCATATTGAAAAGCAGAGACATTACTTTGCCAACAAAGGTCCGTCTAGTCAAGGCTATGTTTTTTCCAGTGGTCATGTATGCATGTGAGAGTTGAACTGTGAAGAAAGCTGAGCACAGAAGAATTGATGCTTTTGAAGTGTGGTGTTGAAGAAGACTCTTGAGAGTCCCTTGGACTGCAAGGAGATCCAACCAGTCCATCCTAAAGGAGATCAGTCCTGGGTGTTCATTGGAAGGACGGATGCTGAAGCTGAAACTCCAATACTTTGGCCACCTCATGCGAAGAGTTGATTTATTGGAAAAGACCCTGATGCTGGGAGGGATTGGGGGCAGGAGGAGAAGGGGATGACAGAGGATGAGACAGCTGGATGGCATCACTGACTCGATGGACATGAGTTTGGGTAAACTCCAGGAGTTGGTGATGGACAGGGAAGCCTGGTGTGCTAAGATTCATGGGGTCGCAAAGAGCTGGACACGACTGAGTGACTGAACTGAACTGACTGAGAGAGTGACTGACATCTTTTAACCTGCCTCAGTCTATTTCTCTTTCACTGTGATCAAAGAATTTTAAATATGATCTTGCCTGGCAGTGAGGAGTGAAGGGGAGCTGAGGGAACAGCCCCAGTTTGAAAGACCCTAAGACAACAAGGTCATAGAATAATAAAAGTTAAAAGATCTTTTGTACATTTGAGATAACAGATTGAAATTAGAAACTAAACCTCAGTAGTCCTGAGCATAATCCCTGAAGAGTGAGGCTAATGAAACCTCAGCCATCAAAGTGAATCCTGAACACAGACATGAAATCATCGGTAGTACTAGAGCCGTCAGTTGAGACTCAGCCCTACTGGCAATACCGGTGGGGCACAGTCCATCGCTCGTCTTCCAAGCCACCACTTAGTGCCTGCTGTTTTCCTCCTCTCCAGCTCCCAGCAGTGATGCTTCCTCCAAGGCACTGATATTACTAAACCGTAGACATTCATCAGGGACACAGCACATCTGCACAGCACATCTCGTCTACAGCACATCTCCCGAATTAACCTGCAGCAGCAGTCACCCCGATGGTGAAAAACAGCCTTTCCGTCTGCCTGTGCTATACTGTGTTAACAATATTATGAATAACACATTAATGGTAACAGCCAGCATTTATCAAGCACTTCCTATGTGCAAGGCACTGTGCACAACATTTTACAGACATTCTCAATTTTTTCTTTATGACCTGACCTTACAAAGTCAGTACTATTATCCCCATTTTATAGATGAAAAACCGGTTTTAGGGGAATTAAGTTATTCATTGTCACTGGTAAGAAGGAATTTGAGTTCAGGTCTGTTTGGTTCCACACTTGTGCTGCCCTCCATGCACCGTGACTATCTTAGTATGGAGTTTCCCCCCAGAAACAGCCTCTGAGACAAGAATTTAAATGTATGTAGTTTGTTTGGGAGGCAATCCCAGGAATAGTGGAAGAGGAGTAGAGACCGTAAGATGGTAAAAGGAAGAAAGCCAATAGAGATATGTTATCAAGCCAGTTATCCCTGGAGGACTCTGGAGGCAGTGTAGATCATGCCTCACGGTTACCCAACCTGAGGGCTGAGGAAACTCTCCATCCATCATCAGCTAAGAGGCATTCACTTTCTGGCATTAACAGCTTGACCAGCTCATGGCCTGAGCTTGCTCCTTTTACTCCAGAAAAATAAAAAGCTCTTATGTAGGAAGTTACAGATGTACACAATAAGCAACCTTTGAAAGCATACGGATGAGGTGCCACCCGCCTCTGCACAATGCCTTACAGAGACTTTAATGATTTTTAGCATTTTGATCACTATTGTTTCTCTCCTAGGGTGAGGGCCAATCCATAGGGGCTGTAGGCAATGAATGACTGACACTGCTGTTGTAAAATCACAACCTTGACCTTCAAACTGACACACTGTCCCAGACCAACTACTTTGTGTAACTTCCCTAGTGGAGATCGTTCCAGAGGGGCCCACTTGGTCATTGCTGCCAAGAGACCCTTTTCAGATCCATCCCACTGCCCTTCCTATCGTGACCAGAAATATCTGAATCCTAGCATGACCTCAGTTAAGCTAACTTACACCCTTGTAACATATGGTTTGTATGTCTCCTTTAAAAAGAACAACATTCAGGAAGCAATAAAACCAGGATTTTTTGGAACAAAAAAAGTGGGCTCTTTCTTTCCTAAATTAAGCTATTTTGATTAAAGTGAAGACTGCAGATATATTTAAAGCTTCAGTAGGAAATGCAAAGATTATGGCTCAATTCCACTTTCTCTGTGCTCCATGCCCCCTCTCTCCTGGATGCTGTTCAATCAGGCACCTCTCTAGCCCCAGTTAACCAAAAACTTCCAAGATCCCCAGGGCCCCAAAACAGAAGCTGCTGGACACTCAAGTGTGGAAAGCTGAGTTTGAATCATGTAAGAATGGGATTCTTAACCTGAAATTTTTGGAGAGGCTCCTGAATGCCTCTGATAATGTTGTATAAGAATGTTTCATACATGTGCACATTTACATTTTTCTGAGGAAAAATTTAAAAGCTTCTAGAAAATTCTCAAAATTGTATAGGAGCTCAAAAAGTTAAGAACCCTTGTGTTAGAAATAATTACAGAAGTCATCAAATGACTTGAGGAAAAGCAATACAGCAGTCTCAGATCTCTCCAAGCAGAACTGAGCTCATGTTTCTAAGCTTTAATTTATTATTCAGTTCACAGCCGATACTTGTTTCCTGGCTACAAATCTTAACTGTGTTTTTAGTTTAGATTTTCATATACTTTGCAACTTTGATGGTTTCCTATAAACTGAAACATGGTTAAACATGGACAAATACTTTCACACTTCAGAGGTGAGACAACTGGAAAAAGTCATTGGTCCAAGGTACTAAATTACAAAATATGGCCTAGACCAAGCTGAGTCATTAACCATGATACTACAGGGACCTAAACTTCCCTATTAGGCTTCAAGGACTGAGTCCTGAATAATTTTGAGTCTTGGGATTCCCTGGTGGTCCAGTGGTTAAGACTCTGCCTTGCAGTACAAAGATGTCAATTTGATCCCTGATCTGGGAAGATTCTAGGCTTCCCTTATGACTCAACTGGGAAAGAATCAGCCAGCAATGCTGGAGACCTGGGTTTGATCCCTGGGTTGGGAAGATCTCCTGCAGAAGGAATTCTCCAGTATTCTCGCCTGGAGAATTCCATGGACTGTATAGTCCATGGAGTCACTAAGAGTCGGACACGACTGAGCAACTTTCACTGGGAAGATTCCACATGCTTTGGAGTAAGTAAGTCCTGGGTTACAACTACTGAAGCCCTTCTACCTAGAGCCTGGGCTCCACAGGAGAAGCCACCACAGTGAGAAGCCTGTGCACTGCAACTAGAGAGTAGCCCCTGCTCACTGCTTCTAGAGAAAGCCCACGTGCAGCAATGAAGACCCAGCACAGCCAAACATAAAAATAAAGGAAAAAAATAATAATCCTGAGTTTCAGAACATGCAAATAGCAGTCAGCCCCAGTGCAACAAAGGAGTCCAAACACTGGTTGGTTCATTTGTTTACTTAACCATTAAAAAATTCCTACTATGGACACCCCTGGTGGTCCAGTGGCTAAGAATCTGCCTGCCAGTGCAGGGGATTTGGGTTCAATCCCTGGTCTCAGATTCCACATGCCATGGGCAACTAAGCTTGTGCACCACAACTGCTAAAGCCTGTGTGCCCTAGAGCCTGTACATCACAACTAGAGGAAGCCTGAGCACAGCGCAGACCCAGTACTGCTGCTGCTGCTGCTAAGTCGCCTCAGTCATGTCTGACTCTGTGCGACCCCATAGACGGCAGCTCACCAGGCCCCACCATCCCTGGGATTCTCCAGGCAAGAACACTGGAGTGGGTTGCCATTTCCTCCTCCAATGCATGAAAGTGAAAAGTGAAAGTGAAGTCGCTCAGTCGTGTCCGACTCCTAGCGACCCCATGGACTGCAGCCTACCAGGCTCCTCCATCCATGGGATTTGACAGGCAAGAGTACTGGAGTGGGTTGCCATTGCCTTCTCCGAGACCCAGTACAGCCATAAATAA
>NW_011494604.1:1998251-1998907 GCF_000754665.1 Bison bison bison | reverse complement strand
CCACTCTGCACAAGACATGTGCTAGGTATTAGGGATGCTACACTGAATAAGATAAGTTTCTTGCTTTCGTAGAAATGAAATTCTACTTGGGAAGACATCAAGTAACTAATCATGTAAAATAGCTCAGTTGGTAAAGAAACTGCCTGCAATGCAGGAGACCCGGGTTCAATCCCCAGGTTGGGAGGATCCCCTGGAAAAGGGAGAGGCTACCCACTCCAGTATTCTGGCCTGGAGAATCCCATGAACTACCATGGGGTCACAAAGAGTCAGACACAACTGAGTGACTTTCACTTTCAGGTGAAAAGTGGTGCTATAACAGCAAAGTAAGGGGGCACACTAATTAGGCTGCAGGAGTGGAGCAGAAGGAAAGACTTTCTTGAGAAACTAACGGGAGAGAGAACTCAGAAGACCATGGCTTCAGTTACTGCAGATGATTGAGAAATGGTTTCTGTAGCCTATACCTCCCTGCCAAGCTCCAGATTCAAATATCTAGTAGCCTACTTGATATTATTTCTTGTATGATTCCAATGAACTCCCAATCTACATGCCCCCAAATGAGTTCTTCAGTTCAGTTCAGTTCAGTCACTCAGTCGTGTCCAACTCTTTGCGACCCCATGAATCACAGCACGCCAGGCCTCCCTGTCCATCACCAACTC
>NW_011494604.1:1996873-1998121 GCF_000754665.1 Bison bison bison | reverse complement strand
CCCCCAATCCCTCCCAGCATCAGAGTCTTTTCCAATGAGTCAACTCTTTGCATGAGGTGGCCAAAGTACTGGAGTTTCAGCTTTAGCATCATTCCTTCCAAAGAAATCCCAGGGCTGATCTCCTTCAGAATGGACTGGTTGGATCTCCTTGCAGTCCAAGGGACTCTCAAGAGTCTTCTCCAACACCACAGTTCAAAACCATCGATTCTTCGGCGCTCAGCCTTCTTCACAGTCCAACTCTCACATCCATACATGACCACAGGAAAAACCACAGCCTTGACTAGACGAACCTTTGTTGGCAAAGTAATGTCTCTGCTTTTGAATCTGCTATCTAGGTTGGTCATAACTTTCCTTCCAAGGAGTAAGCGTCTTTTAATTTCATGGCTGCAGTCACCATCTGCAGTGATTTTGGAGCCCCCCAAAAATAAAGTCTGACACTGTTTCCACTGTTTCCCCATCTATTTCCCATGAAGTGATGGGATCGGATGCCATGATCTTCGTTTTTTGAAGGTTGAGCTTTAAGCCAATCTTTTCACTCTCCACTTTCACTTTCAAGAGGCTTTTTTTTAAAATTTTATTTTATTTTTAAACTTTACATAATTGTATTAGTTTTGCCAAATATCAAAATGAATCCACCACAGGTATACATGTGTTCCCCATCCTGAACCCTCCTCCCTCCTCCCTCCCCATACCATCCCTCTGGGTCGTCCCAGTGCACTAGCCCCAAGCATCCAGTATCGTGCATCGAACCTGGACTGGCATCTCGTTTCATACATGATATTTTACATGTTTCAATGCCATTCTCCCAAATCTTCCCACCCTCTCCCTCTCCCACAGAGTCCTCTTCACTTTCTGCCATAAGGGTGGTGTCATCTGCATATCTGAGGTTATTGATATTTCTCCCAGCAGTCTTGATTCCAGCTTGTGTTTCTTCCAGTCCAGCGTTTCTCATGATGTACTCTGCATAGAAGTTAAATAAGCAGGGTGATAATATACAGCCTTGACGTACTCCTTTTCCTATTTGGAACCAGTCTGCTGTGCCATGTCCAGTTCTAACTGTTGCTTCCTGACCTGCATACAGGTTTCTCAAGAGGCAGGTCAGGTGGTCTGGTATTCCCATCTCTTTCAGAATTTTCCACAGTTTCTTGTGATCCACACAGTCAAAGGCTTTGGCATAGTCAATAAAGCAGAAACAGATGTTTTTCTGGAACTCTCTTGCTTTTTCCATGATCCAGTGGATGTTGGCAG
>NW_011494604.1:1973799-1996773 GCF_000754665.1 Bison bison bison | reverse complement strand
TGGAACTCTCTTGCTTTTTCCATGATCCAGTGGATGTTGGCAGTTTGATCTCTGGTTCCTCTGCCTTTTCTAAAACCAGCTTGAACATCAGGAAGTTCACGGTTCACGTATTGCTGAAGCCTGGCTTGGAGAATTTCGAGCTTTACTTTACTAGCATGTGCTGCTGCTGCTAAGTCGCTTCAGTCGTGTCCGACTCTGTGTGACCCCATAGACGGCAGCCCACCAGGCCCTGCTGTCCCTGGGATTCTCCAGGCAAGAACACTGGAGTGGGTTGCCATTTCCTCCTCCAATGCATGAAAGTGAAAAGTAAAAGTGAAGTCGCTCAATCGTGTCTGACTCTTAGCGACCCCATGGACTGCAGCCTACGAGGCTTCTCCGTCCATGGGATTTTCCTGGCAAGAGTACTGGAGTGGGGTGCCATTGCCTTCTCCCACTAGCATGTGAGATGAGTGCAATTGTGCGGTAGTGTGAGCATTCTTTGGCATTGCCTTTCTTTGGGATTGTAATGAAAACTGACCTTTTCCAGTCCTGTGGCCACTGCTGAATTTTCCAAATTTGCTGGCATATTGAGTGCAGCACTTTCACAGCATCATCTTTCAGGATTTGAAATAGCTCCACTGGAATTCCATCACCTCCACTAGTTTTGTTCGTAGTGATGCTTTCTAATGAGTTCTTAGTTTGTATTTTTTCATAATAAAATGTTAGGGGGAAATGAGTTCATACACTTAGCTCCTAAATGTGGATCTCTCCCACCACTCATCCAGATACAAAACCTAGAAACCAAAGCAATGTAAAAAACCTCCCCTTTACCTTACTTCCCAAATTTATCACTAAGTCCTGTTCATTTACTTCCTATGCTTCTCTTGCATCTGTCCTCTTCATCTCCTGTCACACCTCCCTCTGTTCTAGCTACAAATGTATTTCCTCTGAACACTACGGTGGCTTTCTTTAAGTCTGATCATGGTAGCAAACAGAAAACACTCTGAACTAAGATTTTAATGATAATTAAAAAGCTTTACAGAGTTGTGGATGAGGAAACCAACGAGGAGTGTTGAGATGCCCAGACACTCCCAAACACTAGCAAAGAGAGGGAAATGTTTTATTGCAGCCTGCAGAGAACTGGAGCCCAGTGGCTCATCCGAGTTGTAGTCTCAGAGAGCCAAGGCATCAGCCAGAATGTGCTAGGAGGGGAGGAATATTCCAGTTTCTCTCCTCTTTTCCTCCTGTCTTCTGCCAGGTGATGCCTATTGATTAAACAAAACCTAAAGTGAAAACCCAATTCTGAGTGATGCTATCCTTAAGAGTGAGTACCCAGGGCATGGAGAAGGGCAGAGAATGGATAGGCAGAAAATGGGGAGATCTATCTATACTGATGATTTCCTTTTCTAAAAACATCCTTTATACTAGGGGCTGGCACTCTTTCTGTAAAGGATAAGGTTGTAAATATTTTAGGCTTTGCAGGCTATAGAGTCTATATTGCAATTACTCAAATTTGCAGCTTTAAGATAGAAGCAACCATAAATAATATGTAAACAATGAGTGTGACAGTGTCCCAACAACATTTTATTTATGACACTGAAGTATAATTTTCCTATAATTTCACATGTCATGAAATATTATTCTTTTGATTTTTAAAAAACAATTTAAAATGTAAAAACTGCTGACAACTGTACAAAAAAAGGTGGCAGATTGGATGTGGCCAGGGGCTATGGATTGTGGATTCTTGCTCTATGCTGCAGTCAGTAATATTTATTAAACACCATTCATTTCACTCCATTTTACACTTTGACACATTCCTATTGCCCTTAGCACAATCCAAATCCTTAATGTGGCCTATGAGAACTGCATAGTCTGACCCCCATATATGTGTTTATCCCTGCTGTCAGCACTTGAGCAACAAGTCTCTCTTACTCATCATCATACTGTCTCCACAAGTTTAGAATATCTTTCTCTCTCCTATCTAGTTTATTCTTCAGATCTCAACACACTGTAGCAGTACTTGAAATAGCAGAGCAGGGAAGAGGGAGGAGAATTCTGGAAATACTGTGGAATAGGAATCACCAGAATCTCTCTCCCCACCTAGACAACAGTTACACTTGGAGAATCTGTTTGATGTAATTATTTTGGAACTCTGGAGTCAATTGAAATGTTGAAATTTTTAGGGGGATGGCTAGTATGGTAAATTGAAGCTAATTTCAATTTTAGCTCTTAGTACAGTAGCAGCAACCCGTGCTTCACTCCCAGTCCAATTCCAGGCAGCCACACATAGGTTCCAGGAGCAGCTTGCACACAGCTTGTGGGAGCCAGGATGGGCAAAAAGCTCCTCATCCTACAAATGTTGGGTATCTGTGCTCTGATCATTGTTGCTTCTGATCATAGAGGTTCAGACTAAGAGGTGGGTAGCCTTTGTTGTACTTGCCTCCATTGTTGGAAGCCCTTCCCCCTCTGGTTGAAGTGACTCACTGGATTTAAAGGACTGGTATCCTTTCTTCTGGAGAAAGCAATGGTAACCCACTCCAGTCTTCTTGCCTGGAGAACCCTATGGGCAGAGGAGCCTGATGGGCTACAGTCCACGGGGTCGCAAAGAGTTGGACACGACTGAGTGGCTAAACCAAACCATCCTTTCTTCCTCCTTTCATTTTTCTCTTTTTCCTATTTTAAGAGTCAGACAGTAAAGACTGGGATATTCAAAAGCAACAGTATACATAGGGAAAATTAGAACATGACCATACATGCCCAGGGAAACATGCAGGTTCAGAAAAGCACTGAGAAGACCTTACATTCTGCCAGAGATGGAAAACCTCATCCTGAAATTCAATGGGAATCTCAAAGTACTCTGAATAGACAAAAGAACCTTGAAAGAGAGGAACAAAGTTGGAAGAGTCACACTTTCTGATTTCAAACTTACTACAAAGCTTCCATCATAAAAACAGTTCAGTGTTGGCATAAAGGCAGATAAATAAAACAATGGAATAGATAGCCCAGAAATAAAGCATTACATACACAGTCAAATATTTTTGGGCTGCCAGGACCATTCAATGGAAAAAGGACAGTCCTTTCAAAAAATGATACTAGGAAAATTGGATATCCACACTCAAAAGGATGCATTTAGACCCTTATCTAATATAAGAATGAAATAAAAATGGATCAAAGACCTAGATAAATGTAAGACTTAAAATATAGAAATGTTAGAAGAAAACACAGGGCAAATCTTCATGACATGGATATGCCAATGATTTCTTGGATGTGACAGCAAAAACATAGGTAAGGAAAGAAAAAAAAGGGAAAAATTGGAAATTTCATGAAAATAAAAAATTTTGTATATCAAGAGACAGTATCAACAGAATAAAAAGACAAATCACAGAATGAAAGAAAATATTTGCAAATCATATATATGACAAGAGATTAATATCCAAAATTTGCACAGAACTCCTAAAAATCAACAACAAAAATACAACTCAACTTTTAAAAAGGCAAAGGCCTTGAACAGACATTTCTCCAAAGAAAATATGTGGATGGCCAATAAGCATATGAAAAGATGCTCAACAATATTAATCATTCAGTTCAGTTCAGTCACTCAGTTGTGTCCAAATCTTTGTGACCCCATGGACTTCAGCATGCCAGGCTTCCCTGTCCACTGCCAACCCCTGGAACTTGCTCAAACTCATGTCCATTGAGTCGGTGATGCCATCCAACCATCTGATCCTCTGTTGTCCCCTTCTGCTCCCACCTTCAATCTTTCTCAGCATCAGGGTCTTTCCCAATGAGTCAGTTCTTTGCATCAGGTGGGGAAAGTATTGGAATGTCAGCTTCAGCATCAGTCCTTCCAATGAATATTCAGAACTGATTTCCTTTAGGATGGACTGATTAGATCTCCTTGCAGTCCAAAGGACCCTCAAGAGTCTTCTCCAACACCACCGTTCAAAAGCATCAATTCTTCGGCAGTCAGCTTTCATTATAGTCCAACTCTCATATCCATACATGACAACTGGAAAAACAGCTTTGAATAGACAAAACTTTGTTGGTAAAGTGATGTCTCTGCTTTTTAATATGCTGTCTAGGTTAGTCATAGCTTTTCTTCCAAGGAGCAAATGTCTTTTAATTTCATGGCTGCAGTTGCCATCTGCAGTGATTTTGGAGCCCCCCAAAAATAAAGTCTCTCACTGTTTTCATTGTTTCCCCATCTATTTGAAGTGGGGGGAATGAAGTGATGGGACTGGATGCCATGATCTTAGCTTTTTGAATGCTGAGTTTTAAGCGAACTTTTTCACTCTCTTCTTTCACCTTCATCAAGAGGCTCTTTAGTTCTTCTTCACTTTCTGCCATAAGGGTAGTGTCATCTGCATATCTGAAGTTTATTGATATTTCTCCCTGCAGTCTTGATTCCAGCTTGTGCTTCATCCAGCTCAGCATTTCACATGATGTACTCTGCATATAAGTTAAATAAGCAGGGTGACAATATATAGCCTTGACATACTCCTTTCCCAATTTGGAACCAGTCTGTTGTTCCACATCCGGTTCTAACTGTTGCTTCTTGACTTACATACAGATTTCTCAGAAGGCAGGTAAGGTGGTCTGGTATTCCCCTCTCTTGAAGAATTTTCTAGAGTTTGTTGTGATCCACACAGTCAAAGGCTTTGGCATAGTCAATAAAGCAGAAGTAGATGTTTTTCTGGAATTCTCTTGCTTTTTTGATGATCCATTGGATGTTGGCAATTTGATCTCTGGTTCCTCTGCCTTTCTAAATCCAGCTTGAACATCTGGAAGTTCACAGTTCACATACTGTTGAAGTCTGGCTTGGAGAATTTTGAGCATTACTTTGCTAGCGTGTGGGATGAGTGCAATTGTGTGGCAGTTTGAGTATTCTTTGGCATTGCCTTTCTTTGGGATTGGAACGAAAATTGACCTTTTCCAGTCCTGTGGCCACTGCTGAGTTTTCCAAATTTGCTGGCATATTGAGTGCAGCACTTTCACAGCATCATCTTTTAGGACTTTAAATAGCTCAACTGAAATTCCATCACCTCCGCTAGCTTTGTTCGTAGTGATGCTTCCGAAGGCCCACTTGACTTCCCATTCCAGGATGTCTGGCTCTAGGTGAGTGATCACACCATCATGATTATCTGGGTCATAAAGATCTTTTTTGTATAGTTCTTCTGTGTATTCTTGTCACCTCTTCTTCATATCTTCAGTTTCTGTTAAGGTCCATACCATTTCTGTCCTTTATTGTGCCCATCTTTGCATGAAAACTTCCCTTGGTATCTCTAATTTTCTTGAAGGGATCTCTAGTCTTTCCCATTCTATTGTTTTCCTCTATGTCTTTGCATTGTTCACTGAGGAAGGCTTTCTTATCTCTCCTTGATAGTCTTTGGAAATTTGCATTCAAACAGTATGCCTTTCCTTTTCTCCTTGCCTTTACCTCTCTTCTTTTCTCAGCTACTTATAAAGCCTCCTCTATTAATCATTAGGGAAATTCAAATCAAAATTACAGTGAAATACCACCTCCCACCAATTAGGATGGTCTTGTAGCTCAGTTGGTAAAGAATCTGCCTGCAATGCAGGATAGCCGGGTTCGATCCCTGGGTCAGGAAGATCCCCTGGAGAAGGAAATGGCAACCCACTCCAGTATTCTTGCCTGGAGAATCCCATGGACAGAGGAGCCTAGCAGGCTACAGTCCATGGGGTCGCTAGAGTCAGACACGACTTAGCAACTAAACCACCACCACTACCATCAAAAAAAACAAAGAAAAGAAAATAACAAGTGTTGGGGAGAACGTGGAGAAATTGGAACCCTCGTGCACTGTTGATGGGAATGTAAAATGGTGCAGCCGTTGTAGAAAAGAGTATGGTGGTTTGTCAAAAAGTTTAATAGTAGAACTATCATATGATCCAGTAGTTCTGGGTATATACCCAAAAGAATTGAAAGCAGAGTCTGGAAAAGATACTAGTACACCCATGTTTATAGAAACAATATTCATCACGATAGCTAAAATTTTGAAGCAACCCAAGTCCATCAAGAGATAGATGGATAGATAAATGTGGCATATACATACAATGGAATATTATTTAGCTTCAAAAAGAAAGGAAATTTTGATACATGCTACAACATTGATAGACCTTGAAGACAAGTAAAGTATGCCAGTCTTGAAATAATATTCCATTGTATGTAATGCCACATTTATCTGTCCATCAGGGACTGGAGGATGGGTGAATGGGGATTCATTGTTCGATAGCTACAGTATTTTAGTTTTACAAGATGAAGAGTTCTGGAGATGTATGGTGGTGATGGGTGCACAATATTGCAATGTATTTACAACTGCTGAATTGTACACTTAATATTGGTTCAGAGGGCAAATTTTATGATTTGTCTATTTTTCCACAATAAAAAAATTTTAATTAAAAAAAAAGCATCAGGAACTATTATATTAAAAACTTATAAAGAGGTAAAAACCCCAATGAAACAAACAAACAATACTGGACGGGAGAAGCATAAAATTCCAAAGATTAGGGAAATGACCATCAGGTAGCCATTTTGTAATTGTAGGTTAATAAACAACTTTGATGAGATATTAAAACACTCATTTTCAGTAATACGTATCCTATTGTATTGTAACTGTAGTATATTTGTATGTTATTCACTTGCTCCTTGGTTACCATGGGATTGTTGTTGTTGGTTGTTTAGGCGGTAAGTCCTATCTAACATCTTTGAGACCGCATGGACTGTAGCCCATCAGCCTCCTCTGTCCACGGGAATTCCCAGGCAAGAATACCTGAGTGGGTTGCCATTTCCTCCTCCAGGGGATCCTCCTCACCCAGGGATTAAACTGGATTTCTCCTGCATTGCAGGCAGATTCTTCACTGCTGAGCCACCGGGGAAGCCCATAGCTTAGCCTAGCCTACATTAAACATGCTCAAACACAGTGCACTGTCCTCACGCTGTGGTTGGCTGGGAACTGAGGCTCCCTAAGATGCCCAGCGTCATGAGAGAGTATCTTACCTCATATCACTAGGCTGGGAAAGATCAAAATCCAAAATTAAAAGTACAGTTTCTACTGAACACATATTGCTTTCAAACCATCATAAAGCTGAAAAATCCTAGCTGGACCATCATAAATGGGGACTGTCTGTATGTAGTTGGAAAAAGTCTAGAAGGGAATGTATCAATCTAGTGGGAACATGAGTTTTATTTCTTTATCTGCTTCCTAAAATATGCCTGTATTAATTAGGAAAAATCAGTATAAGTTTTGAAAAATCAACTAAGAAAAAACTGAAAACAGTCGAATATGTTAAACACTTTATAGGATAGATGAAGAGGGAAGAGAGAGTTCTCCTCAGTATAATCTAATTCAAAGCTAAATTTATCAAATATCTGGTTTCGCCAAATCACTCAGTACAAGTGTGCAATATATTGGTACATAGATTTCAGCTTTTGGATTATTTTAATGGTAATTAGGACTTGCAAGACGTAGATCTTTTTCTTTCTTACTTTAAAATGAAATAAGTTGGGTTAATTTCTCTCCAGCTCGATTTAAAACAGTAACCCCAAACTCAGTACTTTAAAAACAAAGACAGTCCATTAAAATTCGTGCAGCACGCCAATGGTAAGAATACTGTGCTATTCTTTGTTAACAGTGATTACCTCCACTGAAGAAACAACTATGCCTGGAAGTAAAACTAAAATCGCAGCTAATGAGCACGATTATTAGGCCACAGAATAAAAAATATTAAATTGCTATCAGAATCACACAAAGAAAACAGGGCGTAGGATTGATGTTTATTGATTACCAAGAACAAAAACATTCAAAATGGTATACAAAACACCAACTAAAAATACAGGGTCAAAATCCAGAGACAGTGCAATGCCTTCTGAAACCTATTCGCGTTCTACCGTAGTCCCTTCCTCTGTCGTGGCGGGTCCCCGTTGCCACTTCCCCTAGCAGATGCAGGACAACGGCTCTCCCTCCAGTGGAAGCCCTCGAAGCAGCAAACTCAGGTCTCCCAGGTGATGACGGACTCTGGTCAGCCCAATGCTCCCGCTCCTCGTCCCGCCCTCCTCCGCCCCGCCCCTCTCGGCCCCGCCGCGCCCCGCCCCAGTCCCGCAGCGTTCGCCGGCGTTCTGTGGACTTCTCTCACCCTGCAGCCGAGTGTGACGAGCCGGGGCCGGGAGGGGTCTATTGCGCAAACCCAAGGCGCCGTGCGGTGGGTCGAAGAGAGGTTCTGGTTGCGCGCCCGGGACTATGAAGCGCAGCATTCGGCGGGCTCCTTCCCGGAAGCGGAAGCTCGAGGGGCGGGCCAAGGGCGGCCGAGAGTCGGCGGCGGTTAATTCCTTTTATCTTGCGGCTTTGCTTCATTCTGCTTGGACTTTTCTGAAGCTGCGAGAGATGGTCAGGTCTGGATCTCGACCGGGCCAGGTGAGGTCTGCGGACCTGAGGCGTCCACTGTGGGGGTGGAGAGGGACGGAGGTAGTCCTCGGGCCTGGAGACGTGGAAAGCCCCCTTTGAAAAAAATAAAAACAGTGCTGCCGCGTTAAAAAATGCTGCGACAGGAGACGAGGCGGAGGGTGGGTGTGCGTACCTAATCTTAACGCCCTAACACAGTTGTTCTGCCTGTAGATGTAGATTCTGTTTTAATCGTTGTGGTCCAACTGAGCGCTGGCTTTGGTGTGGTCCCCGGGTTCGAGTCCAGCCTCAGCCGCTGGATGCGTGACTTAGTATCTCGGAGCCTCACGACGTTGTTGCATCAACTCCAGGTTCCCAGCTTTTCCAACAAGTGCTGCTATTAGCTGGTTTTCCGTCACAGTTGCTGGTATTTTACTACTAGTTTTTTTTTTTAAAGTCTCCCAAGGAGTGTCCCTGCATTTAGCCTCATCCTTCTCAAATGCACACCCCTCATCAATTCTCTGCTAAAAATCCAACTCTGGAACATTTTTTTCCCCCCCAACATAAACATCCCAGTTCTTTGACCTGTCAGCACAGCCATTTTTCGACGTGGCCAGTGCGTTCCCTACCAGCCCCCACCTCCATCCCAGGAATATCCAACGCTCTTCAGCTATTTGTTCCACAGTGCCCTGAGTGCCCGCGTTCTTTCAGGCTTCTGTGCCTTTGCCTTTTGTTCTGCCGAGAATGATGTCCTCTCCCCCTGAAATCTCCACTTTTCATCTCCTGTCCCTTCAGCTCAAGTACCGCTTCTAGAAGCCTTGTCGGGCCCTGTCAACATTTACATTGTTTGGGTGCCCTCAGCTCCCGTTTTGTGCCTTTACTAAAATCCAGGCTAGAGACATTGCTCATCTTCCTATGCTACTAAGCAGTTTATCTCTGTCTTTTCAGGTAATCAGTCAGTCAACCAATAGCAATCAATCAAGCCTTATGCAGACCCTCTACTTAGAGTGGTGATCTTACGCCTCCTTAAGTGTAACCATACCACCCTTCTTTCCCCTTTCATTTTTGCTATTCCTTTATTTATCAACTCACTTTTAATGCTGTCTCCCCTATTAATGTGAATCTTATACTTTTCCCCAAGGCTTGGCTCAAGACTTTCTTCATGAATGCTTCCAGACCAGTCCCACCCTTATAGTTCTTTCTTTTGTGTTGAATGAACTCAGACTTGGTGCAGTCAGCAAGGGGGAAAACATGGTTTTTGTAGTCATGGTCACCTACCAATTCAGATTCCAGTTCTGCCACTACTGTCATAGTGATAGTAAGCAAAGTACTTTTTACTTCTCTGAGATTTCTTTTTCTTTTCTACAAAGTAGGTGTAATATCCTGCCTTAAAGAATTGAGGAGATTAAATGAGAGAACCTGGTAAAACATCTATTTCACACTTGGCATAAATTGTGCAACACAACGTAGTCCGCTTAAAAACAGTTTATTACTGTCAATAATCACAGCTAACATTTGGGTAGCACTTATGTGACAGGTATTATTCTATGTGCTTTTACATATGCTGCTGCTGCTGCTAAGTCGCTTCAGTTGTGTCCGACTCTGTGCGACCCCATAGACGGCAGCCCACCAGGCTCCTCCCTCCCTGGGATTCTCCAGACAAGAATACTGGAGTGGGTTGCTATTTCCTTCTCCAGTGCATGAAAGTGAAGTTACTCAGTCATGTCCGACTCTTCGTGACCTAATGGACTGCAGCCTACCAAGCTCCTGTTTCCATGGGATTTTCCAGGCAAGAGTACTGGAGTGGGTTGCCATTTATTCTCATTTAATCTTCACAGTAGGCTTAGGAAGTAGATAATAATCCTCATTTTATAGATGAGGAAGTTGAGGGATGCAGAGTTCAGATAACTTCTCTAGTTATACAGCTGGTTAGCAGTGGAGACAGGCTTTAGACCTGTCTAAAGCCTGACATAGTTGGTGCTGGAGTCCATTTAAACATCTGTTCTTAGGTGTATGACTCTGAACAAGCCACCTTTCTGAAATGTAGGTTCCTACCTCACAGAAATAATAACTAACAGGGTGTTGTTTAAGTGGAAATGAAAGTCTTTGAAGACTAAATTATTCCACAAATATAATTTTATCTTGCACTTGTTGGTAGGAGATACAGCTCCTAAGAGGTACTTATGTTTTTCTCAAATAAGTAAAAGTTTCTTGCTAATACTTAGTGGAAGTAAATGTGGGATAAAACAAACATTCTCTTATGTATTGCCATTTGGGGCACTTGTTTTGAAAAGTGGTTTTGCGGTTTGTATCTAGGGGCACTAAAGGCATTAAACAATGAATAACTTATCAAATAATTAAGCTTTCAGTCCTGAATATGAAAAGGTATTTCCAGTATATGAAACGATTTATTTCAGATTTGTATTTTAACTGAAAAATATGAAGCACTCCAAGGGCACATTACTTCCATTTATGAAAATAGTATACAACTGTTAAAATTTTTTGAACTTTTTTAATATGGAAAAAGATTTGAAAGTAAAAACACAACACTCAAAATTGCAACTGTCTGGTCATGATGACTAAATAATCCATATGAAGCCTCAGTAGCAAAGAGTACAGCTAGTGCCTAGATCTTGGTTTCTATTAATAAATACTCTTGTCCACGGGAAGGAATCACTACTTTTTGGGGAAATGGTCAACTCTAGGGTTGGGGCCTGGATATATCAAAGTAAAAAGCTGCACAGCTTCTCACAACACTGAAAAGTCAACTTATGGAATGAGGAAAAATATTTAAAACTACATATCTGATAAAAGGTTCATAATCATAATATACAAGGAACTCCTACATTTCAGTAGCATTCATAGGCAAGGTACTTGAATAGGCATTTCTCCAAAGAAGACATATAGATGGTCAGCAAGTATATGGAAAGATGCTCAATATCACTGATCAGGGGAATGCAAATCGAAGCCACAGCGAGATATCACCTCACACCTGTTGGGATGGCTATCATAAAAACAAAACCAACCCAGAAGATAACAAGTGTTGATGAGGATATGGAGAAATCTGAACCCTTGTACACCATTCATGGGAATGTCAGGGTGCAACTGTTATGAAAAATCATGAAATTTCCTCCAAAATTAAAAGTAGAATTGTTATGTGATCCAGCATTCTCACTTTGGTTGTTTATCCAGGAGAGTTAAACATAGAATCTTAAGAGATATTTTCACTCACATGTTCATTATAACATTCACAATAGCTAAGATGTGATAACAACCTAAATGTCCATTTATGGATTAGTGGATACACAATGGAATATTATTCAGCCTTTAAAAAGGAAGGAAATCATGCTATATGCAACATAAATGTAACTTGAGGATACTTTGCTAAGTGAAATAAGCCAGTTCAGTTCAGTTCAGTCATTCAGTCGTGTCCAGCTCTTTGTGACCCCATGAACTGCAGCACACCAGGCCTCCCTGTCCATCACCAATTGCCGAAGTCTACCCAAACCCATGTCCACTGAGTCGGTGATGCCGTCTAACTATCTCATCCTCTGTCATCCCTTCTCCTCAATCTTTCCCAGCATCAGGGTCTTTTCAAATGAGTCAGCTCTTTGCATCAGGTGGCCAACATATTGGAGTTTCAGCTTCAGCATCAGTCCGTCCAATGAACACCCAGGACTGATCTTTAGGATGGACTGGTTGGATCTCCTTGCAGTCCAAGGGACTCTCAAGAGTCTTCTCCAACACCACACTTCAAAAGCATCAATTCTTCAGCTCTCAGCTTTCTTTATAGTCCAACTCTCACATCCATACAAGACTACTGGAAAAACCATAGTCCGACTAGACGGACCTTTGTTGGCAAAGTAATGTCTCTGCTTTTTAAAATGCTGTCTAGGTTGGTCATAACTTTCCTTTCAAGGAGTAAGTGTCTTTTAATTTCATGGCTTCAGTCACCATCTGCAGTGATTTGGGAGCCAAGAAAAATAAAGTCAGCCACTGTTTCCCCATCTATTTGCCATGAAGTGATGGGACCAGATGTCATGATCTTAGTTTTCTGAATGTTGAGCTTTAAGCCAACTTTTTCACTCTCTTTAACTTTCATCAAGAGGCTCTTTAGTTCTTTACTTTCTGCCATAAGGGTGGTGTCATCTGCATCATTCTGTTTATATGAGGTATCTAAAATAGCTAGATTCATAGAAACAGTAAGTAGGGTGGTTGTTGCCAGGGGCTGGAGGAAGAGAAATGGAGAGATGCTATTCAGTGGGCATAAAGTTTTAGTTATGTACAATGAATAAGCTCTGTTAGATTTATGAGATCTATCTAAGAGATCTGCTGTAAACATGTGGAATTGAAGTGAAAGTGAAGTCACTCAGTCATGTCTGACTCTTCAACCCCATGGTATGTAACCTGCCAGGCTCCTCCATCCTTGGAATTTTCCAGGCAAGAATACTAGAGTGGGTTGCCATTTCCTTCTCCAGGCAATCTTAATCCAGGGATGGAACCTGGGTCTCCCACACTGAGGGCAGACTCTTTACCGTCTGAGCCACCAGGGAATCCCATAAACATCATACTACAGTTAACAATTGATGTACACTTAAAATTTGTTGAGGGTAGATTTCATGTTACCACAATGGGGAGAAAAAAAAAGCCGGGGGGTTGGGGGGTGGGGTGGGACCTGGAGATCTTTATTGTAAAGAATGGCTCAAAAATAATGGTGATGTGTTGAAATGATACAGGGGCTGGTTTGAAAAGACTCCTATTGGCAGAATCTGGGACAGTTTGAGCATTCATATAAATAATGATAATCATCAGAACCCATTAAATAAACTAGGAATCAATGAGTCCATACTAGCAAACAAAGAAGTACTTCAATGAAGTACTTCACTAAGGTTGAATGCCAGCTAATAAATCTAGAATGAATGATGTAAGTTAGAAAAATCACTATTTGACAAATGATTAAGGCAGGAATCCTCAATGAATGCTACTCGATGAAAGTTTGATGAATAGGATGTCTGCATAATCTTCAAGTATCTCCCCACAAAATGCTTAATATTTACAAAGGAAAAAATAGTAACCTGGTGAAAAATCTGGCAGGCACCACCTTAAATAATCAAACTTTACATCCCTAGTAATGGGACAAACTAATATATGCCTGCTCATACGGTATTGAGATAAATACAACATCCCTTTTGTGATATTCCTGCCAAAAAAGCACAACCTGAATCTAATCAAGGGGAAGCAGACAAGTCTAAATGCTTACCAGAGGGACATTCTACCAAAGTAACTGCTCATGTTCTTTGAATATGTCAAGGCTGTAAAAGACAATGAATGACACCTCTAGGAACTGTTCCCGAGTAAAGGAGACAAAAGAGAAATGACAGCTTAAAATGCTTCGTATGATCCTGGATTTATGGGATAAGGGCCATAATTTTTTTTTTTAATATAAAGGACAGTATTTTGATAATTGGCAAAATGTGAATAAGATCTGTAGATTAGATTATAGTATGGTTTCACTGTTAATTTCCTGATTTTGATAATTTGGTTTTATGAGAGAGTGACCTTGTCCTTAGGAAATATTTAGGAGTAAATAAATATAAAGGAGTATCATGTCTGTAACATAATCTGAAATGGTTCAGACAAAAAGTAATACTATACATTTTTCAAAGGGAGAAGATGGCAGATGTAGTAAAATGTCAGCAGTTGTGGAATCTTGGTAGCGTTATACTGTTCCTTGTACTATTATTTCAAAATAAAGAATACAAAATAAATTTGAAGGGAATCTTCCAGTATCACACTGTTGCAGGGTGCTTTATTCTGGTTAATTTTCTTTACCTGATTTTGTAATATGACCTAATGTGTGTGTGTATGTGTTTCGGTGAAATGCTGAATATAATCTTTGAATTATACCATCATGCCATATATTTATCTCAACAGTATACTTTTTAAATTCTGAAAGATAATTATTCTGGTAGTTGTTTTTAGACTTAGCATGATGGTTTGGTTTTTTATTATGGTCCTGGACAGGACACCAACATAGATAGTGTGAAAGGAAAGCCCCTTAGGTCTAGTAGAGTTGTGTTACATGGCATCTTATTTCTGCCAATGTTGGTTCTCGCTGCTGCTTTTTGACTCCCTCATATTCTAAGTTATCTTAAGGAGAAGTGAAACTTTATAATTCCAGAAAGTTTAATAGTAATTGCTCAAAGGTATCTTGAGATGAAATATGTAAACATGCCAAGAAAAATCCTAAGTGTAACTGCCAACAGTGACTACACCTAAAGGGTAAAATGAGGGAGTGAGTAGGAAATTTAAGCATGTCTTTCAAAAATTATGTTTTGAATAGACATTATATTTAAATAATGTAAAGTTATTAAGATATAAAAACGTATACCATGGAAAGTCTCCCTTGTTCTGTCCCCCAGATTCTGAGTTTCCCTCCCCAGAGGCAAGCACAGTTACCTTGCTTCTTGTGTAACTCCCAGCGTATTGGATGTGTGTAGAAGCAAATGAGTAGAGTTTTCACGTGCTGGTCTTGTCAGGCATTCTAAAGAATGTGGAAAAATAGAATCAGAGTTATGAACTCTGCCCTATGTCTTGAGTTAATGTATTTTGAAGACCTAGGGGAAGTAGAATATTTTGAGGGATTGAGTATAGTCCAGACTTACTATAGTAGATACTTCTGGTTAAAGTAAAATTTCAACTTCAGTCTTCAACTTACATAAGACTTAAGGAACAAAGGTATGTGTTGCTTGCTTGACAGTTTATATAGAAAAAAAAATTTATGAGTTCAGTTGTAATAGTGGATTTTATTAAAATTAATAACATGGTACATATATAAAATGGAGTATTATTCAGCCTTAACAAGAAGGAAATTTTGCACATGCTGCAACATGGATACTATGAAGATACTGTCCTAAGCAAAGTAAGCCAGTCACAAAAGGACAAATACTATCTGGTTCCATTTATATGAGATTCCTAAAACAGTGAGACCAAAAGTAGAAGGGTGGTTACACCAGGTACTTAGGAGAGGATTAGAGATTAATGATTAATGGGTACAGAATTTCAGTTTGGGAAGATGACAGAGTTCTGGAGATGGGCTGTAGTGATGGTTGCACAACTGTGAATGTGTTTAATGCCACAGAGCTGTATACTTTAGAATGGTTTATTTTATGTTATGTATGTTTTACCAAGTGAAACAAAAGGAAACAATAACATTTTAGGTTTTGTCAAAACAGTATACTGAGAATATGATAGAAAAATATTTGTATATCTCCTATAATATAATGCATCATGTCATAGGTAATACCTTCGGGAAAGCACACTGGACCTGCTAAATTAACAAATGGAAAGAAAGGGTAAGTACTTAAGAAAGTGTCCAACTTCAGGAATTCTCAAGAGATTTTCAAGTCTATGGGATGGACTAAATTTTTCCTACCCCAGAGATCTAAGTGAGGGTCTCTACTTTCACAAAACTCTGGGGAGAAACCTCTCATATCTCTACCCATGTTGATCATTTTAGTCTTTACAACCTTCATAAAGTCCTGCATAAATCCATCTTTTGCATGGTTGAACAAGCTTTCTTATCCAACCTTTGGTGGAAAGAAAGTGTCTTTTTAGAATGTATTTTGGGAAAATATATTATTTGTAATTATATTTGTGTTATATGTAAATGTATTAACAAACTTGTTTTCTAGGACCAATCTGAGAAAGATACCCCGTTTTAATGCAGATTCTGGCTATCCCACTCACTCTGATTCAGAAAGTCAGGTAAGAGTAAACTGAATAGATACAGTGTATACTGTTTAATTAGTTTTCAGGTAAAAGTTAAGAAGTGGAAATAAAAATTCAAAGGTGAAGTATTAATTGTCCTGACAAAGAATGAAGACTTTTTTGCTTTAAAACATGTCTTCTACCAATAATAAATTGCTTCTAAATAAGGAAATTTTAAAATTACAGAATTTTTTTTCTGTAGTAAAATTTTATGTACAAATTTCTATGTGACTTTCTCCTTACAGACTGAAACTGTACAGGGGCTTGATGGCTGTGCGTCTTTGCTGCGGGACATTTTGAGAAATGAAGATTCAGGTTTTTTTTTTTTAAATGCTTCTTTGCTGATCACCTTTTCTCAATTAAGTAATTCTCTTAATGCTAATGAATTTTTGTTTCAATCATTAATAGGTTCAGAAATAACATATTCAGAAAATAGATGTAACCCCAGACCTGTAGAAACCAAAAGATACAGATCCAAAAAGAAAGGACATGAAAAACATACTGTGCCTTCTGTAGTCCGGAAGGAAATTTGTAAGTATTTTTTTATCTTATTTATTTAAATATGATACTTAATTATGGGAGTTTTGATAGATTACTGGGGTTATGCAGTTGGGCTTACATTTTAATAATACTGGTTATGCAGGGGTGTGTGTGTGCTTGTGATTTTTTTTTCCTCTATTCAGTTTCTAATTGCTGAATGCTTTGCCAAGAAGAAAAGTAGAAAAAAAAAATGGTTAGGTTTTGTAGGAGAATAGTTCAAACCCAGAATGATATTCACAGATTGATTGGGTTTCATATTTCATTGGGTGTTTTATATTTCAATGTATATTTCATATACATTGGGTGTATATTTATTGTTTTAAAAATACTATATGTGTATACATATATTCTAAGTAGGATCCATAGCTCAATTTTTCAGCTGCACAGTTAGAAGATATGGTAACAGGAAGGTAAAATTCCAAGTTGGATAGTTATGTAAGGAAAACACTCTGCCGCTGATTGACAGTGACTGTAGCCAAGGATGGTTAACACTCACAGTTTTCTTGCTGACCTAAGTGGAATGATTCAGTAAGCAGTTTAGAATAAGCAAGTTTTGATTATGTTGTTCCACAGAGGCCTATGGAACATGGTAGCCCAAAATAGAGATGAAAAAGTCCATAATGGGATTTCAGAGCATCAAGAATGGAACCAGCTAGTTCACAGTTCAGGTGGGCCAAAAATGTTAGTACAGCAGAGTACAGTAAGATTTAGCTTAGGTAAGGGGTTTGAGTCATGTACAGCACTAGTTCTGGGTATTAGAGATCAGGATTCAGGCAAAGAGGCTGAAATTCAGATGGTCTTGAGTCAGAACCAAGGCTGAGAAAACAACTTCCTAACCTATCTTGGAGGCCAGTTGCGTTTAGCCTTGTATTGTCTTGACCTGTGCCACTTAAGGTGGCAGTCTCAAGCCACATGTGACTGCGGAGCATTCCAAGTATGGCTAACACAACTAAGGAACTCAGTTGTAAATGTTATTTAATTTTAATTAATTTAAATTTAAAGCTGATACTTGACCTAGTTATTAGAAAACTTTTAAAGTATGTTTGAAATAACTTGGTAAATGAATCTACTTTTTTCAACTGTAAAGTTTATTAAACCTAAATACAGATCAAGGATTTCTGATAAAAATTTACCATCCGGATTGAGATGTGCTTTATAGTAAAAATACACAGTATGCTTAGAATATTTAATGCAAAAAATAAAATATCTCAGTGATTAATGTTAATCACATATTGTAATGTTAATATTTTGGCTGTATTGATTTGAATAAAACATTATAGTAGTTAATGTTACCTATTTTAATTTTTTAATGTAGTTCTTGGAAAATTTTAAATTGCTTATATGATTTACATTATATTTCAGTGGGACAGTATTGGTCTAATCCAGGGTGAGCATACTACAGCCAGTTTTGTTTTATTGTAATGTTTAGTTATTTTGTAACTGAAGCTTTATCAGAGCACAGTCATGCTAATTCATTTTCATTTATGTATTTTCTATGGTTACTTTCGTGTTGTAGGAGGAGACTTGAGTAGTTGTGGAAGAGACCATCTGGCCTGTTTAAAGCATAATATGTTTATTCTCTAGCCTTTTAAGAACAAGTATGCTCACCCCTGGTCTAACTCTTAAAGTAGAAACCTATTTTGGAGGACTGCTGGACAAAGAAAGGAGTGGTAGTACATGGTCAGCGATGGTGCCATGGTAGCAACTTGTTGGATCCTAACTTAACTATTTGTTCAGAGTTCCCACAGAGTTCAGTCGATAAGTCATGTCCAACTCTGCGACCCCATGGACTTCCAGACTTGTCCTTCCTTCACTATCTCCCAGAGTTTACTCAAACTCATGTCCATTGAGTCAGTGATGCTATCCAACCATCTCATCCTCTGTCACCCTCTTCTTCTGCCCTCAATCTTTCCCGGCATCAGTGTCTTTTCCAGTAAGTCGGCTCTTTGCATTAGGTGGCCAAAGTATTGGAGCTTCAGCATCAGCCCCTCCAATGAATATTCAGGGTTGATTTCCTTTAGAATTGACTGGCAAGAAAGAGTAGATAGGAACACCCAAATTAAGATAGGGGTTTTATTTATGAAGAAACTCATTACAAACTCGTTAGAGTATAAGGGAACCACAAGGGATTCTGCTAGCCCAGTGCTAACAGCATGAACAGAACTGTTACTATCCCTAGGTCTTAAGGGATGAGGTTAGGAAGAGGTTACTGGGATTCAGCTAGAGATATTGTTCTGTTAGAGTAGGCCACCTTGAGAGGAGAAGTGAGCTTTAAGGGACAAAGCCAGCCCAAGGTGGCCTCATAGAAAGGGAGTTTGAAATATCTTGAATGCATGCTTTTTCCTCTCTTTGATAATGCCACAATTCCCATTGGATTGGACCCAACCGGAACCCTGTTGATGTATATCTAGTCAGGGATCTGATTTTCATTCTTACAAGCTAATGAATTATCCTTACTATGTCGTGCATGTTGACAGGAGACACAAGACTCTTGGGTCAGAGACAAAGGTACTGTGCTCATAGCACAGCTAGCAGCATGCACATTAGCATGTTTGTGTCGGTTCTGCCTCACTGCCAACTGCCAGTGGGATGGTACGATGGACCCATGGGGAAACTGCACATGCTGAAGAACACTGAGCTTGGGGAATTCATTGCTCTGGTGGTAAGCAGTTAGAACGCCTATACTTGACTGAGGGAAAAACATCACCTTATCCCTCAACGTTGCTCAGTATAAACACAGCCCTGAAAAATGTCCCAGGTACAGAGCTTAGCTCAAAGCCTTACTTTTTCTTTGGTAAACCCAGCAAGACATGTAGGAGCACAAGAGACCCATGAAGGAATGTCTCTTAATAATGTAATCCATACAGAGTAGCATCCCAGAGAGAGCAGAGCAGAGTGGAGATGGATAGAAGGTGGGTTTGCTGAAGCAAATGAGAGAGATCTGGCATTCGTAGTCCCTAGCATTAAATTCCTATTTGGATTAGAGTCAGACCAGCAGTTCTGGCCCGTTATCAGTATATAATACTCTTATTGTCCTTTCCCCTACACTGTCATCATCAGAAGTTAGGACCTACTTGCAAAGGACAGTCTCCATTAGGGTTATAGTATAAGAAGTGGTTCCCATTGACCAAGGTTTATTCTTTGGACCCAGAAACCTCTTTCCCTTTGGTTAAATTACTTCATCTTTCTTTGATTTATCACTGTAGCACTATCTGGAAAGGATCTTTTTTTTTCTTTTTTTGTAGTTAACAGCTGTTAGCCAGTACAAGGTTTTTGCTCTGTTAATCACAGTGCCTAAAATACACAAAAGCTGGGACTTCCCTGGTGGTCCAGTGGTTAACACTCTACACTTCCAATGCAGAGGGCACAGTTTGATGCCTGGTCGGAGAACTAAGATCCCACATGCCACTGGATATGGCCAAAAGATTTTTTTTTAATAAAATAAATAAAAATGCCCTTTATCTAAAAAGCACAGTTTCTGACAACTAATAGGCAAAACTGCATTTCCTTCCTTTTTCATCTCTCCACAAATGAGATAGTCATAATTAGAATTTTAGGAATTTATTATAGCATGTTAACTAGTATCTACATATCATTTTAACTTTAACATATGTTATCTTACTATTTTGTGTTACTGTCTTCTGTGGTTTGGGCTCCTTATGTATTTTCTGTCTGGGACCTGCCAGATCACTGGGTGTCTATGGAGTCACACCCACCCACCCTGTTGCTTACTTAGAGGAATGAGGCAGAAAGGCAGTTCCAAAAATGCATTGAGAGCTTACCCAAGAGTGCACCTGACATTTAAAAAAAAAAACAACCATTTTTTAATAAGCAGCTACTTACGTTTTGATAACTATTGAATGCTGTGGTCACATGCTCCTACCTTCAGTATCATATATATATTTCTGCCCTCATCTTGGAGAAATAAACCACTACAGGCAGAATATTTTTAGCATTGATGGCCCCCATCAAGGCCAAGTGTTCTCTGTATTTCAAATTATAATAGGCATCCAGCAATGCCTATCTGCAGTAGGTGTTTATTCCATATTTGGGTGGCAGGAATTATCTAAAAATTGTACATCCACTTAATGGTTTTTAACTTGTCTTGGATAAATTGTTTTAAGATTTTTGTGTCTTAAATACAGATGTACAACATTATAAGTAGAGTTTCACATAGATTGAGTTAATGGAGAAGTTAAGATATGTTAATTCTAAAGCTTTGAATTTTAAGAACTATTTGAAGTTTATTAATTTATGCTGGGTGATGGCATCTGCTAGCAAAGGCAAAATATCGTAGCTTAACTTAATCAGAGATTAAGACAGAATGTGGTCCACTGGAGAAGGGAATGGCAAACCACTTCAGTATTCTTGCCTTGAGAACCCCATGAACAGTATGAAAAGGCAAAATGATAGGATACTGAAAGGGGAACTCCCCGGGTCGGTAGGTGCCCAATATGCTACAAGAGATCAGTGGAGAAATAACTCCAGAAAGAATGAAGGGATGGAGCCAAAGCAAAAACAATACCCAGCTGTGGGTGTGACTGGTGATAGAAGCAAGGTCTGATGCTGTAAAGAGCAATGCTGCATAGGAACCTGGAATGTCAGGTCCATGAATCAAGGCAAATTGGAAGTGGTCAACAGGAGATGGCAAGAGTGAACATCGACATTCTAGGAATCAGCAAACTAAAATGGACTGGAATGGGTGAATTTAACTCAGATGACCATTATATCTACTACTGTGGGCAGGAATCCCTCAGAAGAAATGGAGTAGCCATCATGGTCAACAAAAGAGTCCAAAATGCAGTACTTGGATGCAATCTCAAAAACGACAAAATGATTTCTATTCATTTCCAAGGCAAACCATTCAATATCATGGTAATCCAAGCCTATGTCCCAACCAGTAACACTAAAGAAGCTGAAGTTGAATGGTTCTATGAAGACCTACAAGACCTTTTAGAACTAACATCCAAAAAAGATGTCCTTTTCATTATAGGGGACTGGAATGCAAAAGTAGGAAGTCAAGAAACACCTGGAGTAACAGGCAAATTTGGCCTTGGACTACAGAATGAAGCAGGGCAAAAGGCTAATAGAGTTTTGCCAAGAGAACGTACTGGTCATAGCAAACACCCTCTTCCAACAACACAAGAGAAGACTCTACACATGGACATCACCGGATGGTCAACACCGAAATCAGATTGATTATATTGTTTGCAGCCAAAAATGGAGAAGCTCTATACAGTCATCAAAAACAAGACCAGGAGCTGACTGTGGCTCAGATCATGAACTCTTTAGCACCAAATTCAGACTTAAATTGAAGAAAGTAAGGAAAACCACTAGACCATTCAGTTATGACCTAAATCAAATCCCTTATGACTAGACAGTGGAAGTGAGAAATAGATTTAAGGGCCTAGATCTGATAGACAGAGTGCCTGATGAACTATGGAATGAGGTTCATGACGTTGTACAGGAGACAGGGATCAAGACCATCCCCATGGAAAAGAAATGCAGAAAAAGCAAAATGGCTGTCCAGGGAGGCCTTACAAATAGCTGTGAAAAGAAGAGAAGTGAAAAGCAAAGGAGAAAAGGAAAGATATAAGCATCTGAACGTAGAGTTCCAAAGAATAGCAAGAAAAGATAAGAAAGCCTTCCTCAGCGATCAATGCAAAGAAATAGAGGAAGACAACAGAATGGGAAAGACTAGGGATCTCTTCAAGAAAATTAGAGATACCAAGGGAACATTTCATGCAAAGATGGGCTCAATAAAGGACAGAAATGGTATGGACCTAACAGAAGCAGAGGATACTAAGAAGAGGTGGAAAGAATACACAGAAGAACTGTACAAAAAAGAGCTTCACGACCCAGATAATCACGATGGTGTGATCACTCACCTAGAGCCAGACATCCTGGAATGGGTAGTCAAGTGGGACTTAGAAAGCATCACTATGAACAAAGCTAGTGGAGGTGATGGAATTCCAGTTGAGCTATTTCAAATCCTGAAAGATGATGCTGTGAAAGTGCTGCACTCAATATGCCAGCAAATTTGGAAAACTCAGCAGTGGCCATAGGACTGGAAAAGGGCAGTTTTCATTCCAATCCCAAAGAAAGACAATGCAAAAGAATGCTCAAACTACCACACAATTGCACTCATCTCACACGCTAGTAAAGTAATGCTCAAAATTCTCCAAGCCAGGCTTCAGCAATACGTGAACCGTGAACTTCCAGATGTTCAAGCTGGTTTTGGAAAAGGCAGAGGAACCAGAGATCAAATTGCCAACATCCACTGGATCAT
>NW_011494604.1:1957928-1973381 GCF_000754665.1 Bison bison bison | reverse complement strand
CACAAGCTGGAATCAAGACTGCCAGGAGAAATATCAATAACCTCAGATATGCAGATGATACCACCCTTACGGCAGAAAATGAAGAGGAACTAAAAAGCCTCATGATGAAAGTGAAAGAGGAGAGTGAAAAAGTTGGCTTAAAGCTCAACATTCAGAAAATGAAGATCATGGCATTTGGTCCCATCACTTCAGAGGAAATAGATGGGGAAACAGTGGAAACAGTATCAGACTTTATTTTTTGGGGGGCTCCAAAATCACTGCAGATGGTGACTGCAGCCATGAAATTAAAAGACACTTACTCCTTGGAAGGAAAGTTATGACCAACCTAGACAGCATATTCAAAAGCAGAGATGTTACTTTGCCAACAAAGGTCTGTCTAGTCAAGGCTATGGTTTTTCCAGTGGTCATGTATGGATGTGAGAGTCGGACTGTGAAGAAAGCTGAACGCCGAAGAATTGATGCTTTTGAACTATGGTGTTGGAGAAGACTCTTGAGAGTCCCTTGGACTGCAAGGAGATCCAACCAGCCCATTGTGAAGGAGATCAGCCCTGGGATTTCTTTGGAAGGAAGGATGCTAAAGCTGAAACTCCAGTACTTTGGCCACCTCATGCAAAGAGTTGACTCATTGGAAAAAACTCTGATGCTGGGAGGGATTGGGGGCAAGAGGAGAAGGGGATGACAGAGGATGAGATGGCTGGATGGTATCACTGACTCGATGGACGTGAGTCTGAGTGAACTTCGGGAGTTGGTGATGGACAGGGAGGCCTGGCGTGCTGTGATTCATGGGGTCGCAAAGAGTTGGACACGACTAAGCGACTGATCTGATCTGATCTGATCTGATTAAGACTTTGGAGCCATTTGGTAATGGCTGTAACATTTATTGAGTTCTTATTATGGGCTAGACACTGATAGTTGACATGTGCTATTTAATTTTCATAACAGTATTATAAAACAGGTAATGCTCGTATTATCATCATTTTTTTGATGAGGAAGAAGAGTCCAAGAGAGGTTAAATAATTTGCCAAAAGTTATTCAGCTAGTAATTGTTAGAGCTCATATGCAAGCCAGGGAAGTATGTTCACAGCAATAGGTTATTACAAAGGAAAGAATAACTCAAGTCAAAATAGATGCATCCAGTATCTCCAACCATTTTCATAGTCCAATAATAATTTAGTAGTAGTTTTCTGTGTTTATTGCTTATAATATTTCATTTGCCTTTAACGTTTTGCTTTTACTTGTAGGTTTTATGCTTTTAGCAGTGTTTTTATTTTCAATAAATTGTGTATGTATTTAGGGAATTCCATACCATTTAAACATTTTTAACTTTTCACTGTTTAAGTAAGGATTAACTTTAATAAAGCAAGTGTATAAATCTCAATAAATATTTGCATATGTGTACATCCATGTAGTTGACCACCCAGTTGAAAATAAAGAACGATTTCAGTACCCTACCAGGCTCCTATCCGTCAGTATTCTCATTATTACCTGTCTCCCCATCCTTGAATAAACACTTTTCTGACTTCTTTCTCGATTGGATAGTTTTACTATCTTTGAATTTCATGTACACTGTGAAAATGCAGCTCTACACTGTAGTCTTGTGTCTGACTCTCACACAGGATCATATCTGTTAACTTCATATAGGCAGTCAGAGTATATCAGTACTTTGTTTTTTTCCATTGCTATATAGTATTCCATCATATGGCTACACCACAATTCATCCACTTCTACTATTCATGACTGTTTGGGTTTTCAGTTTGGGGCTACTGCTAATACAGCTGTTGCGAACATTCTTGTACACATTTTAGTAGATGTAATACTCATTTCTGCCAGGTATATTCCCCAAAATATAATTGCTATATCATAAAATATATGTTTAGCTTTGGTAAGCTTTTGCCAAAAAGTATATGTTTTTCTAAGTTTGTTTTGTACTCTGATATAGCCCTGCCTAAAGAAGCTTATAGTTTAGTCAAACAGACAAGAGAGTGAAAGATAAGCAATATAGTACAGTATCCAAGTGATACATGATTTGTATAGACAGTATATACTCTGGCATGGTGAAGAGCAGTCACTAGACTGAAATGACTGGAGAAGGCTTCAGATGAGCTTTGGTGAGTTAGGTAGAATTGAATTGAAAGGTATGGTTCATCATGAGTAATAGTATAGGAAAGTGAGAAAAACATGTAGGTGTCTAAATTGGTCTGACTGGATTGAAAGATTTCTTAGTTGAGGATGATGGAAAGATGGTTGGAAAATTATGTTGTGGTTAGGCTTTTGAGACTTTAAATATCAGGTTAAGGTCTTATTTGAGAGCTCAATGTGTAGATTAAATTCACTTTCTCACTCTAAAAGCTCTGATTTATTTATTGTTGCTGTTATTATCATCATTATCATCAAAGCATCATAATTGTACAAGGTATTCTATCTTTCTGTTCCATTCTCCCTCTCAAGAACATTCCATTTAGTTCAGTCAGTCAATTGTGTCTGACTTTTTGCGAGCCCATGGACTGTAGCACGCAAGGCTTCCCTGTCCATCACCATCTCCCAGAGCTTTCCTCAAACTCATGTGCATCGAGTCAGTGATGCCATCCAACCATCTAATCCTCTATCGTCCCCTTCTCCTCCTGCCTTCAACTTTCCCAGCATCAGGGTCTTTTCCAATGAGTCAGTTCTTCCAGTGAGTCAGTTCTTATTAGGTGGCCAAAGTATTGGAGTTTCAGCTTCAGCATCAGTCCTTCCAGTGACTCCTTTCCCAACTCAAGTGCATTATGAGTAGCATTTAATAGAGATTTTAAAGACATAGTGTAAGTTAATTTTGAGGAGAACCTGATTCATTACTTCCTTTTAAAAAAAGAATTTGAGGTGATTTTCTTTAGGGGTGATCACACTCTGTAAAGTACGTGATGAATCGAGTTACTTTTGAGAGCCCTTTTTTCCTCTAATACCTTTGGTAAAGGTTTTTGAAAAGAACCGTATTTCAGAAAAATTTTTCCCCCTTTTTCCATATTAGTATCTTCAGATAAGAAGAAGCAGATACCTAATGATGCTTCTGTTGGAAGTGAAAGAGACTCATCAGATATACTGCAAAACTGGTCACTACAAGACCACTGTGGAATGTATTCACCCTTAATATACCAAGCTCTTTGTGAACATGTGCAGACTCAAATGTCACTGATGAATAACTTGGCTTCAAAGAACAACCCTAATGGAATTCCTACTGCACCTTGCCACACTGTGTCTGGTTCTGGTTAGTATGAATGACGTTTTAAAAAGCATGAATATAAGCTCTAATTAAGTTGCCTGGTAATTGTATAAGCAGTCTGAGATGTGAATGACTTTTTCTCCCTTTTACTTTTTAGAATCTCCGACGTCTTCACCTTCTAGTTATGGTTTACCCACCTCTATCCCAGTCCGGGTACCTCGGCAGCCACCCTGCCCTCCGATGGTTCATTCTGTGAGTGCAGTTTATATACTATATAAGTAATGATTTGCTTTTAGAAATTGTCATCTTGAGAGAAAATTTCATTTGCTGATTGTATCTTAATGCTCTAGGCTGTAAAGACCAATTATTTTTTGAGTTATTTTTTATTAGAAAAGTTTGCCTATTAATTAAGGACAGTGGTGGGCACGGCGAAGGAAAAAGATTACTAGGGAAAAAAAAATCACCCATACCTACCAGCAAAGCACAATTGCTGTTAACACATTGATAGAGCATGTTCCAGTCATTTAATTCTTTGTGTAGGTTTCATTTTCTGGTTTTAATTTGTTAAGTAAACTTTCTTTTAATAATATCATCATAATTAAATTTTATATAGTTTTACATGCTGCTTTTTTCCACTTAACATTTAATTGTGATTTACCTTTTGTAAATTTTTACTAAGTTCTTACTACTCTAGTGGATATACCATGGTCTGTGTAACTCCTCACCTATGGTTAGACATTTAAATAAATTTTTTACTACTGTAACATTTCTCTAAATATGTTTATGCAGAAGCCTTTTCAGCTTATTTTCTACACTGTGATTTCCCAAAGTGGAAGTTTATTTTAGTCCCAAAGTAGACTAATTTTTGATGCCTTTAAACCATTTATGATATATGTAAACAATCTATTTTGGTCGTGGCTTTATAATGTTCCCATATTACTGAGTGAACTAATTAAGCTTTAAAAATGCAGAATAATGAGCTAAGGGGAAATTGACTTATTCACTGGTAATCTGTAACTCCATCCTGCAAATGTCATCTTCTAACATTTTTCACTTGAGTTTATTGTAGTTAATGCCCACAAGTCAGTGCTCATTATTTTTGAAGTCTTAGCTTGTTTTTTTCTTTCTTTAGGAAGTTCAGACTGATGGTGACAGTCAGTTTGCATCACAAGGAAGAACAACTTCTGTGAACTGTACTGATGATGTTGTAAGGAATTCCTTCAATACCTGTCTTGGAGTTTCATGTAACCTGCCCCAAACTGGCAAACCAGCTACTCCAACATTTCAGCAACTGGGTCTTGCTAACGGGGTTCTGCCGAAAAGACTTTCTGAGGAACCGGACTTACTGAAGTGTTTCCAGACATACATGAAACTGTTGCGTTCTCATCCTGACAGTCCCACTCGCTGCAGCCCCACCCTATTACAGCCAGCTTTCTTGGCTACTCATGAAGAAAAATGTATTAACAAACACATTGGTGAGGTCAGAAGTGAAGGAAAGGATTTAAACATACCTCTGGGAGATTCAAGAATAAAGGATGTGCAGAAGGCAAAAAACGTGAACCAGAGTGCTGAAAAAGTTAGAACTATCAAGTATTTGTTGGGAGAGCTCAAGGCCCTGGTAGCAGAACAAGGTAGATAAGTACTTTCTTTATAATTTTCTGTGGCATGTCATCATTTAAATTCAGAATAATCAACATGAAGTTTGTGATATTTTCCATAGAAGTATGTCTTATGCTAATGAGGAGATGAGTTTTGTCTGTTTTATTCTTATTTTGTGGGTTTTTGCTCCCTGTTGTTTCCTGTGGATTTGAAACGTGCTAGGGAATATCATTCTTTTACTTGTAAGTGTGTGTTCATTCTACTTGATTCAAAGGGACCTTGAAAAGATTCAACCAAAGAAAATTCATAGAGATAAATTTTAAGGGGTTGGAGGACATGGTTAACTCCCTAGAACAGAGTGATAATGTTTCCTACTTTAAAAAGATGTAAAAGTTTTCCTCTCATCATTTATTTAATAACTGTTACAATGTTTAACAAATCTCACTTTGAGAAGGAACCTAAATCTTCTGATGCCCTTTTCAGTTCACTCTTAAGATATTTTAATTAATCAAAAAAAATATCTTGGGTGGAGTTATGAGCCAGGTTGTATTCATTTTCATTATGTATGTATATTCTGAATAATGACTTTCACTTGGAGTTAGTTACACATTTGTCATCTAGAAAACACAGTAATTGATTATGGAAGTTCTAATTGAGTACCTCATATTTGCAGTCTGACAAAAAAGTTACCAAATCTTAAAATTTATCTGTATTAGGATGTAGCACTATTAATCCTGTGGTTCAGTATCTTAAAATTTATCTGTATTATTAGGATGTAGCACTATTAATCCTGTGGTTCAGTATATTAAAATCTCCTGTATTTTCAGACTGTTAATTCATTATTATTCTCTTAAGTGAATACTTAATCATTGGTAACAATTATAATAGTAGTAATATTAGCTATCACTTATTGAGCACCTAGCATGTGCCCAGCACTGTGCTAAGTGTTTTATATGCATTATTTCATTTAATCCTCACAGCAACACTATGAGGTACTATTATTGTCCCCATTTTACAGACGAGGAAACTGAGGCTTGGAGAACAGTATTTCATTTAATCCTCTCAGCAACCCCATGAGGTACTGTTGTTATCCATTTAACCATGAAGAAACCTAGGCTTCAAGAATTAAGTAATTTGACTAAGGTACATTGCAGGAAAATGGTGGAGCCCAGGTCTCTGCTTCTAATGCTTTCATGCAAAAACCCCTCTACAGAGCATTCTGCTCTGTAATTGGGCACAATTACTGTATGCATGTAAACTTTCCATTAAGGTGTTAAAATACTTGTGGAATTGATTAACTTTTTGTAGCTGAATACTTTATCTCTTTTGGATATCAGACAGTTAATATTATATTTATTAAATGTTTTCATTTCCCAGAAATTTTTGTTTAATTGAAGTATAGCTGCTTTACAATGTTGTATGAGTTTCTCCCGTAAAGCAAAGTGCATCAGTTGTATGTATACATATATCCACTCTTTAAAAATTTTCTTCCTGTTTAGGTCACCATAGATCAAGTAGGATTCCCTGTGCTGTACCATAGGTTCTCATTAGTGATCTGTTTTTTACACAGTACTATACGTATATCAACCCTCATCTCCCAGTTCATCCCACCTTCTCCCTCTTTGCTGGCCATAAGCTTTTTTGCTACATTTGTGACTCTATTTCTGCTTTGCAAATAAATTCATCTGTACCATTTCTCTAGCAGTTTACAGAAAATCTGAATAAAAATGAACAAAAATAAAAGGACAAGAGATCTAAAATCTACCTTCTACCTGTATCTTTTTGCCACCTCCCAAATCATCCACTCCCCACAGTCAATGACAAAAATGATACTGCTTTTGATGCTGCATCAAATGAAGTGTAGCCGGTTGTGTTAAATTTACTTTATAAAATTAAATAATAAAACCTTATCTTAGTAGACCCTCCCTCAATATATTTCCAAAATGAATCACCAGAAGTGAATTATTTGCTTATGCCAGGATCAAAGGTTGTGTTGTTAATACTATAATCAATTATAAGAAACCCTTTAGTAATTATAGGAACATGTGGACTAGGAGATATATATATAAACCATCTTCCTACTAGACACTTTAACTGAAAAAAAAATCACTGATATAATAATTCTGTGAATTAACATAAATCTTTAGAATTCTTCTCAATAAGGAAGTGCAGACTGCAGGAAAAAGGAAAATAGGATTTGTATAATAAATTCATAAATAACTGAGTTGAGTTTGTTTATAGTACATATGTATATATGTGAAATGTTTTCTTTTTTAGTAATACATGTGAATAATCTTATCAAAACAGCAATTTATAATACTGTGTTTACTCATTTCTTCTGTTTTTTATAGAAGATTCAGAAATCCAGAGGGTGATTACAGAACTGGAGATGTGTATATCTCTGCTTCCAGCCGTAAGTGCAAACAGAAATATTCAGGTTGAAATAGCACTGGCCATGCAGCCACTAAGAAGTGAAAACGCTCATTTACGCAGGTAAGAATTGCTCTTTGACTTTTTTGTCTCCATGCAAAGATGTCCTATGGCCAGAACAAAAATGCCTAATGAGATATCTAGGGCTTTGTAAGGAAAGTAGACATAGTCTCACTGTATTTATACTCTTAATCCCCTATTTTCCAAATACTGACAGCAGTCTCTAACTCTTCCATTATTTCTGCCCACTAGTATGTATTTTTTCACAACTTTTTCACATCTGTTGTCACTTGGTTGGTAACAAATAGAGAGCAAAGTGAACTACATCCGGATATTTATTAGGCTAGTCTAGGCTATGCAGTCCATGGACTGTATCGTCCATGGGGTCGCAAAGAGTCGGACACGACTGAGTGACCTTCACTTTCATTTTCAGGCTATGCAGTGCTTGTGCTCAGTTGCTTCAGTCATGTTCGACTCTGCAACCCCATGGACTGTAGCCTGCCAGGTTCCTCTGTTCACGGGATTTCCCAGGCGAGAATACTGGAGTGAGTTGCCATTTCCTTCTCCAGGGCATCTTCCTGACCCCAGGGATCGCATCTGGGTCTCCTACATTGCAGGGGAATTCTTTACTGCTGAGCCACCTGGGAAGCCCAGAACTTAGTCTCTGCGTATTATTTATCTTGATATTGTGACCATAGGAAATATCAATAGTTGTTATTTATTTCTATTTCTTAGAACATTTTTCTTTGATTGATTGATTGATTTTTATTTTTGGCTGCACTGGGTGTTCGTTGCTTTCGTGGACTTTCTCTAGCTGCAGCAAGCAGGGCTGCTCTTTGTTGTTGTGTGTGGACTTCTCTTGCGGTGGCTTCTCTTAGGGCAGAGCACAGGCTCTCGGTGCTCAGGCTTCAGTAGTTACGGCCTGCAGGCTCGGCAGTTGTGGTGCATGGGCTTAGTTTCTCAGTGGCATGTGGAGTCTTCCCAAACCAGGGGTTGAACCTGTGTCCCCTGCACTGGCAGGCGAATTCTTATACACTGTGACACTGGGTAAGTCGCAGAACATTTTAAAATTGCTTTAGGAGCTAATTTATAAGCCACTTTAGAAAATAAAAATTTATTGGTCACTGCTTGTTTTTAATTTTTTTAAAAGGTATTAGTTTTATGTCTAACCTAATTCTTCGGACTTGGCACCAACGTTTCTTGGCTGTGTCCTTAGAGGACAGAGATTATATATCATGCTACTGCCACCGTTTACCTGACCTTCCAAAACTGAAATTATCGAAAAATGAAGAATTTGTCAGATATGCTTTTTTTTTTTTTTTTAGCAGAATGAGATTTCCAGCAGAAGTAGCAGTTTTTGTGTCTCTTTGTTAATCTTTGTTTGGAAAGAATCATCCATAATCTCTGTTATAAATAAGAATTGGAATGCATAGGCTCATTCAAAAGTGTTTTTCAGCATTTTCAATCAAAAACGGGTTTTTTTTTTCTTGTTTGGACATTTTGAAACTTCTGTTCCTTTTTAGCCAGAAAGCTGATCTTTCAGGACTTTCTTGGTGTTTATTGCCATCTTGTGGCATTAAAAAAAATGGCTAGCTGCATTGTTTGTTTGGCGTTTGGGTCTGGACAGTGTTTGTGTGAGACTCCTGACACAGTTCTCAACTGTTAGCCCTCTTGGTCCCTACCCGTAAAATATCCGTAGTGACCCATTCATTGTGACCTTGTGGCACATTCCAGAATTTCCTGGATGAAGGCTGTGGGGGGTTCCGATTAAGCTAGTGAGTGCTGTAATATTTAAAGGGCAAGTTAGAACTCATGACCATTTCCTGATTTTAAACTAAAATACAAGACCATTATGTACCCACGAGGAACAAAGAAATGAAATGGAACTGGGGAGGAACTGGGGTGTGGCATTCAGGCTTTGGCCTGATAATTTGACACATGATAACATAATCCTCCCAGATGGAAGTTACTAGAGGAAGAATAGATTGTTATTTCATTTTATTTTTTAGTTAGAAAATGTAGTGGGAGAACTAGTGAGTTAAGATTTAGACCCTCTGGAGACATGTATGGTATGAGTGGAACCCACAAACAAGATTCAGGATAGAAATGTAAGCTTGGGAGTTATTCACTGACCACATTTTTATTGAGCATTTGCTACAGATCTGGCCCTGTGTAGGTACTGGAGACAATAATGATTAAAAGCAAGTGGTTTGGTATCAGCGTGTAAGTGTTCAATTCACTAAGAACGTACAGAGTGTGAACACAACCAAGGGTGCATTGCTGGGGAATAACAGCTTCTTAAGCAGAGAACACAGAAGGAGAAGCCTGTGAAAGAAACCTGAGAAGGAGCAAGTAGAGACTCCTACCAAATGAGATATTTCATTTCCTTATCCTGTCACCAACAAAAAGTGTTATTTCCTTTGAGAATGAAGTAGCAACCTACCCCAGTATTCTTGCCTGGGAAATCCCATAGACAAGAAGCTTGGCAGGCTACTGTCCATGGGGTCACAAAAGAGTCAGAGAGAGACACACACACACACAACTAAGTCCATGGGATCACAAAGAGTCAGAGAGAGAGACACACACACAACTAAGTCCATGGGATCACAAAGAGTCAGAGAGACACACACACACACACAACTAAGTCCATGGGATCACAAAGAGTCAGAGAGACACACACACATACAACTAAGTCCATGGGATCACAAAGAGTCAGAGAGACACACACACACACAACTAAAGATCCTGCAACTAAGACCTGGTGCAGCCAAATAAATATATATGTATATATTTTACAGTGTTGTTTCCTTTTATTTTTGTGAATCCTATGGTCATAAAATATCTCCTGTTTTAAATTTGTATTTCTTCATACTAGTGTGGCTGAGAATTTTTCATATGCTTATCAGCCTCTTCTGTTTCTTTTGTGAATTGCCCATTCTTATCATTGGTCATGTTTTCTTTCCCTACTTACTGATTTGTAGGAGCTCTTCAATGTTACAGCCCCTTTGTCTGTTATATGTGTAGCAGATATGCTCCAGACTGCTAATTCTAGAACAAGTTTCAGTTTTGATGTGGTTAAATCCTTTACTTTTTTCCTTGATGATTGCTAGATTTTGAGTATTGCTTAGGAATGCCTTTCCCACTTAAGATTATGTAGATTGCCACCTAAAACTTGTTAAGTTTTGTTTGTTGTTATATTTTATGTTTAGCTCTTTAATCCAACCTGAATGAATATATACAAATGATGTGAGGTAGGATCTATCGTTTTAGATTTCATAACAGTGATACTTTAGCACAGAATATTTCCAGATAATAATTCTCAAAAGGTATTAGAGATTTTTTTTTTTTAATGTTAACTTCTTAGAAGTAAACACTTGCAGTTCCTTCTGTATGTTCCTATTTGTGAAGCAGCTATATATTATGAAGTTCATTGTGAGGTAGAGGTGGTGCTTATTGGCATTCTCTTTACTTAAATAAAGCCATTAACCTTTAGATCTATTAAAGAAATTAGTAGCAGCATAAGTTTTTGTTTCCCAGTTTTTACACTGCGTGACAAACCAAGCAGTTAGTTGTCTGATAGCAGCTGGTCCTTGTAGGAATTCTGGTTCATAATTACAACAGATCTTTTAAAAGTAGATAATCACTACAGTAATGAAAATACTTCCTGAGAAGGAAGACAGAAGAAAATAGCAAGAGGAGATAGAAATGAAAGAAATAGAAAAACAAGGAAATCACTGAAGAGATAAGAGAACAAAAAAGGGAAGAGGAAAAATAAGTTAACCTTTTTCTGTTGAAGGGGGGTTTTATGCCATCCTGGGCAATCTTTTAAAAATTATCTCAGGTCTTAAAATAATAGCAGTAGTGTGGTTTTGTTTGTTTGGTTTTTGTCTTATGTTTAGGGACAAGATGGACTTCTGCTCTCCTAGTAGGTGCCACTGTTTATGTTCTCTATTTTAATAGGCTGTCACATGTACACTCTAAAATGAGCTTGGGATTCTTGCATTCATGTTTCTTCATTATTTCATTTAGGCAATTGAGAATTTTGAACCAGCAACTTAGAGAACGAGAAAAAACTCAAAAGGCATCTGGTTCTCTGGAATGCAGCCTTGAATGTAGGTAAAAGAATTGTGAGGACTGATTGTGTACTCTTTATGGCTCTGAAAATGTTGATAAAGAATTGAACTTTCTTAATTACTTTGTCTTAAGTGGACTATTTGTCAAAAAAGTAGGAATGATACTCATTAAAATTTAAAATAGTATAGAAACACAAAAATAAAAGATTTGTGCTATTCCCGATAATTCAATCCTATTTTTTTTTTAAAGTCTATATTTCCTTTCACATATCTCCTGTTCATTTATAATTGATTTATTTCATAAATGCTTACTGAATATCTACTATTAACAGATGAGTCCTAGTAGAACTACATATGTATTTTTCTTTCGTAAAAATGAGATTGCACAGTATATACTCCTGCAGCTTGCATTTATTCACTTATTATGTAGTGGATATTTTTCTCTATCAAAATACATAAATATTATTTTTTCTTATTAAAACTAAGTATATATTCTGTTTATGTAGTTCTGTTGTAATGTATTTAAAGTCCTCTGCTGATAGATATCTAGATACTTTCCCTGTTTTCCTAGTACAGATAATCCTCCAGTGAAAACCCTTGTACATGTCTTGGTGCCCATGTGTGACTGTTTTTGTAGATTATAGCCATAGAATTGCTGAGTCAGAGTATTACTGTTTCAGTTTTGACTGATGTTGCCAGATTGTCCTTATGGCTCATAGAGCTTAAAGTAATAGAAAAGAAAAAAAAAAAAACAGTAACTAGAGGAAAAGACAGGGATTTCTTTTTGTATTCTTGGGAACTTTTCCTAAGCCCAACAAAAACTCACATGCTACAAAGGAAAGATTGGTAAAGCATGTCCCAGAAATCTTTTTCATTTCATGTACAGCAGAATTATAAATAACATTTTATCTTTATTATTATTTTTACACCCTCTCCAGCATTTGTTTGTAGATTTTTTGGCAATGGCCATTCTGACTGGTGTGAGGTAATATTTCATTGTAGTTTTGATTTGCATTTCTCTAATAATGAGCGATATTGAGCATCTTTTCATGTGTTTATTAGCCATCTGTATATCTTCTTTGGAGAAATGTCTGTTTAGGTCTTTTCCCCACTTTTTGATTGGGTTGTTTGTTTTTCTGGCACTCAGTTGTATGAGCTGCTTGTATATTTTGGAAATTAATCCTTTGTCAGTTGTTTCATTTGCTATTATTTTCTCCCATTGTGAGGATTGTCTTTTCCCCTTGCTTATAGTTTCCTTTGCTGTGCAAAAGCTTTTAAGTTTAATCAGGTCATACTTGTTTTCTTTTGTTTTTATTTCCATTACTCTAGGAGGTAGGTCATAGAGGATCTTGCTTTGATTTATGTCATCATATGTTCTGCTTGTGTTTTCCTCTAAGAATTTTATAAGTCTCTGGTCTTAATTTAGGTCTTTAATCCATTTTGAGTTTTCTTTGTGTATGGTCTTTGTCTTTGTGTTAGGAAGTGTTCTAATTTCATTCTTTTACATGTAGCTGGCCAGTTTTCCCAGCACCATTTATTGAAGAGGCTGTCTTTGCCCCATTGTATATTCTTGCCTCCTTTGTCAAAAATAAGGTACCCATAGGTGCATGGGTTTATTTCTGGGCTTTCTATCTTGTTCCATTGGTCTATATTTCTGTTTTGTGCCAGTACCATACTGTCTTGATGACTGTAGCTTTGTAGTTTAATTTTGAAGTCAGGAAGGTTGATTCCTCCAGCTCCACTCTTCTTTCTCAACACTTCTTTGGCCATTCAGGGTCTTTTGTGTTTCCATATGAATTGTGAAATTTTGTGTTCTAGTTTCATGAAAAATGCCATTGGTAATTTGTTGCTGCTGCTGCTAAGTTGCTTCAGTCGTGTCCGACTCTGTGTAACCCCATAGACTGCAGCCCACCAGGCTCCCCCGTCCCTGGAATTTTCCAGGCAAGAGTACTGGAGTGGGTTGCCATTGCCTTCTCTGGGTTATTTGTTAGGGATCACATTGAATCTGTAGATTGCATTTGGGAGTATAGTCATTTTCACAGTATTGATTCTTCCTACCCAGGAACATGGGTAATATATCCATCTGTTTATACTGTCTTTATTTCATCAGTCTTATAATTTTCTGTGTACAGTTCTTTTGTCTCCTTAGGTAAGTTTATTCCTAGATATTTAATTCTGTTGCCGTGGTGAATGGGATTGATTTCTTAATTTCTATTTCTGAATTTTCATTGTTAGTATATGGAAATGCAAGTGATTTCTGTGTATTGATTTTGTATCCTGCAACTTTGCTAAATTCACCAATTAGCTCTAATAATTTTTTGATACTGTCTTTGTGGTTTTCTATGTACAGTATCATGTCATCTGCAAACAGTGAGAGCTTTACTTCTTCTTTTCCAATTTGGATTCCTTACTTCTTCTTTTCTGATCTGGATTCCTTTTATTTCTTTTTCTTCTCTGATTGCTGTAGACTTCCAGAACTATGTTGAATAATAGTGGTGAAAGTGGACACCCTTGTCTTGTTCCTGATCTTAGGGGGAATGCTTTCAGTTTTTCACCATTGAGAATAATGTTTGCTGTAGGCTTATCATATATGGCCTTTCCTATGTTGAGGTAGGTTCCTTCTATGCCCATTTTTTGAAGAATTTTAATTGTAAATGGGTACTGAATTTTGTCAAATTTGTCAAAAGCAAAAATAGATGCTTTTTCTGTATCTATTGAGATTATCATATGGTTTTTATCTTTCAGTTTGTTAATATGGTGTATCACATTAATTGATTTGCATATATTGAAGAATCCTTGCATTCCTGGAATAAACCCAACTTGATGATGGTGTATGAGCTTCTTGATGTGTTGCTGAATTTTGTTTGCTAAGATTTTGTTGAGGATTTTTGCATCTATGTTCATCAGTGATATTGGCCTGTAGTTTTCTTTTTTTGTGTTGTCTTTGTCTGGTTTTAGTATCAGGGTGATGGTGGCCTCGGCAAATAAATTTGAAAGTGTTCTTTCCTCTGCAATTTTTTGAAAGAGTTTTAGAAGGATAGGCATTAGCTCTTCTCTGAATGTTTGATGGAATTCTCCTGTGAAGCCATCTGGTCCTGGGCTTTTGTTTTTTGGGAGTTTTTTTTATCACAGCTTCAATTTCACTGCTTGTATTTGGGTCATTCATAATTTCTATATCTTCCCTTGGAAGATTGAACTTTTCTAAGAATCTGTCCGTTTCTTCCACTTTACTCATTTTATTGCCATATAGTTGTTCATAATTGTCTCTTATGCTGCTGCTGCTGCTAAGTCGCTTCAGTTGTGTCTGACTCTGTGCGACCCCAGAGATGGCAGCCCACCAGGCTCCCCCGGCCCCAGGATTCTCCAGGCAAGAACACTGGAGTGGGGTGCCATTTCCTTCTCCAGTGCATGAAAGTGAAAAGCGAAAGTGAAGTTGCTCAGTTGTGTCTGACTCTTCGCAACCTCAGGGACTGCAGCCCACCAGGCTCCTCCGTCCGTGGGATTTTCCAGGCAAGAGGACTGGAGTGGGTGCCATCGCCTTCTCCACTGGAGGAGGGGAGTGACTCGTGTTAGTATTTACTTAACAGATGTTTCTGGATGCCTGTTTAAAAGTGACATTAGAAGCACCTGTTACGAACGAACAACCGTCGTTTGAAGCCTCCATCCTCAGGGAGGTCACTGACATCCCAGGCCGCCCGGTCCAGTTCCAGACAGCTTGGATGTGGAAGTTGCTCCTTTATTAGAAATGTGACTCCAGGAAAATCCACTGGGGGAGACTGAACACAGCCAGGCTCCAGTGGGGCGTGGTCAGCAAGACAATGCCTCTGCCCATTGCCTGGGCGTTGCAGCAGGGCCCTGGCAACGGGCGGGTGTATGTGAGGTGGGGGGTGCTGGGGCGGGATGTGGAGGCCCACCGGGTGGTCCTGGGTGAGTCAGGAAGGCTTCCTAGAGGCGAGCCTTCGCAGGGGTTCTTCTAGGAACAGAATAAGGACGAGAGAGGGTGCTGGTTCTCAGATGGGAGGCAGGCCGCGGTCCAGCAGGCCAGTGGCTGGCAGGGAGACAGGCTGATTCCAGGAAGAGCCAGCCTGCTGGGAGGAGTGGAGGGTCACCCAGCCGGGGCAGAGAAGAGGAGAGAGCAGATCGGAAGAGCGT
>NW_011494604.1:1942326-1957828 GCF_000754665.1 Bison bison bison | reverse complement strand
GACAGGCTCCCCCGTCCCTGGGATTCTCCAGGCAAGAACACTGGAGTGAGTTGTCATTTCCTTCTCCAATGCATGAAAGTGAAAAGTGAAAGTGAAGTCGCTGAGTCTTGTCCAACTCTTAGCGGACCCCATGGACTGCGGCCCACCAGGCTCCTCCGTCCATGGGATTTTCCAGGCAAGAGTGCTGGAGTGGGGTGCCATTGCCTTCTCTGAATAGTCTCTTATAATCCTTTGTATTTCTGCATTGTCTGATGTAATCTCTCCTTTTTCATTTCTAATTTTGTTGATTTGATTCTTCTCTCTTTTTTTCTTGATAAGTCTGGCTAAAGATTTGTCGATTTTGTTTATCTTCTCAAAAGAACCAGCTTTTAGTTTTATTAATCTTTACTATTGTTTCTTTCATTTCTTTTTCATTTATTTCTGCTCGAATCTTTACGATTTTTTTCCTTCTACTAATTTTGGGGGTTTTTTGTTCTTCTTTTCCAGTTGTTTTAGGTGTAAAGTTAGGTTGTCTATTTGATGTTAATTCTTGTTTCTTGAGGTAGGATTGTATTGCTATAATCTTTCCTCTTAGGACTGCTTTTGCTGCATCCCATAGGTTTTGACTTGTTGTTTTCACTGTCATTTGTTTCTAGAAATTTTTTGATTTCCCTTTTGCTTTCTTCAGTAACCTGTTGATTATTTAGAAACATGTTCTTTAATCTCCATGTGTTTGTGTTTCTTACAATTTTTTTTCTTGTAATTGATATCTACTCTCATAGCATTGTGATCAGAGAAGATGCTTGATACAATTTCAATTTTCTTAAATTTACTGAGGTTTGATTTGTGACCCAAGATGTGGTCTACCGTGGAGAATGTTCCATGTGCACTTGAGAAGAACGTGCATTCTTCTGCACTTGGATGGAATGTCCTGAAGATATCAATGAGATCCATCTCATCTAATGTATCATTTAAGACTTGTGTTTCCTTATTAATTTTCTGTTTTGATGATCTGTCCATTGGTGTGAATGGAGTGTTAAAGTCTCCTACTGTTATTGTGTTACTGTTAATTTCTCATTTTATGTCTGTTAGTGTTTGTCTTATGTATTGAGGTGCTCCTATGTTGGGTGCATAGATATTTACAATTGTTAAGTCTTCCTCTTGGATTGATCCCTTGATCATTATGTAATCTTGTATCATGTAATCATTATCTCTTGTAATCTTCTTTATTTTAAGGTCTATTTTGTCTGATATGAGGATTGCTACTCCAGCTTTCTTTTGCTTCCTGTTTGCATAGAATATATTTTTCCCTCCTCTTACTTTCAGTCTGTATGTGTCTTTAGATATGAAGTGGGTTTCTTGAAGACAGCATATATATGGGTCTTGTTTTTGTATCCATTCAGCCAGTCTGTGTCTTTTGGTTGGAGCATTTAATCCATTTACATTTAAAGTAATTATTGATATATATATTCCTGTTGCCATTTTCTTAATTGTTTGGGGTTGATTTTGTAGATCTTTTTCTTCTCTTGTATTTCTTGACTATATAAGTCAGTTTAACATTTGTTGTAAAGCTGGTTTGGTGGTACTAAATTCTTACTTTTGCTTGTCTGAAAAGCTTTTTATTTCTCCATCAATTTTGAATGAGATCCTTGCGGGGTACAATAAATTGGTTGTAGATTTTTCCCATTCAGTACTTTAACTCTGTCCTACCATTCCCTTCTGACCTGCAGAGTTTCTGCTGAAAGATCAGCTGTTAAGTGTGTGGGGTTTCCTTTGTCTGTTACTTGTTGCTTCTCCCTTGCTGCTTTTAATATTCTTTCTTTGTGTTTAGTCTTTGTTAGTTTGATTAGTATGTGTCTTGGTGTGTTTCTCCTTGGGTTTATCCTGTACGGGACCCTTTGTGCCTCTTGGACTTAATGGACTATTTCCTTTACCATGTTGGGGAAATTTTCAACTATAATCTCTTCAAAAATTTTCTCATACACTTTCTTTTTGTCTTCTTCTGGGACCCCTGTAATTTGAATGTTGGTGCATTTGATATGGTCCCAGAGGTCTCTGAGACTGTCCTCAGTTCTTTTCATTCTTTTTGCTTTATTCTGCTCTTCAGAAGTTATTTCCACCATTTTATCTTCTAGCTCACTGATTTGTTCTTCTGCTTCAGATATTCTGCTATTGATTCCTTCTAGAGTATTTTTAATTTCAGTAATTGTGTTGTTTGTCTCTGTATGTTTATTCTTTAATTCTTCTAGGTCTTTGTTAATCGATTCTTCCATTTTCTCCATTTTGTTTTCAAGGTTTTTTATCATCTTTACTATCATTATTCTGAATTCTTTTTCAGGTAGTTTGCCTGTTTCCTCTTCATTTATTTGGACTTCTGTGTTTCTAGTTTGTCCCTTTATTTATGTAGTATTCCTCTGCCTTTTCATTTTTTTTTTTAACTTATTGTGTTTGAGGTCTCCTTTTCTCAGGCTTTAAGGTTGAATTCTTTCTTCCTTTTGGTTTCTGCCCTCCTAAAGTTGGTCCAGTGGTTTGTGTAAGCTTCGTATAGGGTGGGATTTGTGCTGAGTTTTTGTTTGTTTGTTTGTTTGTTTTTCCTCTCATGGGCAAGGGTGAGTGAGGTGGTAATCCTGTTTGCTGATGATTGGGTTTGTATTTTTGCTTTGTTTGTTGTTTAGAGATGTCCTGCACAGGGTGCTACTGGTGGTTGGGTGATGCCGGGTCTTGTATTCAAGTGGTCTCCTTTGTGTGAGTTCTCACTATTTGATACCCCTTAGGGTTAGTTCTCTGGTAGTCTGCGGTCTTGGAGTCAGTCCTCCCACTCCAGAGGCTCAGGGCTTGATCTAGTCGGTCACCAGCGCATCTGCCTCCTCCCCCACGGGGTGCACCTCCAGCCACAGAGACTTTGGATTGGGGAATGAGAGCGGCCCTGTGGTAAAGAACTGCTCCTGGGTGACGAAGCAGAGCTGCACGCAGTAGTTCAGTTTAAATTTTGAGTTGCATCTTCCAGCAGAAGCTTCCTCACCTGACAGGACACCTCGCCCCCAGGTTTGTACTTTTTAATTGAGGTAATAATTATTTGATCAATTTTGTCTTACAGTGTCTTCTCTTCAATCATTGAACAAGTCACTGCAAAATCAATTACAGGAGTCATTAAAGAGCCAGGAATTACTGCAGAGTAAAAATGAAGAGCTCTTAAAAGTGATAGAAAATCAGAAAGATGAAAACAAAAAATTTGCTGGTATATTTAAAGAGAAAGATCAAACTTTACTTGAAAATAAACAGCAATTTGACATTGAGACAACAAGAATGAAAATTGGTATGTGTTTGAACTGTAGTCACAGTCACTTTTTAAAAGGTAATACTGAAACTGAAACTTTTGTTGTTTTAGAATTGGAGGAAGCCTTAGTCAATATGAAAAGCTCCCGGTTTAAGTTAGAAGCTGCTGAAAAGGAAAATCAGATATTGGGAATAACATTACGCCAGCGTGATGCTGAGGTGACTCGACTGAGAGAATTAACCAGGTGATGTTGACATTATTTTAATAACTTATGCCTTTTGTTAGATATATTTATAAACTTCAAAATAATTTCAGACCTGCCTTCTTAACCTTATCCTTTTCTCAGTGTTTTTGCTAATTTCTAAGGATATTTTTCTTCTGTTCCAGTTAAATTTCAAACGTGGCTAAATTCCTTTTTAAACCATGTGATTCCTGGCAAAGGAGTCTGATGAGGAACTGAAGACTTGTTTAGCAAATGGTTAAGAACTCTCTGAAGCCAGAGACACCTGAGTGGAATTCCAGCTCTATCATTTATTAGCTGTATGACTTTGAGCAAGATAGTTAACCTTTCTAAACCTTAGTTATAAAGTGGGGGCATGATTAGGGTTGATAAGAGGGCTAAGAAATCATTCATGAAAAGCACTTAGCACAGTAAGCCCTCATTCATAGGATCTTGGGTAAGTTATTTAGCCTCTTTGAACCTTATTCATTGCATTAGTAAAATGAGGGATTTGATAATAATTTCTAAGATTCCTTTGTTGCTTAACATGTCTTAAATAAATAGAACCACCTCACTCAATTTTTATATGATATTCTTTTATAAAGTTCAGTTTTCTCTTGAGGTGGTTGACAAAAATTGGATTTTCAACTGATTTTTTTCAGTCCTAGAGAAGTCAGTTATTTTAGGCCTGAATTATATATCATCAGATCTGACCATGCTTTTGACTGATCCTGGAAAGTCATAGTTCTAAATATAAAGCAATCCTGAATATAAAACAATCTTCTTTGTATTTCAAATGAAAAGACCCATTTTGAATTATACACTTTTTCCCCACTTTGAGTTATAATTTTTAGAGAATAAATGATATATAGATACATGGTGGTGGTTTAGTCACTAAATTGTATCTGACTCTTGCAGTCCTGGCAGGACTGTAGCCTGCCAGGCTTCTCTATCCTTGGGATTTCCCAGGCAAGAATACTGGAATGGGTAGTATTTCCTTCTCCAGGGGATCTACCTGACCCAGAGATCAAACCCACATCTCCTACATTACAGATGGATTCTTTTACTGCTGAGCTACCAGGGAAGCCTATATATATATAAAGAATATTTATTAGTTTTGTAAATACATTTGAAATGACTTTATATAAGCTATGTTAATATAGAAATATTGCTTCCCCCCACATTCATATTTCACAGAATAATTTCACTCAAACTTTTTTTGAACAGTGAGAAAAGCAAAATGTACTTCTTGTATCCATGTAGTGTTAGTGTTAATTAGGCTCTAGTCAGAGTTTCTGGAATATTGGGTTATACCACTCTTTTTCCAAGTTAATTATGAGGATGCCCCTTCTTATGAAAGTCTTTATAAGGCCTCTAAAGAAAAGCATCTTCTCTTTTCTGAAGAGTAATTTAGGGTAAAAACTTTGTTATCTTTATTTATGGTAAAAGAAGTTAATCACAAAAAACCACATATTTTATGATTTTATTTCTAAGAAATGTCCAGAAAAATGCTAAGATTTACTCAGACCAGATTGCCTTTTAAATTTAAGAGCAAAACAGACAAAGAATACTCTTTGAGCTTAGTTGTCAAAATTCACCCACATTGGTGACTTGTAATGTGTTTGGTGTTACTCTAGGCAATTCAATTAATTAGGAATATCCCTAGTACTATAGGTGGGCTACTGTGACAATTTACATTTTACTTCTGACATTAGAGCATAAGTCAACAACACTTGACCATACAGATAAATCTTCATGTTCGCCTACTCCATCTCTTTTTCCTATAGCCATGTAACCTCAGTCAGATATGTGTGTGTGTGTTTTTTTTTTTTGCATGTGTTAAATAGTCTCAGAGATTTGACAAAAATTTTAAATGCCTTTCTCAGACTACTGGGGAGGGATAATGGAGCCAGAAGTTTCACATAGAAGTGCTAAACAAATTTCCTAAACCATTTCTTCTCCAACTTTGAATAGTTTTGAAATACATCTTTATTATTATTTTTAGATTTTACTAGAATGCATGTTATAATACCATTAAAATGTGAGGAAAATTAATATATTTTTCAGTAAATAAGTAGTAAATATTCTTCTGATAGTTTCTAAGAGCACTCATACAAGTACTGATATTTATTTAAATTAGTATAGTTTTATAAATAGCCAAGAAAGGACTTTACATTTTTATGAAAATACACCAGTTTTCCAAGCATTAAAAATCATTGTGTTTAGCTGAGTCTCATGTAATAGAAACACAGATATATCTACTTGGTAGCTATTTAGGTGCTTATATTGCTTCCTTTAAAATTTTGGCATAGTTTTATCTCTTTATTTACAGAGATTTTTCTTTTAATTTCAAAGACAGTTGTAAGTCACATTTGTTTACACATGAGAAACTTAATGATTGCATTTAATTTCCAGAGATTAAACTCTTATTACATGTCCCTTTTTGTATTGTGAATTTTGTACAGAGCAAAGATAATATTTCTAATTAAGTCTGAAAAGGAACTTCAACATAAGGATTTCTTTTCTAAAAATAAATGAAAATAAAAATGTCAGTATGCTGTCTGGTTGAATTAACTAGTGGTCATTACTCATTACAGCACTTCTTTAAAGATGGTTTCTAAAGCATGCTTTTTATCTTTTAATAGTAGCTCGTTAGCTTCTTGAAAGAGGTACGAAAAAAGTGGCTGGAGCCATTGCCATTCAAAGGGCAATCAGAACTCAAGACATAGCATATTTAAGATGACAGTGTATGCCAGGTTGGGAAAGAATGTTTTTTTCCTTTTGTAGGAAAAGAATCACTCATTCTATATCCAAAGATATTAATATAATCACTGCTAACTGTTTGATACAGAGATTTCCCTTTATTATTTTATTTGGACATGTATAACTTTTTCCAAAAATAGTATTGTTACTGTGTTGCGTATGGCCTACTCTTTTAAATTTAACCTTGTATAATGAACATTTTCCTATCAATAAATATTCTTTACAAATGACTATAAAAAATGGCTATGATGTAGTAAGACTGTAATATACCTGAATCAGTCCACAGTATTTGAAGATAAAGATATTAAGTTCATCAATTTTCTGTTATAAATTGCATCTTTGTAAATATATCTTTGGGTGCAGCCTATTGGTGAATATCAGTAGGTTAAATTCCTAGAAGTGCAACTTGGTGGGTCTAAAGGTGTGGGATATAAAAATATTAAGATTTCTGATATAATGCTATTTTGCTAGGGGAGTGTACACTCCCACTTTGCCTCTCCAAGCCTTTTTAACAATGGATATTCTTATTTTCCTATGTTAGCTTGATAGGCCAAAAAAAATCGTATTTAAAAAATTTTAATTTCTGTGATAAAAGTCAAACTTTAAAACATACTTACTGACTCATTGTAATCTTTTAAAATTACCTGTTAATGTTCTTTGTATCTTTTTTTTAAATTGGTGTGTTTCTTTTTCTTATCTATATTTAAGAATATATATGATTCCATTCAAATAGACTAAGGTCTTGGTATAAAATGGTTTTAAGAGGACTACTAATAAAAGCTGTCACCAGATGGAAACTGTGCTAAGCACTTTACCCTTATGTTTTATTATTTTATCTTATTTAATGTTCATTCTAAATGTGAAGTAGTTATCTTCATTTTGCAGTTGAGGAACTTGAGATTCAGAAAGGTTGAACAGCTTGCTCAAGATCACAGCTAGCAATAGTGCTAGGATATGAATCAGTTTCTGTCTGACTTCAGACCCTGTGTGGTTTTCCTTATATCGAACTTTCCCTGGAGTCTAGCTGTCAGTTATACCTAATTATACTGGATAATTAAATTACGTCTAACTATCCTTTTTTTCGCCAGTATTGTTCCAGTATCCTTTCCATATATGTTTTGAATGTAGAGTAATAGTTACTAACACAATCCACTAACAAATGGGTAGTATATTTACCATTTTGCAGTGTTGCTCAAGAATAAAGCATCTCTACCTTAAGAGAAAATTTTTTCTAAGCCTCCATTTTTAGATATAATAGTATTAGATTTGATGCAGACTAAGATCTTTTATCAATTGTTACTTTAATTTACTCTTTGCAGAGCATATTCTGTGATTTTGTGCTTTTAGTTGCTTTTTTCCATATTAAGAACCAGGTGCTTGCCTGAGATACTTTCTTTTAAAGATGAGAGGAATATGTAAGTAAATGAAACAAATGGGTAAAAAGAAATAATTAGTGTACTAAATTCTTCTTAACAGAACTTTACAGAGCAGTATGGCAAAGCTTCTCTCAGATCTTAGTATGGACACTGCTCGCTACAAGCCTGGGAATAATCTTACCAAATCACTTCTGAACATTTATGAAAAGCAACATCAACATGACCCAATCTCTGCTCACACTTCCATAATGAGCTACCTAAGTAAGTTAGAACCAGATCACACTCTTATTACACATCCAGAGCCTGTTTCTACAATTGACAGTGAGGAAAACATGGTGCCAGATAGACCTTATGAAAATGTTCTACCCTCCAAAGGCCCTCAGCATAGTAATACCAGGAGCATGGAGGAGGTATCAGCCCCTGTAATTGTTCCTGCCCTTTCAAAACGGGAGTCTGATGAGGAAAGTGAAATTACAACCTTAGTAGAAGATGAGCATAATTTGGATAAAACAATTTACATTCCATTTGCTAGAAGCACTCCTAAAAAGAAATCACCCCTGTCTAAGAGATTATCCCCCCAGGCCCAGATCAGTGTAACTCCACCACAACTGGTCAGTGGACTTGTTGCTGAAAAAGAAAAGAAACTGTGTGCACCTGGAGTTTGTTCCTCTTGCCAAAAGGAAGATGCACCTGACAAACTTTGCAGAACAGCTGATCTGGAGGACAAGCAGCTCCTCAAGAAAATAAAGGAAGCCATTTGCAAGATCCCTCCTGCCCCTGAGGAGGAATCAGCGGCCTGTCGCGGCCCCTCCGCTTGTCAGAACAGCAACGTTCAGGTGAAAAGCAGTGCAGTCTCTGACGGTAGCTTTTTAAACTCTGAGTTAACTTCTGACTGGAGCATCTCTTCTCTCTCCACATTCACGTCTCGTGATGAGCAAGACTTCCGGAACGGCCTTGCAGCACTGGATGCCAACATTGCCAGACTCCAGAAGTCCTTAAGGACTGGTCTTCTGCAGAAGTAAGCTCAGAAGAAAGGAAAAGTTGTTTTTAAGAATAGAACTTGGCTACATTGAATGTATATTTTAAATTTCTTTAGAGAAAAGTTTTATATTATGTGTGAAATAAATTGTATGAATAATACATTTATCATTGGAATATATTGACACTAGAGCTTATAAAAACAAGTCATCTTAAGAAACTGACATATGTTAAGAGAAGAAAGTTGTGTGTTACTAGAAAAATACTGTATTATAAATAAAATTTAGTATTTATTAGAGTTTATTCTTACTCTTCTGGGCTAAGAATACAGGTTGGAAGGAATTTCTGGTTGTTGTAAAGGATAATGGGAAGGGAGTTTCTGGGTACAATTTACTATATTAAAACTAGAGTTTTGTTCTCTTTCAGGATTCCTGTTTGTTTTTTAATGGCATTGTGTTTTAATGTGTGATGTTCTGTGCTACAGGCTGGTGTTGTTGGTGAGACATATAAACATTTATTTTAAGAGAAAAAGTGCCAGTATCTCCATTTAAAAAAAAACAAACGTTGATTGGTCTTAAAAAATACAGATAACATCCTAAGTTAGCATATGGTTTCTTAACACTTTAGCACTTTTATTTATTTTTGTCACAGATACATTGAAAATCATTAAAAGGTAAAGTCAGACTAATAAAAAACATGCTAAGATAGGTTTTGGTTTTGTAAATTTGTTTTTTTAAATAAATAAGTGTTTATTTGCTTTTTGTCATTATATTTGAACATGATGGATTTTATAAATCTTGTACTGATTGTAATTCTGCCTTTCTGGGCCGATTTTTTTCCCCCCAGCACTTTAGCTGAGAGCATTCTCTATTCTGGAAATAGTATGGGTTAGGTTGATCTCTGCTTCTCTAAACTAGCACTTTCTAACTATTTGGTGTCATCTCCTTCCATGTAAATAGCACATTTTAACTCTCAGAAAGCTGCATATTGTGCTGTGACTGATACTTCATACCAGTCACCTGCCTGGTGTCATTTTATTTGGTGCTTGGGCAGACTTTAGCATAGAGTGTTCTGCTGGTCCCAGAACCACCTCCTGCTGTTTTTAAGTGTTGGGGCTACAACTTCTAGAGACCCAGATAGAGTCTCTTTAACATGTTCAGATTTTATAGAAAGAGATTTCTTAGGCCTAAATATTAAATGAATTTTAAGCTGTTTTCGCAGAATTGTCTGTTGTTTATAATTTCTTCTTCTGCTGCTGCTGCTGCTAAGTCAAGTCAGTCGTGTCCGACTCTATGCGACCCCATAGACGGCAACCCACCAGGCTTCTCCGTCCCTGGGGATTCTCCAGGCGAGATCACTGAAGTGGGTTGCCATTTCCTTCTCAATTTCTTCTAGTATTCATAAATTAATTCCTTAGTTTATGTGGAGGTAGTAGATCACAAGCCTTGAACACATAAGTTGAGAAATACAGTTCAGAAATACAAAATAGTAAAGCAAGGAAGGAAATTGTGTCATATGTCTACACCTAAATATTCAGTTGTTATGCATATGCAGAAGTAAATTCTTAAAATTATCATGGGATTTTCAAGAAGATTGTCCTCTTTTACCCTTAATATAAGATGGGTATCTTTACATGCAAAGAAAACCTTTTAATATTTATGGGTTCAGTTAACTAAGATTAATAATTTGATTGGATAACAAATGAGACTGGAATGTCCCCAAGGGACCCTTACGAGGCGCTTACTGTTTATTTGGTAAAAGACACATACATGTCACAAAAACATGAAAGAATTTGGTTAAACTTTAAGATGGAATATGATCCTAGCAAAACTGAGGGAATAGACAATGACTTTCATAGAAATTTAAAATAGAAAGAAGCCCCAGTATGGTAGCAAGCAAGCATGAGCTATGCTCGGTCATGTCTAACTCTTTGCAACCCCGTGGACTATAGCCTGCCAGGCTCCTCTGTCCATGGGATTTTCCCAGAAAGAATACAGGAGTGGGTTGCCATCTCTTCCTCTAAGGAATCTTCCTGACACAGGGATCAAACCCGTGTCTCCTGCATTGTAGGTGGATTCTACCACTGAGCCACTCAGTTCAGTTCAGTTACTCAGTCATGTCCTACTCTTTGGGACCCCATGAACTGCAGCACGCCAAGCCTCCCTGTCCATCACCAACTCCTGGAGTCCACCCAAACCCATGTGCATTGAGTCGGTGATGCCATCCAACCATCTCCTCCTCTGTCGTCCCCTTCTCCTCCTCCCCCCAATCCCTCCCAGCATCAGGGTCTTTTCCACTGAGTTAGTTCTTCACATCAGATGGCCAAAGTATTGGAGTTTTGCTTCAACATCAGTCCTTCCAATGAACACCCAGGACTGATCTTTAGGATGGACTGGTTGAATCTCCTTGCAGTTCAAGGAACTCAAGAGTCTTCACCAACACCACAGTTTAAAGCATCAGTTCTTTGGCACTCAGCTTTCTTTATAGTCCAACTCTCAACATCCATACATGACCACTGGAAAAACCATAGCCTTGACTAAATGGACCTTTGTTGACAAAGTAAAGTCTCTGCTTTTTAATATGCTGTCTCAGTTGGTCATAACTTTCCTTCCAAGGAGTGTCTTTAATTTCATGGCTGCAGTCACCATCTGCAGTGATTTTGGAGCCCCCCCAAAATAAAGTCTGACACTGTTTCCCCATCTATTTGCCAAGAAGTGATGGGATCGGATGCATTGATCTTAGTTTTCTGAAATGATGAGCATTAAGCCAACTTTTTCACTCTCCTCTTTCACTTTCATCAAGAGGCTCTTTAGTTCTTCACTTTCTGCCATAAGGGTGGTGTCATCTGCATATCTGAGGTTATTGATATTTCTCCCAGCAATCTTGATTCCAGTTTGTGCTTCTTCCAGCCCAGCATTTCCCATGATGTACTCTGCATATAAGTTAAATAAGCAGGGTGACAATATACAGCCTTGACGTACTCCTTTTCCTATTTGGAACCAGTCTGTTGTTCCATGTCCAGTTCTAACTTGCTTCCTGACCTGCATACAGGTTTCTCAAGAGGCAGGTCAGGTGGTTTGGTATTTCCATCTCTTTCAGAATTTTCCACAGTTTCTTGTGATCCACACAGTCAAAGGCTTTGGCATAGTCAATAAAGCAGAAATAGATGTTTTTCTGGAACTATCTTGCTTTTTGGATGATCCAGCGGATGTTGGCAAATTGATCTCTGGTTCCTCTGCCTTTTCTAAAACCAGCTTGAACATCTGGAAGTTCACGGCTTGGAGAATTTTGAGCATTACTTTACTAGCGTGTGAGATGAGTGCAATTGTGTGGTAGTTTGAGCATTCTTTGGCATTGCCTTTCTTTGGGATTAGAATGAAAACTGACCTTTTCCAGTCCTGTGGCCACTGCTGAGTTTTCCAAATTTGCTGGCATATTGAGTGCAGCACTTTCACAGCATCATCTTTTAGGACTTTAAATAGCTCAACTGGAATTTCATCACCTCCACTAGGTTTATTTATAGTGATGCTTCCTAAGGCCCACTTGACTTCCCATTCCAGGATGTCTGGCTGTAGGTCAGTGATCACACCATCGTGATTTTCTGGGTTGTGATGTTTTTTGTACAGTTCTGTGTATTCTTGCCACCTCTTCTTAATATCTTCTGCTTCTGTTAGGTCCATACCATTTCTGTCCTTTACTGAGCCCATCTTTGCATGAAATGTTCCCTTGGTATCTAATTTTCTTGAAGAGATCTCTAGTCTTTCCCATTCTCTTGTTTTCCTCTGTTTGTTTGCACTGTTTGCTGAGGAACACTTTCTTATCTCTCCTTGTTATTCTTTGGAACTCTGCATTCAGATGCTTATATCTTTCCTTTTCTCCCTTGCTTTTTGCTTCTCTTCTTTTCACAGCTATTTGTAAGGCCTTCTCAGACAGCCATTTTTCTTTTTTGCATTTCTTTTTCTTGGGGATGGTCTTGATCCCTGTTTTCTGTACAATGTCATGAACCTCCATCCTTAGTTCATCAGGCACTCTTGTCTATTAGATCTAGTCCGTTGAATCTATTTGTCACTTCCACTGTATAGTCATAAGGGATTTGATTTAGGTCAGACCTGAATGGTCTAGTGGTTTTTCCACTTTCTTCAATTTAAGTCTGAATTTGGCAATAAGGAGTTCATGATCTGAGCCACATCAGCTCCCAGTCTTGTTTTTGCTGACTGTATAGCGCTTCTCCATCTTTGGCTACAAACAGTATAATCAATCTGATTTCGGTGTTGACCATCTAGTGATGTTGGCCATATAGTACAGTCTTGTGTTGTTGCAAAAGGGTGTTTGCTATGATCAGTGTGTTCTCTTGGCAAAACTCTATTAGCCTTTGCCATGCTTCATTCTGTACTCCAAGGCCAAATTTGCCTATTACTTCAGGTGTTTCTTGACTTCCTACTTTTGCATTCCAGTTCCCTATAATGTAAAGGGTATCTTTTTTGGGTGTTAGTTCTAAAAGGTCTTGGAGATCTTCATAGATCCGTTCAGCTTCTTCAGCATTACTGGTCGGGGCATAAACTTGGATTACGGTGATATTGAATGGTTTGCCTTGGAAACGAACAGAGATCGTTCTGTTGTTTTTGAGATTGCATCCAAGTATTGCATTTTGGACTCTTGTTGGCTTTGATGGCTACTCCATTTCTTCTAAGGGATTCCTGCCCACAGTAGTAGATATAATGGTTATCTGAGTTAAATTCACCCATTCCAGTCCATTTTATTTCACTGATTCCTAGAATGTCAATGCTCACTCTTTCCATCTCCTGCTTGACCACTTCCAATTTGCCTTGATTCATGGACCTGACATTCCAGGGTCCTATGCAATATTGCTCTTTACAGCATTGGACCTTGCTTCTATCACCAGTCACATCCACAACTGGGTGTTGTTTTTGCTTTGGCTCCATCCCTTCATTCTTTCTGGAGTTATTTCTCCACTAATCTCCAGTAGCATATTGGGCACCTACTGACCTGAGGAGTTCATCTTTCAGTATCCTATCTTTTTGCCTTTTCATATGTTCATGGGGTTCTCGAGGCAAGAATACTGAAGTGGTTTGCCATTCCCTTCTCCAGTGGACCACATTCTGTCAGACCCTTCCACCATGACCTGTCTGTCTTGGGTGGACCCACATGGCATGGCTTAGTTTCATTGAGTTAGAGAAGGCTGTGGTCCATGTGATCAGATTGGCTAGTTTTCTGTTGTTGTGGTTTCAGTCTCTGTGCCCTCTAATGGCCTCTGTCAGTGCCTACCATCTTTCTTGGGTTTCTCTTACCCTGGATGTGGGGTATCTCTTCATGGCTGCTCCAGCAAACATAGTTGCTGCTCCTGAGCCATTGGGGAAGCCCAAAGCCAGAATGGTAGAGAAAGACCTAAAAGAGAAGAAACTTCTTTGGATCTTAAATAATGCATAGGATTTGAATAATTCTATAAATATCCTCACAATGTTAATCCCATGTAAAGTCAGTATTACCAAAATTTGAGGGTTGAGTGGTATATTAAGAGGTTGTTAGATACACCAATCTGGTTAAAAAAGAGGAGCTGAAGTTGCTAAATGATAATGGTAGTACTAGATAATGGTAACACAACTTAGAAGTGCTGGGGTCAAATTGTAGAATTTCCTGAGCTCCAGACTGAGGAATGACCATTACACATTATGAAATCATTGGGTGTGACGGTTATCTTGGGGGTGTTTTTTGTTTTTGTTTTTAAATCGAGGGTCACCAGATGAATGTTCTTAAAACCGCATAGAGTAATGGTAAATAAGGATTAGAGAAGAGAGAGGCTAGGGGCCATTTAGTAAGCTGCTGCAGTAGTCCAGACATAAGTTGATAAGCCTTTAGCAGTAAGATTGAAAAAGGAGAGAAAATTTGAAAATTTTTCAGTAGGCTTGATGACTTAATTGAAAATGAAGGAGAAATCAAAGATGACACCAAAGTTTTTAATTTGGTCAGTTTGGGTCACACCACTGTCTAAAATGAAAAATCAAGTTCTTGGTTAAGTTCAAAGTTAACAAATTCTAATGTAGGTCTTGCTAAACGGTACTGATTGGAGAGTAGGCTAAAAAGAGTGGGAGTGCCCATTTTCAGTAGTTCTGATCTTTACACTAGGAATTATTATAGCTGCCTCATCATCATCTTATTCTAGTCCCATGTCCCAGTGCTTTCACAAAACCTTTTCTGATAACCCAGAAAATGTGAAAAGCACTTGGTGTGTCTCCTAATTTCTGGAAGGATGAATTCAGTGTCTCCTGATAGATAGGGGCTCTTGAATAGGAAGGAACTAACTATCTTGTCGCTATCCTATGGTCCTTTCTTGGATCAGGGCTAAGGATGCCAAAGTACTTGGTGCATGTTCTTCTCTTGCCACCCTTGGAGTTTAGTGAATCGTCCAGAAATCTTTACTAATGGTGGCATTTATGTCAAGTGTCTTAAAAGTTACAAAGGCCTGCTTCAACTACATGGAAAGTAGGGTAGAATTGCAAATTCTAGTTATATAGAAAACGTATGGGACCAAATCATAATGAAGTATATATCTACTGCTTATACTGTGGGGCAGTCCCATCAGCTAGAGAGTCACTCATTTAATGAATAAATGAAATGGAGCTCTAATGTATGTCTGATGCTATTCTGGGCTCTGGGAAAACAATGAGCAAGACAGGTATTCTCCACTTCCAAGGAGTTTATGTTGAGACAAAATGTAAGTGCTGTGAAGAAAAAACATGATATATTCTTTTTAATGGCTGAGTAATACTCCATTGTGTATATGTACCACTGCTTTCTTATCCATTCATCTGCTGATGGACATCTAGGTTGCTTCCATGTCCTGGCTATTATAAACAGTGCTGCGATGAACATTGGGGTACACGTGTCTCT
>NW_011494604.1:1940586-1941468 GCF_000754665.1 Bison bison bison | reverse complement strand
AAGAAAGTAGGGAAAACCACTAGACCATTCAGGTATGACCTAAATCAAATCCCTTATGACTAGACAGTGGAAGTGAGAAATAGATTTAAGGGCCTAGATCTGATAGACAGAGTGCCTGATGAACTATGGGATGAGGTTCGTGACACTGTACAGGAGACAGGGATCAAGACCATTCCCATGGAAAAGAAATGCCAAAAGGCAAAATGGCTGTCTGGGGAGGCCTTACAAATAGCTGTGAAAAGAAGAGAAGTGAAAAGCAAAGGAGAAAAGGAAAGATGTAAACATCTGAACGCAGAGTTCCAAAGAATAGCAAGAAGAGATAAGAAAGCCTTCTTCAGCAATCAATGCAAAGAAATAGAGGAAAACAACAGAATGGGAAAGACTAGGGATCTCTTCAAGAAAATAAGAGATACCAAAGGAACATTTCATGCAAAGATGAGCTCGATAAAGGACAGAAATGGTATGGACCTAACAGAAGCAGAAGATATCAAGAAGAGATGGCAAGAATACACAGAAGAACTATACAAAAAAGATCTTCATGACCCAGATAATCACGATGGTGTGATCACTGACCTAGAGCCAGACATTCTGGAATGTGAAGTCAAGTGGGCCTTAGAAAGCATCACTACGAACAAAGCTAGTGGAGGTGATGGAATTCCAGTTGAGCTATTTCAAATCCTGAAAGATGATGCTGTGAAAGTGCTGCACTCAATATGCCAGCAACTTTGGAAAACTCAGCAGTGGCCACAGGACTGGAAAAGGGCAGTTTTCATTCCAATCCCAAAGAAAGGCAATGCCAAAGAATGCTCAAACTACCGCACAATTGCACTCATCTCACATTCTAGTAAAGTAATGCTCAAAATTCTCCAAGCCAGGCTTCAG
>NW_011494604.1:1934975-1940045 GCF_000754665.1 Bison bison bison | reverse complement strand
CATCAAGGCTGTATATTGTCACCCTGTTTATTTAACTTATATGCAGAGTACATCATGAGAAACGCTGGACTGGAAGAAACACAAGCTGGAATCAAGATTGCCGGGAGAAATATCAATAACCTCAGATATGCAGATGACACCACCCTTATGGTAGAAAGTGAAGAGGAACTAAAGAGCCTCTTGATGAAAGTGAAAGTGGAAAGTGAAAAAGTTGGCTTAAAGCTCAACATTCAGAAAACGAAGATCATGGCATCTGGTCCCACCACTTCATGGGAAATAGATGGGGAAACAGTGGAAACAGTGTCAGACTTTATTTTTCTGGGCTCCAAAATCACTACAGATGGTGACTGCAGCCATGAAATTAAAAGACGCTTACTCCTTGGAAGGCAAGTTATGACCAACCTAGATAGCATATTCAAAAGCAGAGACATTACTTTGCCAACAAAGGTCCATCTAGTCAGGGCTATGGTTTTTACTGTGGTCATGTATGGATGTGAGAGTTGCACTGTGAAGAAGGCTGAGCGCTGAAGAATTGATGCTTTTGAAGTGTGGTGTTGGAGAAGACTCTTGAGAGTGCCTTGGACTGCAAGGAGATCCAACCAGTCCATTCTGAAGGAGATTAGCCCTGGGATTTCTTTGGAAGGAATGATGCTAAAGCTGAAACTCCAGTACTTTGGCCACCTCATGTGAAGAGTTGACTTATTGGAAAAGACTGTGATGCTAGGAGGGATTGGGGGCAGGAGGAGAAGGGGACGACAGAGGATGAGATGGCTGGATGGCATCACTGACTCGATGGACGTGAGTCTGAGTGAACTTCGGGAGTTGGTGATGGACAGGGATGCCTGGCGTACTGCAATTCATGGGGTCGCAAAGAGTCGAACACAACTCAGTGACTGATTTGATCTGATCTGATCTGAAGGGCATAAAAAATGACAGAATTGGCTAAAGTTTTAATTATTAGAGGCTGTTTCCCAAAAATTATTTTAAGAAGGCTAAAATTTAAGCATACCACTAGTTGAATTATTTGCAGGCTAACACTCCCTTAACCATTTTCAAATCTGTTAATTCTTGATTTCTTTCTGCTCAGAATTGCTTTTTAAAAAGAGTTCTATGTATCAGTTATATTTTGATGTTTTGGTTGATTGTGTGTAGAGAACTGGTCTGTTTTATATAAAGCAGTTGGCCTGAGTAGAACCTCCCAGAGAATTACCAGATATCATAAGATCTGAGGGACATCTGAAGGGCTTAAAATCAGTTTTTGAAAAGGCTTCTATCTATGAAAGTCTTCTATTTCACTCTCATGCCCGGAGAGGGAATCATAGTGATGCCAGCTACTGGGAAAGCACCAGGCGCACCTTCTGTCTGGCCTGCCCTTTTGCCCAGCTCCTGACACACTTGGACTCGTTCTTCAAGCCTGCAGCACCACCACTGTGCCTTGTGTGTTCCTCTGTTGATGCATGTGTCAGCTTACATTTCAGCCTCTCTGGTGTGTTCTCTGTCACCAGTACAAGGGTAATCTGTCCTACCAGCCTACCTCACTGATTCGCAGGAGGAATAAAGGTAGTTGCACTTTGAATACTGGAAGATGGTGTACACCGTCTGTGACTTACGAAGTTTAAAGAGCTCTCACCAAGTGGAAAAAAGGGAACCTTCCTATACTGTTGGTGGGAATATAAAGTGGTGTAGCAACTATGGAAAACAGTATGGAAATTCCTTAAAACTAAAAAGAGCATTACCATATGATCCAGCCATCCAACTTCTGCAAAGATATCTGGAAAAGATGAAAACTAATTTAAAAAGATTGCACCCTAATGTTCATAGCAGCACTGAAGAGCCGAAATACAGGAACAACCCAAGTGCCCTTCAACAGATGATTGACTTAAGATGTGGTGTATATACACAATGGAATATCGCATGCATGCTAAGTCACTAAGTCATGTCTGACTTCTTGCAATTCTATGGATAGCCCACCAGCCTCCTTTGTCCATAGGGTTTCCCAAGCAAGAATACTGGAGTGGGTTGCCATTTCCTTCAAGGGATCTTCCTGACCCAAGGATGGATCCTGCATCTTCTACATTGGCAGTCGTGTTCTTTACCAATGAGCCACCAAGGAAATCCATAATGGAATATTACTCAGCCATAAAAACAATTAAATATTGCCATTTGCAGCAACATGAATGGACCTAGAGAATATTATATTAAGGGAAGTAAGAAAGACAAATGTATGATATTGCTTATACATGAGATATAAAAAATAATACAGACAAATCTATACACAAAACAGAAATAGACTCACAGACATAGGAAACAAACTTCTGATTCACAAAGGGGAAAAGGGGGACAGGAGAGGTAAATTAGGAGATAAAAATTAGTATACACAAAAATAGATAAGCAACAAGGATTTACTGTATAGCACAGGGAACTATATTCAGTATCTTGTAGTGATGGAAAATAATCTGAAAAGTATATAAAACTGAATCACTGCTGATACCTGAAACTAGCACAATATTGTAAATTAACTACTCTTCAGTTTAAATAAAAAATAAGGAGCCCTCGCTGTCCTGCTTGCGCACTTCTGATGTTCTCCAGTTTGTCAATTTCTTTTAGTGTAGGTCCATCAGTGAGCAGTGAACTCCAGATGTGATCTGATCAAGCAGAATACAGTTAGATTATCATTTCTTACAATCTTGTTAATGAGTGAAGTGAAGTCGCTCAGTCGTGTCCGACTCTTTGTGACTGTAGCCCACCAGCCTCCTTCATCCATGAGCTTCTCCAGGCAAGAGCACTGGAGTGGGTTGCCATTTGTTTAAAATGGACTTAGACTGAGTAGGCTGTCTTTAGCCATCACAGTATACTATATGACATATTAGGACTGTAGTTAGTTTCCAGACAATAGTCTCATGGTCATTCTCCGTGTTTTGTGTGGCATTATGTTAGCACGGCTTGGGGAGCCAGGTCCTGTCCGCTAGAAATGAGCAGTTCCTTAAAGACAGTTTTGTGCCAAAAACAAGTGGCCTCCACTGCCCCTAAAGGAAGAGCTCACATTTGCCACAACTTGAAGTGCTTGTTCTACTTGAAGCCAGGTCTGCCCCTGGAGGCCATAAAGCATGGTGAAGAGAGCTAGACTGGAAATAGGGAGTCTTGAGTTTGGGTTCAGTTGCTGTTTTTTTTACTGTGTGAACCATTTTTCCCAGTTACAAAACGTGCGAATTTGATGAACAATTCTCTTTTGTCACTCCATGATTCAACAATCATCTATTTAATAATATAGTTCTAGCATTTTGACCAGACATATCTTTCAGTTAGTCAGCCACAAAGGGTTTGCTCAGAGTTTTAGGGCTTTATGTGAAACTTTTGTTTAGAACTTTATGTGAAGTAGACAGGTCATTCTCCCAATCAATAGGATGGCCCTGCCAACTCTGAAGAAGATTTGTAGAAAGAAGCGGGGAGGGGGTTGTGTGTGATTATTTGTCTCATATAATTCAAAAAGCTCTGATATTCCTGATATCTCTTAATAATTCCATCTATTTTTAGGATTAAGTTTTGAACATCAGCATTCCCTACTAAGAAGTTTTAAATATGCCTGGTATAAAAATATTGTAAATAAATTTTGCTTTATGTTTTATAGCCACCAATTTTTATGGATTAAAAGATTGGACTGGGAAGCCACCATCATTTAAGGCTTCCCAGATGGCTCAGTAGTAAAGCATCCACCTGCCAAGCAGGATACACAGGTTTAACCCTGGGTTGGAAAGATCCCTGGAGAAGGAAATAAACAGCAACCAACACCAGTGTTCTTGCCTGGGAAATCCCATGGACCGAGAGCCTGGCAGGTTACAGTCTAGGGTGTCACAAGAGTCAGATATGACTTAAGCGACTAAACGACAGCAACAACGTGATCTTCTAGTCCAATTTCATTTTTAGAAATATAGAAATTGAAACCAAAAATATTAAAGACATTTGCTCAAAGCCCCACAGCTAACACCTTGAATCAGGTATCGTGATTCGCCGTTTACTTTCTGCACTATGCTGTCTTCTTGATACCAGTTGAATGTCATGACCACTTGAACCCCTAGGGCCTCAAATCTCTCATTCACTCTGTATGCCATTCTCTCTCTACTGGCATGGTCCAAAAATAAGGAATTCCTTCTGTAATTTATCATGAAGACTGAGTAAGATAAGTGAAAATGCTTTGCAAACTATTGACACTATGATAGTTGGTAATGATCACATTACATGTAGTCGGTGTACATGTATATATGTGTGCATACTATACTAGACATTTAAGGTTCATTTTTGCTTTATGAAAGACACAATGTTCTTAAAGTCTGCTTAACATGCAGCATAATGCTAGTAAAACAATTTTCCCACCTATCACTTGGCCATTTCCATCAAAGGTCATTATTTAAACTTGTTTTTAAAGTAGATGGAAGAAGTTTCATTGGGTTTTCTCTCAACAGCACTGGCATTCACAGTGAGTTTGGACATTATCAGGACCCCAGCACTATCTTCTTCTCAGCTGAAGAGAAAGAGAGCTCATTTTCCATGGAGATCTCAAGGAGACATGTAGAAGTATCACAAGCTATCAAGGAGGAAAACATGGTCCCCTTTTAAGCCAGAGACTTACACAATTGTTCAAATCTAAAATAGAAATGCTGTCCACTGCTCAGTAGGGAGCACACAGCCAAGGTACATATTTTCATCCCACCATCCTTTCCAGATTATTCTTTACTTGGCTGTGAGCTGAGCTCCAGGCCCAAAATGGGGTTGGAGATCAGAACCAAGTATTTTAAAAGTTGGCAGTTCCAAAACAAGCGGAACAGACCTTTTTGGAGGGTAGTAGTTTGTGGTTTGGCAAGAAGAAAGGAGTAAATGAAAAATAAAATGTTCAATCCAGAGCCTCAATGGATGGAGAGAAAATTAATCTTTTTTTTTTTTTAGGTCAGTACTATCAGACTTGTTGTTTTAGAATAGGGAGATAGATTGATGGAAGATGAGACACAAAGTAGAACAAGCCAGTAAATATTTGAGTGAGTAGGTCCTCACCATTTAGAACAGTGACCTATATGC
>NW_011494604.1:1930220-1934875 GCF_000754665.1 Bison bison bison | reverse complement strand
CCTGCCCCCACTCCCCCCTCCCCCTGCCACAAAGCTAATGATCACTTTTTTCACTGGAGGCTTAGAGCACTTGTTATCGCCCTCTCCCCACCTCCCCCCCCCGCCAACCCTTGCCTCCACTCCTTTCCCAACTGGTCTAAAAGCCCATGTGGTTAGATTTCTGTATTAGTGGAAGACTAACACATAAAGCATCTCCTCTTGTCCCCCAACTTATGCAGAAAGAGCCTGAGAATTTAAATTGTAGTTTTGTGTTCTTGGCTAAAGTTTGAGAAAAGGTCATGCTATCTCATTGATGAATATAAGACACTGGAACAGGCAATGTTCTATGGGATATGTTCAGTGTTCAAAGGTCTATGGGATAGTTCATTTTAATGATGGTGCATTAGAAGAGAATGAGCCCTGGATTGGGAGTCAGGTGATGAAGTGAGTCTGTCTTCATGGTCTATGTGACCTTCAACCAGTAATATATTAGCTCTCTGGTGTGTGCCACACTGAGCATTTAAAGACAAGATAAAGTGTGCCTCTGAAGACCTAGAGCCCCAGGACCTGCCGAATGAGGAGATATGATCTCAGAGACTCTTTCCAACTCAAAATGCCACGGCTTCCAAGGAGGAGGTTTCCAACACCAAGAGAACTAGACACACAGCCCTGATGGACATTCACCCCATGTTGGGGTCACACAGAATTTTAGTGTGGGATTACTGTTCTTTCTCTTTTCCTCTAATACTCATCTCTGAGTACCCTCTATATACACTTTCTTCTAGATGAGAACACTTTCAGAGAGCATTTTTGTGTTGTGACTCTCTGAGGACGTGAATATTTTTATTTCACCCTCACATTTAAACAATAGTTTCCATTGGATTTCGATGTTAGGATGGAAATATAAGGTTGTCTTTTCCCTCTTTGTAGAAATCAAAACTGACAAAAGGAGTACAAATGCCATTCGTGGGGAAAACTAGGAGATAGAAGTTTTGACTAAATATTTGACCATGAACTTTTAAAACTGATTTTAACAACTATTTATTCAAATCAAGAGCATTGAACAGGGAAGCAAATACTTAGGGACAAGGTGATGAGGCAGCAGAAGGAAGTGAAGCAGGAGCTGGGAGAGTTTAGGCAAGAGATGGAAGGAAAACATTAGGCCACCTCAGAAATGAAAGCAAAATTGAAAGTAAGGGAAAATCAAATTTTTTTAATCAAATAATTTTTGAGGGAAAATCAAATTTAAAACATAGCAGTTTTGATATAATATCCTAGATTTGAACTTGCTTTCCTTCAGTGCTTTGCACAGTACACCATTGCCTTCTGGCTCCCAGAGGCTATGAAGAAGACTATCATGGAGCAAGTCCTTGTTACTTTCAAGGTGATAACAGTTTTCTCCCTGGAAGCCTTTAGAATTTTCTCTGGCTTTGATCTTAAATTTCACTCTAATGAATATTACAGTGTTTTGTTTCTGTTCTTAATGTCTCCTGTTAGTGCTCTATGAGTTCTTTAAATCAGTGATCTTACCTCTTTTTTTCTAATTCTGGAAAATTATCAGTCATTATTTCTTCAAAGTTTTCCTTGTAATTTGTTTTTCTCTCTACTTTGATTCATATTAAGCTTTTACTCCAAAGTTACCTGTCACTTAACTTTTTTCTTACTTTGAACATTTCTGCCTACTCTTAACTCTCCCGGGGAAGGTTTCTTGACTTGATATTACCATTTGTTTCTCGGTTATCCCCTTCTCCTGATAAACTGGACTTCCCTGGTGGCTCAGTTTTAAAGAATCTGCCTGCCAATGCAGGAGACAGGAGACATAGGTTCAATTCCTGGGTTGGGAAGATCCTCTGGAGGAGGGCATGGCAACCCACTCCAATGTCCCTGCCTGGAGAATCCCATGGACAGAGGAGCCTGGTGAGCTTTAGTCTACAGGGTCACAAAGAGATGGACACAACTGAAGTGACTGAGCACACATGCACACTAATAAATTAATTTATTAGATTCTTAATGAACTGTTACATTAGTAACATAGTTCTTTTATATAATTGTTTATCTCTGCTTCATATTTCCAAAACTCTTATCTTGTTAATCATATTTATTATGCATATTTTACATTCTTGTCTGTCTGGCCCATTGGTTATTTCCTTTAGCATGGACTGTTAAGCATATGTACCTTGTTTGTATCATTCTTTCCCCATGAAAGCCCATATTACCTTGGGAATATTAGCTACCAGACAGGTCATGTATATCTGGCTGAGGTGACTAAAGTCCAGCCTTAGACTCTCATTAGTTCACAGATGATGTCTGGTGTCATAGAGTGGTATAGCAGTAGGAAATATTCCCTGCACTGATGACTTCTGTTGTTTTAGTCTGGACTTGATCACTCCCTACTTACCTACCCACGTTAGCTGACTTTTTCTGTATTTCCTCTCTCAGCTCTGCTCTTTTACAAAAGCTTCCTCATTGGGATTAGAATAAGAATTAGGGCTGCTCAGAGTTACGACACTGATCTGCACCTGTTAGCTGCTCCCCAGCAGCCAGATTCCAGCTCTGCCATATGTTGTATGTATATCCAATGGCACTGTGCTGGTGTTACTCTTCCTCTCCCCACCGAGGTGATGAGGTGAGCAGTTACTTGCCCAGAACAGTGTGTGTGTGTGGGGCGGGCAAGAATGTATAATGAGACTATACTGCTACACCCCATCCTCCACCTGCCAGCTTCTATTCTAGACTACAAGTTCCCATATGCATTTGAAACACAGCCACTTCCTGTCTTCCTCAATGTTTCTTGTTTTTATATTATGTTATTCGTTGACCTACCAGTGATTTCTGTAGCAGTTCTAGGGTGGATTCCGAAAGGAGGCCAGAAACTCCTATTTGGCTGCTATCTTGTCCTCCCCACTAATGTATAACGTCACCTCTGTCACTCACCAGTTCCACAATATATGTGGGTGAATTGCTTCTGTCTCTAGTCTATTTCATTTATGTATTATCTGCCTCTGTGCAATACCACACTGTTTTAATTATTGAAAATTCATAACATCTTTTAAGAGATGTTATTGGAATATAGTCGATTTACCATAACGTCTTGATATCTGATGTGGGGATGAATCCTTTCTTCTTATTCATTCTGTAAATTGTCTTGGCTATTCCAGGACTTTTACTCTCCTATGTGAACTCAAGGATCAGTTTATCAAGTTCTATGAAAAATCCTCTTGAGTTTTAGGTGAATTGTTCTGAATTTATAGGTTGGTTTAGAGAATTGCCATTGTTATTATATTGAGATCTCTAATACATTAGTATTGTATAAAGCTCCATTTATTTTCTCCCTAAAGATCTTGTTAAACTTTTGTGGGATTAAGTCCTAGGTGCCTTATAGCTTTTGTTACTACTGTAAGTCATTTTTTCTTTTGCTTTTTTCTACAATGAAAATACCTTTTTTTTTCTGATCATATAAAAAGTGCTCATTGGAAACATTTGATTATTATATAAAGAAGAAAGTAAATCCCACCCATCATACTGAGGTTACATTGCTGGTTATCCTTTCAAGCATTCTTTATGTATGCAATATACATACCCCAATAAATTTACATACATAGGATCCTGTCATGCTTGCTTTTTTTTGAACATTTATTCTCTACCTCCTCTCCCCATATTAACCCCTTTTTTATTCCCTAGCCACACACCTGTTACCTATATTCATAACCAATATTTGCTCCATGCTTGTGAAATCCTACATAGATCCTTGTATTGATATTTATAGAGATTTCAGGGAGTTGATAATTGTTTTGAAAAAAATGGGTCATATTATACTCATTTGTACTTTCATTTTCTCACACTTAGAAGTACCTTTGAAAATCTATGTGCTACTACTATAGATTCTACTAAGTCATTTATATGGATCTAATTTATTCTTTTAATATTCCATGATCTGGAGATGCAATACTATAATTTATTCAATAATATGGATCAGTTGTATCTAGCAGGAACTAATTATTTTAAATAGAAAGTGATTTAATACAGGTAATTTGGGACTTAACCAAATCCTTGTGAAAGTGTTAGTCACTCAGTCGTGTCCATCTCTTTATGACTCTAAGGACTGTAGTGCTCCAGGCTCCTCTGTCCATCCGATTCTCCAGGCAAGAATACTGGAACGGGTAGCCATTCCATTCTCCAGGGAATCTTCTTGACCCAGGGATTGAACTCGGGTCTCTGGCACTGCAGATGGATTCTTTACTGTCTGAGCCACTGTGGAAGCCCAAATCCTTCAGTTCAGTTCAGTTCAGTTCAGTTGCTCAGTCGTGTCTGACTCTTTGTGACCCCATGAATCGCAGCACACCAGGCCTCCCTGTCCATCACCAACCCCCGGAGTTCACTCAAACTCATGTCCATTGAGCCGGTGATGCCATCCAGCCCTCTCATCCTCCGTCGTCCCATTCTCCTCCTGCCCCTAATCCCTCCCAGCATCAGGGTCTTTTCCAATGAGTCAACTCTTTGCATGAGGTGGCCAAACTATTGGAGTTTCAGCTTTAGCATCAGTCCTTCCAATGAACACCCAGGACTGATCTCCTTTAAGATAGACTGGTTGGATCTCCTTGCAGTCCAAGGGACTCTCAAGAGTCTTCTCCAACACCATACTTCAAAAGCATCAATTCTTCGGCGCTCAGCTTTCT
>NW_011494604.1:1883830-1929653 GCF_000754665.1 Bison bison bison | reverse complement strand
ATGCTTCCTAAGGCCCACTTGACTTCACATTCCAGGATGTCTGGCTCTAGGTCAGTGATCACACCATCAGGATTATCTGGGTCATGAAGCTCTTTTTGTATAGTTCTTCTGTGTGTTCTTGCCACCTCCCGTTAATATATTCTGCTTCTGTTAGGTCCATACCATTTCTGTCCTTTATCGAGCCTATCTTTGCATGAAATGTTCCCTTGGTATCTCTAATTTTCTTGAAGAGATCCCTAGTCTTTCCCATTCTGTTGTTTTCCTCTATTTCTTTGCATTGATCTCTGAGGAAGGCTTTCTTATCTCTCCTTGCTATTCTTTGGAACTCTGCATTCAGATGCTTATATCTTTCCTTTTCTCCTTTGCTTTTCACTTCTCTTCTTTTCACAGCTCTTTGTAAGGCCTCCCCAGACAGCCATTTTGCTTTTTTGCATTTCATTTCCATGGGGATGGTCTTGATCCCTATCTCCTGTACAATGTCACAAACTTCCATCCATAGTTCATCAGACACTCTATCTATCAGATCTAGTCCAAATCCTTAGAGGGACCCAAGTACCAGATTCTAGGCTGGGCCTCCAGTGATGACTCCCACAACAGTTCCATGGAACCTGCCACCCAAGAGAAGTGCAACATCCATCACAGTCAGGAAGTTGATGTCCCAGCTGCTGGTTCCAGAGTCATGCCACCCTAGCTACAACCTGGGGATTCAGGAAGCTACTATCAGAACTGTTGACTCGAGACCCATATCATGTCTGTCAGAGCTACACTTGTACATCTGACTGGTGAAATTAAATCACAGTCTAGAACACTAGCTTCAAGGGAGTCTGGGAATTATGTCTTTAATTTTTCAGACTCTGCAAGTAGACACACAAGAAAAAGGTTAACTAGAGGGAGAGTGGACCAGCCTACCCAATGTGCTGTGTACTGTATGTTGCTGCAGATTGGGTTCCCCTACAAACAGTTTCACAGTAAACATATCTGTAATGTGGCCTCATGGGTTCCTACTTATATTCCTAAGGAATAGGGTCCCAGGAGTAGAATTTCTGGAACAAAGTATATATGTATTTTAAAAAATAGACCTTGCTAATTTGCCTTCTGAAAAAATTGTAACACTTTACATTTCTGCCGGCAATGTGTGAGAATTACCTTCATTCATACCACACAATCAGCAATAGGAATGATGGTTTGGTGTTTGGTGTGTGTCTCTGTGTTTGCTTATTGTGGAGAATTTCAAACATGCACAAAAGTAGGCAGAGTGTGTAATGAATTGCCATGTTCCTATCTGGAAGCCTCAACCACCATCCATGCATGTCTGACTCCGTCACATCTACTTCCCATGTTTTATATTATTTTAGAAGAAATTTCAGATACCGTATTATTTCATTTATAAAGATAAGTGTATTTCTAAAAGATAAAAACAATATTATTACAATATCTAAAATATTAACAATAATTATTCATGAACTAGTCAGCCAGTGCTTCCATTTTGTTTGAGTAAAGATTCAAATGGGCTTCCCAGGTGGTGCTAGTGGTAAAGAACCCACCTGCCAATGCAGGAGACTTGGTAGATGCGGGTTTGATCTCTGGGTTGGGAAGATCCCCTAGAGCTGGAAATGGCAACCCACTCCAGTATTCTTGCCTGGAGAATCCCATGGACAGAGGAGCCTGGCAGGCTACAGTCTATACAGTCACACAGAGTTAGACACAATTGAAGCGACTTAGCATGCATGCAAGATTCAAACAAGGCCCACAAATTGCAACAAATTAAAGTGTTTTGTGTCTTTTAACTTACAGCCTCTCCCTCCATTTTTTTAATTCCTCACAATTTATTTGTTAAAAGAACCAGGCTAACGATGCCATGAAGTTCCTTGCAGTCTGAGTTTTCTAGATCGCATCCCTTTGTTGTAGTGGAATGTTGTCCTAGTTATTTCCTGTGAATTGGGAGTGGAATCCAGAGGCTTGGTCAGACTCGAGTTTGACTTTTATGACAACAATAATGCAGATGGTGTCTGTTTCTCCACTGGGACTCACATAATATCTGGTTCTCTCTCCCTTGTGATGTTAGCAATCACTCGTGGTCAGTGTCCAGATCCACTAGGATTACAGCACCAGCTATCCTTTTTCATCTGTGACATAGAACACATCTATAAAGAAACATGTCCTCCACTCTGCTATTTGATTACCCGATTTCATTTACATAAGAAAAATGCTTGATTGTTTCCAGTTTTTTGCCAGTTTTCAAAATAATGAATTGGTTCCCTAGCATCCTCAGTGGTGACTTGTTTTTTTAGCATCACTGTGAATTCATGGATTAAATTTACTTGATGGGTTCAATCCACTGTAGTTGTGACTCTCACAGATACTTTTAAATTGTTCCACCTTTGATCAGTGGAAGCTTTGCTATGATTGTGTTTGTTCTTGCCACTGTGATAGGTGTCAAACAATTTTACATTACTTTCATTTTTATTTCCCTGATCTCTAGTGAATTTGACCATGTTCTTATGTTTTTTGGGCCTTTTGGCTTTACTCACTAGAGAATTATTTGTATCTTTTGCACAGTTTTCTATTCCCATTGTTGGTTTTGTCTTATCAGTTTTAAAGGGTGCTTTGTATAGAAAGTAATCCTTGGTGAGACTATAGTAGCACAGACATTTTCCCATACATATTGATTGCTATTAACTTTGTCTTAGTTCAGTTCAGTTTCAGTTCAGTTGCTCAGTCGTGTCCGACTCTTTGCGACCCCATGAATCACAGCACACCAGGCCTCCCTGTCCATCACCAACTCCCGAAGTTCACTCAGACTCACGTCCATTGAGTCAGTGATGCCATCCAGCCATCTCATCCTCTGTCGTCCCCTTCTCCTCCTGCCCCCAATCCCTCCCAGCATCAGAGTCTTTTCCAATGAGTCAACTCTTGGCATGAGGTGGCCAAAGTACTGGAGTTTCAGCTTTAGCATCATTCCTTCCAAAGAAATCCCAGGGCTGATCTCCTTCAGAATGGACTGGTTGGATCTCCTTGCAGTCCAAGGGACTCTCAAGAGTCTTCTCCAACACCACACTTCAAAAGCATCAATTCTTTGGCGCTCAGCCTTCTTCACAGTCCAACTCTCACATCCATACATGACCACAGGAAAAACCATAGCCTTGACTAGACAAACCTTTGTTGGCAAAGTAATGTCTCTGCTTTTGAATATGCTATCTAGGTTGGTCATAATTTTCCTACCAAGGAGTAAGCGTCTTTTAATTTCATGGCTGCAGTCACCATATAGTTTCTTAATTCTTTTTAAGGAAAGTCTTCCCAAATCATAGATTGTGTATATAATCTCACAGACAGTTTTCTTCAAGTTTAAAAATTATTTTTCTTTTATACTGAAATACTTAATTTGCTTGCAATTTACTTTTGATTTTAGTGTAAGATAGTAGTCCATTTTAATTTTCTTTCATATTGGTAACCAGTTATGCCTGCAATTTTTTAGTAAAGAGGGTTCATCTTTTTCCCACTGAACTACCATTTGGCACATAAACATTTCTATTAGTCACTGTAATAATGATCAATTATTTATTCTATTCCACAAATGCATTTTTATATACCCTTACTAATGGCATATTGATTTGAATACATAAACTTTACGGTACAGCTGATATCTTAGTAAGTTCTGTATATACCCACTCTTCATTTTCTTTTATTTTATAGTTGTATTAGCTATTCTTTGGCATTCTTTTGCTACTGAATTTTAGAATCATCTTATCTAATTCCAAGAAAAACCTTGTTGGAATTCTAATCAGAACTACATTAAATTTATATATTAAAATTCCTGGAATTAACAGTTTTTTATTGTCTTTCCTTTTAGGATTTCAATTTATTAAAATCCTATTTTGTGTCTTTTAATAGTTTTTTTCCCCTTAGTTTGTTTCAATATAAATCCTAAGTCTGTCTTGTTAAATTTATTTATAAGTATTTAGCATTTTTGTCACTAACATGATTTGACTGGATTTTTATTAACAACATGAAGATTTTATAGGCATAAGAACTTTTTAGACAAACTGTTCAGTCACTGGAACTTGTAATTGAAGTGAAAGCTCCTCCTTATATTATCAGGAAGAAAGGGTAGATACACATCTCTGTAAGACGGTTAAGCATCTGTCTACAATGTGGGAGACCTGGGTTCGATTCCTGGGTTGGGAAGGTCCCTGGGAGAAGGAAATGACAATCCACTCCAGTACTGTTGCCTGGAAAATCCCACGGACAGAGGAGCCTGGTAGGCTACAGTCCATGGGGTCGCAAAGAGTCGGACACGACTGAGCGACTTCACTTAACTCACTTAAGACTATTTAGGTAAGGTCTTGCTGAGAGGTTGGGGCAGGGACCAGATGAGCCCTGGAAGACCTACAAAGAAGAGGAGTCTACAACGTTGCTGTTTTAGCCAGCCTCCTAATATCAGCCCTCATGTGAGGGCTCTTGACTTAGCCAGTTTTACCAGTGGATACATGGACATGTAGAAGACCATTATAAAACATGCTGGGATAATCTAGACTAATTTAATTCTAAATTTAGGACAATCTAAAAATTTCCCAAAAAAGTTTTTCTTCTGTTTTCTTTTTTTTTTCAAAATTCCATTTTGCTGTTATGATATAGTTTGTTTTGTTTTTGCAATGAATACCTTTTGGTTGTTGATTTCCCCAGGTAAACAATTACAATAAATGTACTCATTCATTCACTTTGTGCATACAAAAATAATAGAAAGAATTTTAGCCCACTGGAGTCCAGAGTTAATATGCTTTGCAGTACATCTTCTCATTCAATTTTCAAAACATCACCATGAAGTAGACTGAGTTTATTTCATTTGTATCTCATTTTTAACAACTAGGAACTTAAGGCCCAGAAGAATGTGTTACTTGTCCAAGGTCACACAACTAGTTAATGACATAGCTTCCATGCCAACCAAGTGGCTGACTCAGAAGATCTTATCATTATAGTACTGTCCTTTCACAGAAGAATTTGAGGTAGAAATGTATGACTTAGAACCTCCATTTCTACTTCTACAAAACAAAGGATTTTTAATAGATGGTATCTGGTTGTAGATTCTTATGCAGAAAATTGATTTTACTGAATTTGTAAATCAAGGGTTTTACGTATGCTGCTGCTGCTAAGTCGCTTCAGTCGTGTCCAACTCTGTGCGACCCCACAGACAGCAGCCCACCAGGCTCCCCCGTGCCTGGGATTCTCCAGGCAAGAACAATGGAGTGGGTTGCCATTTCCTTCTCCAATGCAGGAAAGTGAAAAGTGAAAGTGAAGCTGCTCAGTTGTGTCCAACCCTCAGTGACCCCACGGACTGCAGCCTACCAGGCTCCTCCATCCATGGGATTTTCCAGGCAAGAGTACTGGAGTGGGGTGCCATTGCCGTCTCCGTCTGGTTCCTATGAAGCTGCCTTAAAACTTTCAACAAACCACCAAACCTCCCTGACTCTCAGATTTCTTATAACAAAATAATTTAGATGCCCCTAAGGCCCTTTGTGATCTGAAATTCTATGATTTATATATTGTACCACGTGTTCCCTATTTCCCATGTCTAATTCATTGAAAACACACCTCAGTCCTAGCTCCTTGTAAGTGCCCAATGAGGAGAGATTATTTGTTCAAGTCTGTGAATTTTCCAAGTTTTAATCTCTTGTATCACTAAAGTAATGTTCTGCTTTTGTATAAGGTAGATTTTGAGTGTTGATTTGACCCATTTTACTAATGTTAATTGAGCACTTTACCACAAGCCAGGTACGGTTTTAGTTGCTCAGAATGGGAAGTGTTTAAGGAGAGCTGTATCAGCCTCTGAGGACTGGAGTATTTGGGATCCACAAGTCAGGCTGGGAGGTGGGCTGGTGGTTGTATGCCTGGGTCTTTGTCTCTAATTTGCCCTGACCTCTGGGCTTTCTTTTCCTCATCTATAAATAAAGAGCTTGGACCGATGACTCTGAAGCCTCTTCCTGCTCTAAAATTCCATGATTCCATGACATAAAATTTAAACAAGATTTTGGAGTAGAGACCTAGTGGCTTTATCGGTGTGCAGGCTATATGAGACTGCAGCCTACCAGGCTTCTCCATCCATGGGATTTTCCAGGCAAGAGTACTGGAGTGGGTTGCCATAAACACCTCAAAATTTTCTTTCCAGTATATAGTTTTCTCAGCTGTGATTTTCATGTGTTCATTTTCTCCTTAAAGGTGGTCTTTGCTTTACTGGCTTTTTATAGTGTTTCCCTCTATGGTTTCTAAGATAACCTCTACAGTGTGTTTGTGGAGGAGGGGGAGCAAATAGAGACCCTATAGGTTATTAGTAGTAGAATATGAGGAAGAATGATAGAATGTGAAATAACAGAATGTGACCACTTGAGTTCTTATTTGTCTATTCATTAAAAGAGTTGTTGCAATTCTTTCAGACTATATAAAACTGGAACCTGACCCCAGTCCCCTCTGCGTTCCCCTGTCACATCCTTGGAATCTGGGGATTTTGCAGCTTTAAATCATTGGTTTATATCTTAAAATTGATTCTAACATTATAATAACCATAAGAACTTTAAAATAACATTTTGAACTAAATTTTAGAATTATTATTATAATAAGTGATATGATAAAATAGCCCTTTCCTAAAAGATGCCCAAGAAATTCTCAATAGAGGATACTTGTGGGATTGCAGGGTGCAACTGTGGGGGAGATGACAGGTACTTTTTATTTTCTACCTTCTGTAGGGTTCTTTTCTTCCTTTCTTTATTTTTTATTTTTTAGCTATTATAATATGTAACTTTAATGATTAAATTTTGATTTAAACATTTTTTTCTTGAATTTGAAATGATATCTTCACTGATGGCTTTGTAGTCAAATGTTTTCCCCCAAATATAAGATTTTTCAATGATAAAATGACAGTGCATGACAAAATAGGTTTTAAAGTACAGAAAAGCAATTTATAGTAAATATTTACAGGAACAAACACATTCTGGAGTTTAGTATGTCTGTATTTTCATATGGCAATGACTCTGGACAAGGCACTTGTTTTTAAAGAAATCATTAGCCAAACAAAAGCACCGTTGGTTAATTTCTAAAGTGATCTTTCTGCTGTGGGTTTTATCTTAGCTATAAGCAGTTCTCAGCTCTGATCTCACATCAGAATTACTGGGGAATTTTTAAAAAACCATTCCCCAAGCCCCACTCCAGATCAACCAAATTGATTTCTGTGAGTGCAACCAGGCAAAAGTATTTTTAAAAAGCTTCACAGGTAAGTCCCACCTCTGGCCAGACTTGAGAACCTTAATCCACCAAAAATGATCTAGGTGGATTTAATGAATTCATAAACTGAGGTGAGCTATTTGTTATTTGACACTTGTCAGAGATTAATAAATTATGATATTTTACCTTCTCTTTTTTCCCTTTCCTTCTTCTTTGGTTTTCCTAACAAGGGCCCAGCAATGAAGGGGACCAGGCCAGAGGAGGGATCTGGAGACAGGAAGGAAGTGCAGAGGACACGCACAGACAGATGGAGGCTAGGACTTGCAGATTAAATTTCTTAGAAAGGCAGCAAAAATAAACAGGCACCCCCTCCCCACCAAGCAGAAGGATATTTTCTGCAACTAGTGTTTTGCTTTTGGGCAATGGTGTTAACTTGCATTATTTTAGGACATCTTAGGGAACAAACAGACATTTCTCTCAGAAGCGGATTTACTTAATCTTAACAAACCAGCCTTCATGCACTAGGTTTGTGTGCTTGGACCGTGGCGTTTTTCAGGTTCAGTGATATATGTCCTGTAATTTCATGCAAACCCTCTTGATCTCTAGTCATTAGCCATGTTTATAGGGACTGGTACAGCCCAGCTCCCATTAACTCTTAAAAACTGGCCAGCCAGGATTCCCTTTCATGACAGGACTTCACACTAAGGATAAATTTTTGGAAGTAGAATAAAATTGACATAATAGGGCAGGATACAAAAATCAATAAACAAAAATCAGTTGCATTTCTACATACTAGCAATGATCAATCATAAAAGGAAATTAAAAAAACAATTCCATTTTCAATAGCATTGAAAAGAAAAAGTAGAAACAAATTTAACCAAGAACATGAACGATTTTTACAGCAAAAACTACAAAACATTATTAAAAGAAATGAAAGAAGAAAAGAAAGAAAAGAAATGAGAAAGCATCTTGTGTTTATGGACTAGAAGACAATATTGTTAAGAAAACTGTATTAACCAAAGCAATCTACAGATTCAATGCAATCTCTCTCAAAATCTCAATGATGATTTTTGCAGAAATAGGGAACAAGAAGTCCTAAAATACATATGAGGACTCCCTAAAATTCATTTAGGGACTACTAAATAACCACAAAGATCTCAGAAAAGATGATCAAAGTTGGTAGTGAGAGAGTCAATTCCTAGGCAGGTTGATAAGAAGTCCGGGGGTCCCCAAGGAGAGAGGGGTTTGGAATTCTCAAGGAGGAGGAAAGGACAAACTTTTTTTTCCCTCTACATTCCTTAGGATTATATAACAATAATCTATCCTGCTTGAGGACAGTTTCTGGAAAAAACCTTCTGGCTAATCCTGTTATCTTAAAATGTAAATTATGGGAGTGGATCTAGTAAGGTCTTTACAACCTCCAGACATTCTTTTGATTCACTGTAATAACTAATTAAAAGTACATAACTTCATTGCTGACACTGGTGAGGAGGCACTCTCTGTCCCCCTTCTGATGTCTATGTCAGAAGCTTTCTCTCTTTTATACTTTAATAAAACTTTATTACACAAAAGCTCTGAGTGATCAAGCCTTGTCTCTGGCCCCGGATTGAATTCTTCTCCTCCAGAGGCCAAGAATCCCGGCGTCTTTCATGGTTCAGGAACAACCTTTCAGTAGTCTCACACTTCATGATTCTAAAACATAATACAAAGCTCCAATAAGCAAAACAGAGTAGGATGGTATAAAAGCAGACGTATAGACCAATGGACTAGAAGAGACAATGCAGAAATAAACACTTGCACACCAAAATGGCAAGATTAGAAAGACATAAGGAATCAATGATGAGCATTAAATATATATTTACCTATAGAACTAAGAGTAAATAAGGAAAATTATATTGGGTTGCCCAAAAAGTTTGTTCCCTAAGCTATTAAGGAAAAACCTGAAACTTTTTGGCCAACCCAATAGTATGCAAGACTAGGAGCTGACAACTATTAGAGCAGAACTATAATAAAATGCAGCCATGAAATTAAAAGACGCTTACTCCTTGGTAGGAAAGTTATGACCAAACTAGACAGCATATTAAAAAGCAGAGACATTACTTTGTCAACAAAGGTCCTTCTAGTCAAGGCTATGGTTTTTCCAGTGGTCATGTATGGATGTGAGAGTTGGACTGTGAAGAAAGCTGAGTGCCGAAGAATTGATGCTTTTGAACTGTGATGTTGGAGAAGACTCTTGAGAGTCCCTTGGACTCCAAGGAGATCCAACCAATCCATTCTAAAGGAGATCAATCCTAGGTGTTCATTGGTAGGACTGATACTGAAGCTGAAACTCCAATATTTTGGCCACCTGATGCTAAGAGCTGGCTCATTTGAATAAGACCCTGATGTTGGGAAAGATTGAGGGCAGGAGGAGAAGGGGACGACAGAGGATGAGATGGTTGGATGGCATCACCGACTGGATGGACAGGAGTTTGGGTAGACTCTGGGAATTGGTGATGGACAGGGAGGCCTGGCGTGCTGGGTTCATGGGGTCGCAAAGAGTTGGACATGACTGAGCGACTGAACTGACTGATAATAAAATGGATAATAGATGCAACAAAAGGAAAGTGCAAATGAAGAGACCAGGGAGCACTATGCAATATTTCATAGCAGATGCAAAGTAAATATTAGGCAAGAGGAAAAAAAGTTTTAAAGGTATCCTCTAAATCAATGAGGGATTCTTGACTCACGACAAAGGAAAATATCTGAGGAAACCTGAAGCTAACGTTTCAGAGTAGGAAGATGCCTGGAAAAAAAACCCAAACCAAAAAGCATCCTAAGGAGCATCCTGATTTTACACATTAGAAAACTGAGGCCCAGAGACAGTGAGTGACTCCGCAAGCTCCACAAAGCTAGCACCAGACCCAGGTCTAACACTTGGGTCTCACAATCTGGGACTCTCCACCACAGCACACGTCCTTTCTATTTAATTTTTTAAAAATAAGTAGCTGATTTGAACATTTTTAAGATTTCTCCAGAATATCCCATGATACCATTTCAAAATGTCTTCAAACTTGGATCTTCTGTGGGGAAGGTAAGGTAAGGTAAGTCACTTCAGTTGTGTCCGACTCTGTGCGACTCCATAGATGGCAGCCCACCAGGCTCCCCTGTCTGTGGGGAAAGAAGATACAGAAATGCTTTCACAGAGCTGGGTCTGGTTAGCCTCACAGCAGAGTTGGGTGGGGAATCCTGGTGTGAACCTTCCAGACTGTCTCTAATCTTAGGGCATTCTCTCTCCGCCTTTGATAGCTTCTTCCCCTCCTCTGCTTGCTGCTTGCCTCACCATGATCTAGTTGCCTCTCCCTTAAGTAGATATAGGTTATGTCTGTGCTCTGTGCTGTGCTCAGTCGTGTACACTTTGCAACCCCATGTACTGTATGTAGCCTGCCAGGCTCCTCAGTCCATGGGATTTTTCAGGCAAGAATACTGGAGTGGTTTGCCATTTTTTTTCTCCACAAGATCTTCCTGACCCAGGGATGAAAACCTAAAGCTGTGTCTTCTGTGTCTTCCACATTGCAGGCAGATTTTTCACCCACTGAACTGTCAGGGAGGCCCTAGATATAGATCATACTTGCATGTTTAAAAGTAACTCTGTTAGGTGCTATCCTAAGCGCTTTACCAGGCTTATCTCACTGAAGCCTTACATTCCTGAGGCAGATTTTGTGTCCCCATTTCAGAGACAAGAAAATACAGTAACAGAGATAAGTAACTTGCTCCAAATTTTGCAGCTAGAAAATAAGGGGTAGAGTTCTCAACTCCAGAATCCGCCTAATTTTAAGGACTACGTTATCCAGCCTGAACAAAATTGCACGTTATGCCCAATTCTGAAAGTGAGCAAGTTTTTCGCGACACTTTGTCCGAAAACCAAAATTGCATTCATTTGGGGAATCTACTCGATTCGTTGCTGTTTTTGGTAGCCACATCAAAGAAAAAGACGATTAATTTTAAAGTCAACAGTTTTTCCAGTGTGTGGTCTTCTTTTGTGTATCGAGTGGTCTTCCAGGGGAAAACTTGAGAAAACACACTGAAGGCCACCAGCCTGGTGTGCGAGAAGGAGTTGGGGCGGGGCGAGGGAAGGGCTAAGTGGACCGGCGTCCCGCGCCCGGTTCCGCTCCGGATTCTCGGCTCGCGACCCCGGGAGGAGGGCAGGTGGGCGTGGCGGAAGGACCGCAGGTCCATTCCCAGTGCGCTATGCAAATGACATGCAAACCAGCGCGTGTGAGTCCGAGTCCGCAGTTTGGATCGGGACTCGGAGCGTTGGGCTCTGAGGGGCTCTCCCACTTGCTCGCGCTCTCGCTGGGCCGCTCACCCCTGCCCCGACCCGGACGCGCCTCTCCTGCTCCCAGCGCCGCCGGGTTGGCAGCCAGCAGCGCTTTGAGCGCTGAGCCCGCGCTGCGCGCCCGCGGGACGACCCTGCCGAGCGCTGTGCCTCGGCTCCCGGGCTGCCTTCGCTGCGCGGGTGAGTGAGCCCGCCCCACGCTTTTGTCCCGGCGCGGCCCCTGGGAGTCACTCCCCGAAGGCGGGGATCGCGAGGTCGGGACCCTGTATTGGGAGCTTGCTCCATGCTCCACTGTTGGAGAGGGGTTCCTGCGTGCGGCGGAGTTGGGCGCGGGGACGCATAAGGGGGCGACCCAGCACTTCCAAGCAGCCTCGGTTTTCTTTTGGAAGGTGAGGTGCCTGGGGACAGTGACGTCGTTGTCTCTATAGGGGTCATCCGAAAGGGATACCTTTGATTTGAGTGGTGCAAATAGCCGCTAGCCTGCAAGGAAGAAAGGTGGGCTCTTCTCCCAGCTCCCCAGCGCCCTGCAGGATGACTGGGGAACGACAGCTGCGGGGCGGGGGTGCCACGTGAAAGTCCTCCCTGTCTAAATGCAGCCCTGGAAGATATGGCAATGGGTGCAGCTCTGGGGTCCCAGACAAAATTGGGGCGCCAGGCGTTGCAGTCTTTCTCTCCCTCCCTGCTCCTCACTCAAGCCCCTCGCCTGCTGCTCTGCCTGTCTTCAGCCAGTTTTATGGTTGAAAGACTCTTGTTCTCAGATCATTGCGGTTGGAAAGTTTAGGCTAAACTAATTCCCAGGTGTTAGCTGTCAGTGGTTAAGGCAGAACTCCTCCATGGAACTTGTGGCTGCTTACACTCCTCAAGACCCAAAGGACTGAACTTCTAGGAGTGGTGTTGCAGATGTGAAGATGGCTGGTGGGGAGAGTTTTTCAAGCATTTGTTGTCGTTGAGGGTTGAGGAGGGCACATCCTCTAGATAGTAACCTGAAGTAGAAAGACCCAGCTGCTTTGCTGCCTAGCAAGGGTAAAAATAACCATTGCAATGGAAGGAGCTGGGGGGAAGTGGGGGCACACCCAGGCAGTGGGAATAGTACCAGGCCTCAGGCCACTGGTTTCTACCATCCCTCCTCTCCCTGAGTGCAAAGAACAGAGTATGTGAAATCTCCACTTGCCACCCACCCCACAGCCTGACTAGTGCTGTGTCCCCTTTCCACCTGGGGCTGTGGGTTCCTCCCTGTTTTAGTGCAGTCATTTGTCAAAATGCACAGCTGGTCAATAAGTTATTTGTAAATGGTGGGTTTGAGAGGACTGTTTAGGGGACCCTTCACCCTTTAAAGTGTGGGGGATCCACAGATCCAACAAAGTCTCTGGGGGAAGGGCTTCCCTGGTGGCTCAGAGGGTGAAGAGTCCCTCTTGCAAAGCGGGACACTTGGGTTCGGATCCGTGGGTTGGGAAGATTCCCTGGAGTAGGGCATGACAACCCACTCTAGTATTCTTGCCTGGAGAATCCCCATAGACAGAGGAGCCTGGTGGGCTACAGTCCATGGGGTCACAGAGAGTCAGACACGACTGAGCGACTAAGCACAGGGGGAATGGTAGGTGCTTCTGGTAACCTTACTGGCCACCTAAAAGGCATCTCAGGTTGTAGTAAAATAGTTTTGTTTTCTCCTCACTTTATTTCCCTCTTCCCCTCCATCTCTTTATTTTGTCTTAAATTCTCAACCCCCTTGCGTTTTCTCTTTGGTGATCCTGTCTTAGTCTCTTTCCCTTCCCTGCATACTGCAGCCATGTGGAAGGTGACGCTGCTGGCACCACAGTGCCCTGGGCTGGTATGGAATGTTCCTTCTCAATGCCCAGAGTGAGGTGGGCCTTTTGTCTTCCATCCTGACTGGGCTAAGAGCCTTCAGCCAGAGCAAGTGGGAGCCTGGGCACTGGGTCCTGGCAGACAGGGGTGGGGTGGCTGGATGCTGGCTACTGGACTGGGTAATGGGTACCCTGAGGACTTGCACAAGAGCCTTTTCACCAGGATGTGCATATCTGTTCCCTCACTCATGATGCACAAAGATGCTGGTCCTCAGGCACTACTAGGCATGAACTTGGAAAACTGCTCCAGGTGGCAAAGGATTTGTGTATTTGGTTTATTTTGTGTAGTATCTAACTAACTGAGGAGGGGGGAGCTGGGGTTAGGAGAGAGGCCCTTGCAGAGCCAAAGGTGAGAGAGGAGTTTTAATGGTAGCAGGGGGAGGGCGGTCTGACTCAGCCTCAGTGGAATAGATTGTGAATGCTCTGGGATCACCATGGCCTCAGTATCTATAAGATTGCCCTCTTGCTTCACACACATCCCTCCCTCCCCCTAAAAAATATGAATCTGAGTCTGTGAAACAGAACTAGTTGATTTATTGGCACTTTGTCTTTTAAGAGATTCAAGAGGTGGCAATTTGAGAATGCAGCCCTGCCCCGGTAGGGGTTCAGAGACCCAATGAACATGTGGACTCTTACTTAGTATCTTTCTGAAAACACTTCTTGGTGCTCTGGAAATATACACCAGGGCCCCTTGGCAGCCTGACTGCCCTTCCCCCAGTTCAAGCCAACACACTCTGATTGGGAAATTGTTCATTCTTATAAGCTTCCTGTCCTATCCTTTCTGTAATTGTGGAGAATTTTAGAGAAACACCCTTAGAAAGTAAACTTTCCCAACACAAGATGTTGTCCTCTCCCAACCTGACTATTGTGTCCTTCTCCTCTGAACCCCAGGGAGTGTACCCAGGGGGCACGAGGTAGGACCATTTGCATGGAAAGCATACAAGTGGTGGCCTGGGGCTGGGAGTCCAGAGAGCAGCGCAGATGTCCCTGGAACAGGCTCCTGTGCCGTGTGACGTCTGCCCCCTTCCTTCCACTCCCCCAGCCTCCTGCTCCACAAGCACAGAAAGGTGACTGTGCGGGCTGGGGTCTGCTGTGTGAGTCACTCGCCTCGCCCACCTGTGCCCTTCCGCAGAATTCCCTTGTCTGTCTGTTGAGTTCTGGCTTCACACTTCTCCATTTGTTTTAAGCCAGCAGGTTGAGCACCTGTAGCTCTTACAGCCTGAAGGTGGGTGGACCTCGGGGACTGTCACTACGGCTGCAGATGTAGCCCTCCTGCCGTGTCAGATGCTCCTGCTTGTCGGGGCCGTGGCCCTTGTGAAACCGGGCTGGGACAGGAGCAGAGCCTGGAGGAAGGCCTCCCTGTTTGCTGCTCGTGGGGCTAGGGCTGGACTTCCAGAGGCTCACACTGTCCTCCTGCTCACTGTCCCTTGTGTCTGAGGGCGAATGCTTGTGAGGGACACCCTGCAAGGGAGCTGTGGGAATTTTCATATAGATCTGGCTTCTCGAATATCCCAGTGCTGTCCCCTCCCCCCACAGTTGGTGCTTTTGTCCCCCTTTCTCCTCTCCCCTCTTCTTTTGGGTCCTGAGTACAGAGCCCTCTGGAGAACAAAAGAAAGGGGCTGAGGAAAGGATCTCCTTTTCTTTCAGATCTGCTGCTTAATTTCCACCTGCTTCCCCTGACTCTGGGCCCCCAGATTGGATGGATGCTAATTTGTGAATGCAGGACTCTATGAGTTAGTTCACATAATCTTTCAGGAACCAAAATGCTTCACAGTTGAGCTTTCATCATCGAGGATGCTGTTTATCTGTTTTGTTTTCAGAGGTTGATATTTCTGCTGCAGAGCAGATCCCCTTCGGAGAGAGAGGAGCATGAGGGTAGAGTACGCTCTTTGGAGTTAAGCTTGGGCTCAGAGCATCCTGTTCACTCACTGGCTGGCTGTTCTTGGGTATGGTATTTAACATCTGTGGGCTGAGTGCAGTTCCCTCGTCAGTGAGGGTGTTTATATAAATGAAGTGAATGTGTGACTATAAAGAGGTATAAAAGAAGGAATAGCTATTATTCTATATATTGAATATTGTTCCCTAGGTCTATGGAATGACCTATACCTCAGCCAACAAGCGTGAATGACAGACCTCCTCTCCATCTAGCCCTGTGGAGGATTATACAAGGAAGGTACTATGCCCAAGGGACTTTGGGTTTTATGGGGAAACAGCGAACATGAATGCAGTATGTAATTAGAAAAGAGGGGTTAGTTCTGTGGTTCAGACTCAATTAGAAGAATTTTGGGTAGCAAAAAATTCAGAGGCTGACGTGACGAGGAAAGGCCGCAAAGCTTTTCCTCAGGGAGCAGGAGAGAGGGTGGTTACTGGCCTGGAGAAAGGAAGGTGGGAATACATGTTTCTTGTCTCCAAAAGCTCTCCTCTCCTCCTTTGTTAGAACCTGGTGAAGAACCTTTGGCCCTGTGGTGAGCTCTCAACCATGCAGAACAGCTTGTCCTGAGATTTATTTGGGGGGAGTTTTCCCTCTGCTGCCCAGAATGTTCCTGGAACAATTTTGTTTTTACTTTATCCTGGGTCAAAAATTATAAGAAGCAAATCTACAGCCAGAGTGAAAGCCCATCCCACAAAGACTTCTGGGCTCCCAGGGCTCCGTGTTCTTTCCTCATGCTTCATTTCTGTCAGCCCACCTGCCAGCTGCATCATAGTGAGGTGGAAACCCTAGTCTAGGAGGCCAAGACGTTGGGTACAGAACTGAAAACAGCCAGAGTTCTTATCTCTTCATTCTGATGGAGGACGGTGATGGGCTGGGAAGGCCTGACTTTGACCAGAGTGAAAGTGAAAGTGTTAGTTGCTCAGTCATCCCTGACTTTGTGACCCCATGGACTGTAGCCTGCAAAGCTCCTCTGTCCATGGAATTCTTCAGGCCAAAACACTGGAGTGGGTAGCAATTCCCTTCTCCAGAGGATCTTCCCAACCCAGGAATTGAACCTGGGTCTTCTACATTGCAGGCAGAGAAATGGATGTAAATTGGTTCTCTCATCTGTCCTTCTGGTTCCCCAGAGTCTTTGAAGGCTGTCTCCTTTAGTCTGAGAGTGCCGTGGGAAGCAGGTTCCTTCCTTATCTGGCCTGACTCTGCCATCACTGCCATATGCCTGCTGCCAAGGCCCCAGAGTACCCTGTGTCTGCCCACGCAGCTCTCCCTGACCCCTGAAATCCCAACCCCCATCCCACCCAGTACCCAGAGTTGACACCTGGGGCTGGACCTGCCTTGACTCTGGAATGCACCATCCTTTGCAGGAATTTTCACCCCATGAACTGAACATGGAAGCTCTTGCCAGTCTCTACTGACCTTGGAAGGAAAGACTCTTCTCTTTTGCCTGGGATGGACTAGGTGGAGGCTATGTGAAAAACCAGGAAGAGGCTGTGGTTTGGAGCTGTGTGGCACAGCTCCAGTGCTGTCCAGGTCTCTGCAAACACATATTTTACTGGAGAGGGGACCTTTTCTCTGCTTGCCTGAGGAACTGTGGGCAGATGAACAAGTGCTTGGTAACCTTTACTTGCGATGGAGTCATAAGTTGTGGTGTCACACTAGGCCATGAGCTCCTGAGGGTAAAGGCCATGGTTTATCTCCACGTCCTTGCTCTTAGTCCAGTAAGTAGTCTTAGTCTCTGACACGCCATGGTGCCCGGTCGTCTGTGCTGAAGGCCTGGCTGGTGGGTGAGTTGGAGTGTTCAAGAAAGATCCTCAGGCATCTCCCCTCTGCTGCTCCAGGAGAAGGTACTTTCCCTCATTTGCCTCGCTCCTCCAAAATGTCTTCTTTCTGGTTAGGCATAACTGTTGTGTTTTTCTCCTGAACTCTGTGCGTGTTTCCTGTCGAGTACTCAGCCCATCCAGAGAACATGCCTAAAATGCACCTGTTCCTACTGTTCCCCCTCATTCAGGTTAAGTTCTCATTCCACATTTTCGTTTTCGTGTCAGCAGAGCATTTCCATAGTCACTTGGTTGGTAACACTGTGGAAGTGGACATGTTCAGGAGAAGACGACAGGCTGTTTCAGTGTACCTGTAACTGGCCTCTTACTACTACGGAAGCTTGTCTTCACATTCACAGTAGGGCCTCATGCTGGGCATGAGACATTTAATGTAGATACTACTGATTCTACCCCACAGCATTTCAACTGAAGTGTTTTAGGGAGTCCAGGCTTTTTGTTGTGACTGGGCAGCCACCTCGGGCACAAGCTGGTTGCAGATGACCACAGCTGCTCAGCCCTTCTTCCTGTGGTTCCCCCCTCTACAGGTTATCCCAGGCAGAGAGAATCCCTGGGTTTTACTTTCATATTGCTATTGCTCGTGACCAGACCTTCACTACCTCACACTTGGACTATTAACTGTGGCACAAATACATTTTACACTTGACTGCTTTGTTAATCTTAAAGCCCAATCTGGCTGTGTCACTCCACCTTTAGAAACCCTCTGTGGCTCCCTGCTTCTCACAGGAGACCCTTAACCTGAAGCGCAAGGGCCTCTGTAATCTGACCTCCAAGGCAATGGAACTTGTTAATTTATTGTCCCTAAACCCAGTGTGCACTTTCCTCTCTCTCTGCCTATGTGAGCTTATCCTCTCCTGAAATATTCTTCACTTTCCTCCTTGATTGACAAGTCCTTCTATCCTTAAATATTTGTTCAAGGAATGATTAAGTTCCTAATACACATCAGACACCGTCCCAAAATGGAGACTGCCTTAGACCTCCTGAGCTTCACCTCAGCTTCAAGTTCTCTTCCTCATTTGAACTTCTGTAGAGACTTTGAATTGGTCCCTGTAAATTCTTTTGATTGTGACAAGTCATACATTATTTTGAAAAGTTTACATGTTTAGTTTTATTTATGCTAAAATTTTTACATGTACAACTACCTTGAAAAAATTTCAAAGGGAAGACATGCCTAAAGCTTTTATTTCCTAGTAGCAGTCTTTCAGCTCAGTTCAGTTCAGTTGCTCAGTCGTGCCCAACTCTTTGCGACCCCATGGATTGCAGCATGCCAGTCCTCACTGTCCATCACCAACTCCCGGAGTCTACCCAAACCCACATCCATCAAGTTGGTGATGCCATCCAACCATCTCATCCTCTGTCGTCCCCTTCTCCTCCTGCCCTCAATCTTTCCCAGCATCAGGGTCTTTTCAAATGAGTCAGCTCTTTGCATCAGGTGGCCAAAGTATTGGAGTTTCAGCTTCAACATCAGTCCTCCCAATGAACACCCAGGACTGATCTCCTTTAGGATGGACTGGTTGGACCTCCTTGCAGTCCAAGGGACTCTCAAGAGTCTTCTCCAACACCACAGTTCAAAAGCATCAATTCTTCAGTGCTCAGCTTTCTTTATAGTCCAACTCTCACATCCATACATGACTCCTGGAAAAACCATGAGAAACGCTGGGCTGGAGGAAGCACAAGCTGGAATCAAGATTGCTGGGAGAAATATTGATAACCTCAGATATGCAGATAACACCACCCTTATGGCAGAAAGTGAAGAAGAACTAAAGAGCCTCTTGATAAAAGTGAAAGAGGAGAGTGAAAAAGTTGGCTTAAAGCTCAACATTCAGAAAACTAAGATCATGGCATCCAGTCCCATCACTTCATGGGAAATAGATGGGGAACGATGGAAACAGTGACAGAGACGGACCTTTGTTGATAAAGTGATGCCTCTGCTTTTGAATATGCTATCTAGGTTGGTCATAACTTGCCTTCCAAGGAGTAAGGATCTTTTAATTTCATGGCTGCAGTCACCATCTGCAGTGATTTTGGAGCCCCCCAAAGTAAAGTCTGACACTGTTTCCATAGTTCCCCATCTATTTCCCATGAAGTGATGGGACCGGATGCCATGATCTTCGTTTTCTGAATGTTGAGCTTTAAGCCAACTTTTTCACTCTCCACTTTCACTTTCATCAAGAGGCTTTTTAGTTCCCCTTCACTTTCTGCCATAAGGGTGGTGTCATCTGCATATCTGAGGTTATTGATATTTCTCCCGGCAATCTTGATTCCAGCTTGTGCTTCTTCCAGCCCAGTGTTTCTCATGAAGTACCCTGCATATAAGTTAAATAAGCAGGGTGACAATATACAGCCTTGACGTACTCCTTTTCCTATTTGGAACCAGTCTGTTGTTCCATGTCCAGTTCTAACTTGCTTCCTGACCTGCATACAGGTTTCTCAAGAGGCAGGTCAGGTGGTCTGATATTCCCATCTCTTTCAGAATTTTCCACAGTTTCTTGTGATCCACACAGTCAAAGGCTTTGGCATAGTCAATAAAGCAGAAATAGATGTTTTTCTGGAACTCTCTTGCTTTTTCGATGATCCAGTGGATGTTGGCATGTTGGCATGTTGATCTCTGGTTCCTCTGCCTTTTCTAAAACCAGCTTGAACATCTGGAAGTTCACGGTTCATGTATTGCTGAAGCAGTCTTTCAGAACCCACTAATAACAAAATTCCTTTGGGAGCGTTGTTGGCAAAATAAACCATGCCTCCCAGTCCCTGGCCTAGACTTGGGTGGGGTCAGGGAATCTCTTGTTTTTACAGGGCTCCCCAGGTGTTTACAGTATCAGCCAGAATTGAGAATCAATCTTCAATGCTTTTTTACTAGGTAATTATTTCTTTGATTTGTGTATTAGGAAGGGATCTTCAAAATTAGCAGAAACCAATTCAGCTAGTTGAAGAGAAAAAAAAAATGGTAATAGTTGTATAATGAAAAGAGATAACATTCTTATATTTTCTTGATTTCAAGTTACCGTAGGCTATAAGATTTACATCACTTTCCAGATTCTTGGGGAAAAAACACTTCCTTTAATATATACAACTTTAGACAAAGTTTCAATGTGGTTTTAATCATACTGTCTTTCTTCAGTATTATCATAATCAAAGTATTCAGATCCTTCTGAATTGTGTTTTTCTATCAGAGTTATACAAGACTTCAAGATAAAATGCTATTTTTGATCATCTGTGCTCATGATTTTTTAATGTTGAGCCATCCTTGAATTCTTTTTTTTTTTTAATTTTATTTTATTTAACTTTACAATATTGTATTGGTTTTGCCATATATCAAAATGAATCTGCCACAGGTGTGGGCCTGTGTGTCAGCCCCTTTAGGATCAACAGAATAATTCTGAGGAATATTAAAGAATACCAGGGTTTTATCTACATTTCCTTTAGTTTATACTTTTAGTTCTGGTTTTTCTATAAGAAAATAACGTTGCTAAAAGTTAAATATCTTTTTCTGAAAGTTAACTGGAAGCTTTGAAAAAATTATTCAGTACCCAACTTATCACATGTTGCATGTGAATTAGTAGCACCGACTTTCCCTACCTTTGAAAAGTATGCTTTATTTTGATAAATGTAGCAGTTTCTGTTGCCTTTTGATTCCATTGCTTGACAAGTGGTAGACATTGTTTTAGTTACACAATAACTTTTCTTTCCAATGTTGCATCATTATGGAATCTTTTTTAAAACTTTTTTTCACATTAGAAAAACCAAAGTATGATTTTTCTAAATTTTTCTATTTTTTCATATAGTAAAATTCAGTTATTTTAGTGTACAACTTTGCGTTTTGACAAACATAGTCATGTAAGTATTACCATAATCAAGATACAGAATATTTCCCTCACTTCTAAAAATCGCCTTGTGCACTGTCCTGGTCAAGTCTTCTACCACCTGAAGACCTTAAATAGGAATCGCTGATCTGATTTCTGTACCTATGACTGTGCCTCTCTCAGAATGTCTTATGGTATGTGGCATTTTAAGTTTATCTCCTTTCATTTAGTGCAATGTCTTGGAGACTTATCTATGTTGTTGGGTATACCAGTAGGTCATTCCTTTTTGCTGCTGAGGGTTATGTCATTGTATGTGTTCTCTATTTGCCAGTTGAGGGATATTTGGGCTGTTTCCAGAATGGGGTGATAATGAATTATTCACTATGAGTATTTGTATACATGTTTTTATGTCAACATAGATATTTACACAAGTGAAATGAAAATCTAGGAAGGGATTGCTGGGTGGTATAGAAAAAAGAAAAAAAAAGTATCTCCAATGCTTTCTTTAAGATGTTTGTAGTTTCAGGTTTTACATTTAGGTCTAATCCATTTTGAGTTTTTTTTCCACATGGTGTAAGGTATAGGTAAAGGTTCTTTTTTGCATACAGACATCCGATTACTCCAACACTGTTGTGAAAAGATTATCCTTTCCCTCCTGAATTGCCTTTGTATCTTTGTTGGGAATCAATTGAGAATGTATGTGTGGGTCTGTTTCTGACTGTTCTGTTTCATTGGTTTATGTGTATATCCTTTCAGCAATACTACACTGTCTTTTTGAAAATTAATTAATCAATTATTTTGGCTGTGTTAAATCTTAGTTGTGGCACAGGGGATCTTTGTTGAGTCATGTGGGATTTTTCACTGTGGTACACGGATCTCTAGTTGTGGTGTGGAAGTTGTGGTGTGTGGGCTCTCTAGTTGTGGCATGTGGGCTCCAGAGCATGTGGGATCAGTAGTTGCGGCATGCAGACTCTCTAGTTGAATACTACACTGTCTTGATTATTGTAGCTTTGAGTTTTGATGGGAGAAATATCAATAACCTCAGATACTCAGATATCATCACCCTTATGGCAGAAAGCAAAGAAGAACTAAAGAGCCTCTTAATGAAAGTGAAAGAGAAGAGTGAAAAAGTTGGCTTAAAACTCAACATTCAAAAAACTAAAATCATGGCATCTGGTCCCATCACTTCATGGCAAATAGATGGGGAAACGATGGAAACAGTGACAGACTTTATTTTGGAGGGCTCCAAAATCACTGCAGATGGTGACTGTAGCCATGAAATTAAAAGATGCTTGCTCCTTGGAAGAAAAGCTATGACAAACCTAGACAGCACATTAAAAAGCAGAGACATTACTTTGCCGACAAAGGTCCATCTAGTTAAAGCTGTGGTTTTTCCAGTGTGGATGTCAGAGTTGGGCCATAAAGAAAGCTGAGTGCCAAAGAATTGATGCTTTTAAACTGTGGTGTTGGAGAAAACTCTTCAGAGTCTCTTGGACTGCAAGGAGATCAAACCAGCCCATCCTAAAGGAAATCAGTCCTGGGTGTTCATTGGAAGGACTGACGCTGAAGCTGAAATTCCAATACTTTGGCCACCTGATGCGAAGAATTGACTCATTGGAAAAGACTCTGATGCTGGGAAAGATTGAAGGCAGGAGAAGGGGCCGACAGAGGAAGAGACGGTTGGATGACATCACTGACTCAATGGATATGAGTTTGAGCAAGCTCCAGGAGTTGGTGATGGACACAGAAGCCTGGTGTGCTGTAGTCCATGGGGCCGCAAAGAGTTGGACACAACCGAGCAACTGAACTGAACTGAGTGGGAATCTTTCAACTTAGTTCTTTTCCAAAGTATCTAGAATAGTCAAAACGATTCTGAAAAGGAAGAATGGATCTATAGATTCAATACAATACTAACAAACCTTCCAGCAGGTTTTTATGCAGAAGCCAATAAGATGATTTTGAAATATTTCATAATCAAGACAATGTGGTATTCAACTAGAAAGCCTGCAACAAAGATATGATGTAGCCAAATAAATAAATTAATTACCTAAGTTGATTCTCCAGAGAGCCCTGGGGCTTCTGCCTGAAAGTTGGATCGGTATGAGGGAGAAGCATACCTTGGACTGCTTTCCTTGTGGAAGGCAATAGCCTGGCCAGGCCCATAGGGTCTGGGACTCTGATGTTCATTCACATCTGCTTCCCAACCTGGTCTGTAGAACAGAGAGTAGAGGGAGTAGGAGTTGCTATAATTTTATGGTGAAAGGGCTTTCTTCCCAGTAATTTCAAGCAACAGTCAACAAAATTTTTCTGAAAAGAGTCAATAGTAAAAATTTTCAACTTAGCAGGCTATATATACTATGTCACAAGTATTCAACTCTTCCTTTTTTTTTTTTTTTTGTAGCATGAAAGCAGCCATAGATAATGTTAATGAATGGTCATGACTGTGTTTCAGTAAAACTTTATTTACAAAAATAGACAATAGGCTGGATCTGGCCTGTGGGACATAGTTTGCCCAGCCCTGCTATAGTCTGTTCGGAGAAGTCAATGGCACCCCACTCAAGTACTCTTGCCTGGAAAATCCCATGGACAGAGGAACCTGGTAGGCTGCAGTCCATGGGGTCGCTAAGAGTCAGACATGACTGAGCGACTTCACTTTCACTTTTCACTTTCACGCATTGGAGAAGGAAATGGCAACCCACTCCAGTGTTCTTGCCTGGAGAATCCCAGGGACCGGGGAGCCTGGTGGGCTGCCGTCTATAGGGTCGCACGGAGTTGGACACGACTGAAGTGACTTAGCAGCAGCAGCAGCAGCAGCAGCTATAGTCTGTTAATGTGGTGAATTACATTGATTGATTTTTAAATCTTGAACCAGCCTTGCATTCTCAAGATAAACTCCACTTAGTTTAGAACATCTGGTCTGCACCTGTCCTTGTCTTTGTTTCTTAGCTTGTCACTGAGCTGGGAGCTTCTCAGAAGCAGGGCCACAGTAATATCACTTCTTATCTCCCATCAAGCATAAAGTGGTGGTCAGTAAATATTGTGCCTGTGTGGGAAGAACTGTATATGTTCATGGTACCTCTGCTGACCTTGCTTTATGGTTCTCTCAGTGGCCTAGAGGAAATGGGGGTTGTGTGGAGGGTTGGGTCCAAGTGCTGTCACTGCAGGCACAGGCTGATCTTTCATTTCAGAGGCTATTTTGGAAACATGACTTAAGTTTGGTCTGTGGGGAGCTGCTTTCTAATTACTCTCTCCTTTTCCTGAGAGTTGTGGTTGGCACAAGAGTTCAGGCATCCAGATGCCAGCCCCAGTGCTGGTGTTCTGAAAGGGCTTGACTAACTCCTTTCAAGGGCCCTGGTCTCCTTTTACTGAGGGGTTTGCAGGTGTGTGGGAGAGTCAGAGCAGGAGGGGTGGGACAGTCTGCCTACTAAACGTGAGCATGGCTGACCATTGTGTCTCTGGGCAGCTGTGTATTGACCACATTGTGCCATGGCAACTCTGTGCACCAGACAGATTTTGTACAGGTACACAGATTCCATCTCAGCTACTTCTCATTGATTGGGACAGTGGGTGTGTGGTTGATGGGAAGGGTCTGGGCTTTGCAGCTCTGCAGACCTGGGTTTGAATCCCACCTCAACAACTTACTAGATGGATGAGCCTGGGAAATTATTTAGCTGGTCTGAACTTACCTTCACTCATTTCTATAATGAAGATGCTCACAACCTCCCAGCATTGTTGCTAGGGTTACATTAAACATGTCAACCCTCTCCTGAGAGATGAGAGGGCACTCTGAAGGATATTAAGTGAGGAGTGGTGGGCAAGTCTATAGAGAAATGCAAAGCAAGTTTCAGACATGATGGGAAAATCCCGTTAGAAGTCTAGGGTATGGAGAGGGGCTATTGGTCACTTTGTCCCACCTCAGATATTTTTTCCTGAAGGGGCTGAGTCTGAATTTTTTCTGGGGCAGGGAGTGGCTGACTACCTGGTGTGGGTGAGGCCTTGGGTTTTTTGGTGCTTTTATCTTATTGAGCCTGGTTCACTGGGATGGGAACAGGATCCTGAGATTGTGCCAGACCCTGGTTAGTGGAACCAATCACATAATTGCCTGATATTTGACAGTGCCAGGCCTCTAGGACCTGGTGACAGTCATAGCTGCCCCCACCCCACCATTATACATGTGTAGGCTTCACTGGGGGCATGACACATTTGGCCATCCTTACTGCTCCGTAGGCTAAGGGTGGGGTGAGGGGAGTCCCCCCGAAGTGCCGCTGGGACATTCCCACTCTTTGTGCGCTCCAGGGTCTCTGCTTTCCTTTGTTGGCATTCTAGATCCCTGGGTCCAGCTCTTAGAGGGTGAGGCCCCTGTGTTTCCTGCAGGAAGTCAGTGAATTAAGGAAACTGCTGCTTCCAGGCCCATTCTGCCCACACTGTGGAGGAATCTAACCAGAGTTTTTATGAGAGCTCATAAAGTTTGTTGAGGATTGGAAATTAAATAAAGTTCCAGTTTTATCATCCTGAGATGATTTTCTATTATTGTACCTTAAGACAACATTAAAACACAGATACGCTTGTAATATCCCTGGTTAAAAAACAATGTTAATCTTTACTGCATGAAAGATAAAATTCTAACTGTTCAACTCAGCATGCAAAATAGACTACAGTTGGACCCCCACCACATAAGATATTCAGTTATCATTGAGTGGCTATAAGTACTTTTCATTTGGATAATGTTTTATAGTTTACTTAATGTTTCACACAGTTTGCATTTAATTTTTATCAGTCTTATGATGTCTTATTATTAATAATATTAGACTTATTAGGCTATTTAGACTTATTAGACTAATTAATAATAAGTCTTATTATTCTTATTTCTGTTTTATAGTTGAGGATCTAAGGCTCAGGGAAGTTAAAAAGAACTTGCCCAGTTTCACATGGCCATAGTAAAGTCACTATTTTAAGCAGAGGGCAAAAAATAGTGGTTACTTGCCACTTCCTAGCTGTGTGACCTTGAATAGCTTTAGCTCTAAAATAAGGATGATACAGCTTTGTCATAAGATTTTTGTGAGGGTGAAATGAAATAATCCAACCAAAACACTTGGCGTATTGCCTGCCATATAGTAAGGGCTCAGGAAATGTTAGGTATTATTATGATACTCTCTTTAAACTGTTCTGCAATTAACGTTTCCAGTTTTTAGTCCACAATTCTGAGTAACACTGCTATAAATATCTTTGTCCAAATGGCTTTTTTTTTTCTGTGTCATTTCCTTGGATTATATTCCAGGAACAGCATTACCAGGTTGAAAGGTATGATCTTCTTTTTTGGCTTTTTTTCCATATCACCCGAGAGCCTATTACTTGAACAATTTTCCGATTAACAGGCCACTCTTGGACCCATGAGAGTGATTCGTCTCCTGCGGATGGTACTTCCCTGTGACCTCTCTCTCAGCCTCTTAGAGGGACCATCAGTCATTGTTAATAAAGGCCAACAGATTCTAGACTGTTTGGAGCCAAGCTGTATAAAACAGGTTGTGCCCACAGCAAGACATAGACCAGGGTGTTCAGCAAACTGTACCCCAAACCCTAGGAGTGGCTGGCCTCTCGCCTGCTCCCTGCAGGCTGCCTGCAGGCTCCCTGGGCAGACTTAGCATATGCACTGTTGGTAGATAGGATGGGTGAGGAGTGCTGTTGAGGGAGGTGGGAGCTGCTTCTGAGGGCCTTTCCTGAAATTGTAGGGAGAAAGCCTGTGTATGGGAATCATGAGTGCCCCCAGATTTTTTATATGTGAGGGGGTTACTAGCTTCTTAGGGCCACTGTAAACAATGCTTCACACACTGGATGGCTTAGAACAACAGAAACTTATTCTTTCACATCCTAGAGGCTTGTTGTCGTTCAGTTGCTCAATTGTGTCCGATTCTTTGTGACCCCGTAGACCCCAAGCCAAGTGTGCCAGGCTTCCCTGTCCTTCACTATCTCCTGGAATTTGCTCAGACTCATGTCCATTGAGTCAGTAATGCCATCCAACCATCTCATCCTCTGTCATCCCCTTCTCCCCCTGCCTTCAATATTTCCCAGCATCAGGGTTTTTTTCCAGTGAGTCAGCTCTTTGCTTCAGGTGGCCAAAGTACTGGAGTTTCACCTTCAGCATCAGTCTTTTCAAAGACTGTTCATGACTGATTTCCTTTAGGATTGACTGGTTTGATCTCCTTGCAGTCCTAGGGACTCTCAACAGTCTTCTCCAGCACCACAGTTGGATAGTATCAATTCTTCAATGCTCAGCCTTCTTTATGGTCCAACTCTCATATCTGTACATGACTATTGGAAAAACCATAGCTTTGACTATATGGACCTTTGTCGACAAAGTGATGTAGTGGCTGGAAGCCTGAAATCAAGGTGTTGGCAGAGCCATGCTCCCTCTGAAGGCTCTAGGAAGCGTCCTTCCTTGTCTCAGCATCTGATGGTTTGCTGGCAAGCCATTGGCATTCTTTGGCTTGTGCATGCATCCCTCCAGTCTCTGCCTCCATCTTTGTATGGCCATCTCTTCTGTGTCTCTCTATGTTGTGTATGTGTCCAATTTGCTCTCTTGTTGTACGGACAAGAGAGTAGTCATTTGATTAGGGCCCACCCTACTTCCATGTGAATTCATCATAACTTGCAAAGACTGTATTTCTAAATAAGGTTATATTCACAGGGTGCATGGGAAGGGGTAGGATTTCAACATGACTTTTTGGAGGATGCAGTTCAACCCACAACAGAGCAGTTAAGAAGGAAAAGTGGAAAATGTCCATTTCCTGTATCACTGACTGTGTTGTGGAGGGGGCTTGATGGTGTTATAGACAGTGGTAATGCTGTTGGTGGGAGTGCTGGCTGTTGTCTCAGGGTGGTGCTGCTTCTAATCTTGGACCCCCTCTACCCACCTACCACCCTGGTCTTGGACTGGTCTTGGACTATGTCAGTGACAGATGTAGAGATCAGGCGCATGTGGCTGGGGTGATGCAACCAAGGGCGAAAGGGCTTAGTTACCAAGGGAAAGTGATTTTCCAGTATTGAGTGGAGAATAGGAGGAGCTCAGGACTGGGCAGACATGCATATCTCAGGCTAAGTCTCAGGCCAGCTGGAACACCATGGCTTCTGTTTCTCCACTGAAGGTGAGGGGGTGAGACTGGATGGCTTCTGCAGGCCCTTCCTACTTTGTCATCATGTAATTCTTGTTTGAGACTTGACATCTTATTTATTTTTTTATTTTGGTTATACCACGTGGCATGTTAGTTCCTTGACCAGAGAGCAAACCCACACCCTCGGCAGTGAAAGCTCAGAGCCTTAGCCACTGGACCACTGAGGAAGTCCCAGAGTTGGCATTTTAGAGAAGCTCCTTGACCCTGAAGATTGTTGTGAGGTCTGTCTAGCTGATGGGGGTATCTGACATGGGAAGGGTGCTTAATAGGGGACAGCTTCAGGACCTGGTATTTCCCATCCAGGCCTTTCCAACAGGACTTTATTTGAGTCACCTTCTCCAGGAGGCCTTTTCCTGGCCACATTCTCTACAATATTAACCCCACCCCTGATATTTCATGGCCTCTCTCCTGGCTTTGTTTTCTCCTCCTTATACTTAACCCATATACAACATGGTTTATATATTCTTTTCTTGTCTCACATACTCTCTGTTTCTCCACTAGGTGGTAAGCTTGTGGAGGGCAGCGATTTTTATCCAATATTAAATAGTGACTGTCACATCTAGGCAATCAATACATTATTTGTTGAACATTGAATAATTGAAGGTATTATAAATTGGATAAATTTTTAAAGGGATGTACCAGTTATAATCTTTGAGGCATATGATCATTTGTCAGCTCCAGCCCCCAGCATTATCAGACTTTATATTTTAGCCATTCTGGTGAATATGTAGCAGTATCCCCAAATGGTTGTAATTTACACTTCCCTAATGGTTAATGATACTAAGAATTTTTTCATGTGCTTATTGACAATTCTATGTCTTTCTTTCTGAAGTGTTATTCAAATTATTCAACTATTTTGTCCATTTAAAAAAATTATGTTTTTTGTCATTTTATTATTGAGTTTTAGGAATTCTTTATTTATTCTAAATACTACTTACTTGTCAGGTATGTGATTTGCAAACCTTTTCCCTAATTTTGGCTTGCCTATTCATTTTCCTTTTTTTTTTGGTTGTGCTGTGTGGCATGCAGGATCTTAATTCCCTCAGCAGGGATCAAATCCATGGCCCCTGCATTGGGAACATGGAGTCCTAAACACTGGACCATTAGGAAAGTCCTCTATTCATTTTCTTAACAGTGTTTTCTGTTTTAAATTTTGAGATCTAATTTATCATTTTCTTTGTAAAGTTTTTTTTTCCATGTCCTAAGAAACTTTTCTGACTCCCATATTACAAAGATCATCTCTTATATTTTCTTCTAGAAGCTTTCTAGCTTTAATTTCTATGTTTAGATCTGTCATCCATCTTAAACTAATTTTTGTGTGCCATATGAAGTATGTATGTGTTTGCATGCTCAGTCGTGTCCTACTCTTTGTGACTCCACGGACTGTAGCCTGCTGTGCTTCTCTGTCCATGGGATTATCCAGGCAAGAATACTGCAGTGAGTTGCAGTTATGAATGTTGAGCTTTAAGTCAACTTTTTCACTCTCCTCTTTCACTTTCATCAAGAGGCTCTTTAGTTCTTTGCTTTCTGCCATAAGGGTGGTGTCATCTGCATATCTGAGGTTATTGATATTTCTCCCTGCAATCTTGATTCCAACTTGTGTTTCATCCAATCCGGCATTTCCAGTGAGGTACTCTGCATATAAGTTAAATAAGCAGGGTGACAATATACAGCCTTGACGTACTCCTTTCCTGATTTGGAACCAGTCTGTTGTTCCATGTCCAGTTCTAACTGTTGCTTCCTTCAATAAATGGCATGTTAGTAATTTTTATTAGGTTTCAGTATTTTAAGAATGCGGTTAGTTTCTGAAATATAAAAGACCCTCAGGGAAGCTTGCTGAATTTACAAATGGCCTCCAGAAACAGCCTTCTCCAACTTAAATTGCTCAACTTGGCAATTTGAGAACACGTGGTCAGGAAGTCAGAGTAAGGATTGTGAACTGGAGCTGGTCTCTAAATATTCCAGGTGGCATGGGAGCCAGTCCAGATGGCTGTTGCTGAGCCAACAGGGCTAAGGCTTCCTGGGGAAAGAGCAGACTGCTTGCCTGGATTCTGCATGGGATCTCTGTGGGCCTGGAGCTCTACAGGGCGGGGAGGACGCTCCTGCTGAAAGCAACAAGTGAGTGAGAGAGCACACTGCCTGCGCAAGGCTGGCATCTTCTAGTGTTGTTGTCTGATGGATCAGAGACCCATCTCTGTCTCTGGTTTTGAATGGATCCTGCAAGATCTAGCTGCACTTCTTGAAAAACCCATTTAAATGGAGTTTGTATGATTAATTTTGAGTCCAGTTCATTCTGCATGTAAACAGCTAGCAGTGTCAATCAGGTATTTGCTGAGTGCTTGCTGAGTCGCTTCAGTCGTGTCCGACTCTGTGCGACCCCATAGACGGCAGCCCACCAGGCTCCCCCATGCTGAGTGCTTACTGGGGACCAAACTCTGCAGTATGTTAGGACACTGCTCCTGCCCTCCAGGAGCTCTCCATCTAGTTGTGGGGGTGACACCCATACAAAGAGGTGTGAGATAAGTGCTGAATGACCTGACACATGAAGTGGCCAGAGGACAGCTTCAGCAGAGTGCATGAATAAATGCCTTCTACATAGGTTGTCATATTGATGATAGACATTCAAGCCCTTCAGCATCTGCTCTAACCCACCCCTTCTCTCTTCCAGAGGTGAGAACTGACATTTGAGTGCTTCCTTGGAGAGTGACACTTTAAATGGGTATACTCATTTTCCCCTTCTGATGATCTTAAGTCATGAGCTCTGTTCAGTTCAGTTCAGTCACTCAGTCATGTCCCACTCTTGGCGACCCCATGGCTGCAACACGCCAGGCTTCCCTGTCCATCACCAACTCCTGGAGCTTGCTCAAACTCATATCCATCGAGTCAGTGATGTCATCCAACCATCTCATCCCCTGTTATCCCCTTCTCCTCCTGCCTTCAATCTTCCCTAGCATCAGGGTCTTTTCCAGTGAGTCAGTTCTTCGCATCAGGTAGCCAAAGTATTGGAGTTTCAGCTTCAGCATCAGTCCTTTCAGTGAATATTCAAGACTGAATTCCTTTAGGATGGGCTGGTTTGATCTCCTTGCAGTCCAAGAGACTCTCAAGAGTCTTCTCCAACACCACAGTTCAAAAGCATCAATTCTTCGGCGCTCAGCTTTCTTTATAGTCCAACTCTCACATCCATACATGACTACTGGAAAAACCATAGCATTGACTAGATGGATCTTTGTTGACAAAGTGATGTCTCTGCTTTTTAATATGCTATCTAGGTTGGTCATATATTTTCTTACAAAGGAGCAAACGTCTTTTAATTTCACGGCTACAGTTACCATCTGCAGTGATTTTTGAGCCCCCCCAAAATAAAGTCTGTCACTGTTTTCATTGTTTCCCCATCTATTTGCCATGAAGTGATGGGACTTCATGGTCCCATGATCTTAGCTTTTTGAATGTTGACTTTTAAGCCAACTTTTTCACTCTCCTCTTTCACTTGCATCAAGAAACCCTTTAGTTCTTCTTTGTTTTCTGCCCTAAGGGTGGTGTCATCTGCGTATCTGAGGTTATTGATATTTCTCCCTGAAATCTTAATTCTGGCTTGTGCTTCATCCAACCCAGCATTTCACATGATGCATTCTACATATAAGTTAAAAATAGGTGATAATATACAGCCTTGATGTACTTCTTTCCCAATTTTGAACCAGTCTGTTGTTCCATGTTTGGTTCCAACTGTTGCTTATTGACCTGCATACAGCTTTCTCAGGAGGTATTCCCTGGTATTACCATCTGGTATTCCCACCTCTTGAAGAATTTTCCACAGTTTGTTGTGATCCACAAAGGCTTTGGCGTAGTCAACAAAGCAGCAGTAGATGTTCTTCTGGAACTCTCTTGCTTTTTCTGTGATCCATCGGATGTTGGCAATTTGATCTCTGGTTCCTCTGCCTTTTCTAAATACAGCTTGAACATTTGGAAGTTCATTGTTCACGTACTATTGAAGTCAGGCTTGGAGAATTTTGAGCATTTTGCTAGCGTGTGAGATAAGTGCAATTGTGCAATAGTTTGAACATTCCTTGGCATTGCTTTTCTTTGGGATTGGAATGAAAACCGACTTTTTCCAGTCCTGTGGCTAGTGCTGAGTTTTCCAAATTTGCTGGCATATTGAGTGCAGCACTTTCACAGCATCATCTTTTAGGATTTGAAATAGCTCAGCTGGAATTCCATCACTCCACTAGCTCTGTTAGTATCTCCATATTTCAGATGAGGAAGTGGGGGGACAGAGGTAGCAGGAGACTTAGGCAGGGTCACTGAGCTGGTCCCATGGAGAGAACCCAGTAGCCTTGGTCCAGAGCCCACCTTATTAGGCCCACGGGGCACAGCTGACTATATTTATGACTCTCCTCTTTCAAATATACAGCAGGAAGGAGGATTCTTGACATTTCTTTCATGATTTTAACATGTAATCAGTGTCCAACCAGTTTTTCACTAAATATAGCCTCCTGTACATTATGCCCTGGCAGTAGTCAGCTGAAATATTCTTAATTTCAGAAGGGAAGGCAGCAAGACTGAACCACTGTGTTTACTGACCAATTTAGACTGTTTCAGGGCACAGCTTTGAGGATTGGAGCATGCCGTGAGTGAATATTTTAACAATCCATGGCAAGATGACAGCATCTTGGGCTCAGACACAAGAATTAGTTTCAGACAAGACTTTTTTCTCTGCCATAACTTTAACCAGCTGGAATTCTTTTTCATCCTATTCAACCTCCCAAAGTCAGGAATTTTGCCTTTTATTGGGAAATCTGCATTTCATTGTATAGATAGAACGCTATGTCCTTGGCTCAGTGGGTCTCGGAGAGAAGCTGGGTCTTTATTTTATTGCAGGCACTGGGTGTCCTGAGGGTTCAAATACCAGCAAGTCTGTTTTAAGCATGAGAGGCCGGAGACATAGCAATGCTCTGATCACAGGATGTGAGAGGGAAACTGTTCACCCTGGTGGAGTCTGAGCCTTGTACACTTGTGTGTGGGAAAGAGAGAGGGGGGTGCTGCTCTGAACCTCATGGCGTCCACCAAGCCTTGGATCGGGACCCCAAGCTAGGCCTGCCAGGATGGGTGCAGCCATACCTGCCAAGGGGGAAGTACAGAGCTGGGAGAAGGGTGTCTGAGCCAGCACACCGGAAGTCATCGTCTAAATCACAGTAGTCCTCTTCAGAGAGTGTGTGTTATCACCTCTTCTTTGGGTGGTATTACATGACTCTAAATGTTTTCGGAACTTCAGTTTTAGAATAGTGATTAATAGGTTTAGAACAGTTCTTCCTTCTGAGGGAGAGTTCTGCCTTTTATTTAGCTGCATCTGAAAACATTGAAAATCCCATTACTTTAAAATGTATTTATGTATATCAATTTATTGTTTCTACTACCTGCAAGAAGTTACTGGTACTTTGATTGCCCACATCTTGCCAAAACCAGATGACATCTGTCATTTAAACTTTGGTCAACCTAATGGGTAGTAAATGTTATCTCACTGTTAATTTTTGCTTAACCTAAAGTAAGATTCGGAGAAGGCAATGGCAACCCACTCCAGTACTCTTGCCTGGAAACTCCCATGGATGGAGGAGCCTGGTGTGCTGCAGTCCATGGGGTCACTAAGAGTCGGACACGACTGAGCGACTTCACTTTCACTTTTCACTTTCATGCATTGGAGAAGGAAATGGCAACCCACTTCAGTGTTCTTGCCTGGAGAATCCCAGGGACGGTGGAGCCTGGTAGGCTGCTATCTATGGGGTCGCACAGAGTCGGACTGAAGTGACTTAGCAGCAGTAGCAAGTAAGACTGGGTTCATTGCTGTGGTTTTTGGCTATTTGTAAATTGTCTGTTCTTGTCCTTGGCTCATTTTTCTATTTAGTTATTTGTCTTTTTCTTCTTGAGTTATAGAAGCTCTTTATGTGATAGTGATATTTGGACAGTCTTTTTAACATCTTGTATTATGAAAGTGAAAGTCACACAGTCATGTCCAACTCTTTGTGATCCCATGGACTGTAGCCCACCAGGTCCTCTGTCCAGGCAAGAGTACTGGAGTGAGTTGCCATTTCCTTCTCCAGGGGATCTTCCCGAACCAGGGATCGAACACTGGTCTCCTGCATTGCAGGCAGATTCTTTACCAATTGAGCTACTAGGGAAGCCCTTGTATTATGACACAGCTTCATCTTTTGAACAAGGGTTAGATTTCTGGAATTGGCTAGCATTGGGCATGCTTAAATCAGGATGAATTATATGTGATAATTTAAATAATAAACACAATTGGCAAAACTGGTTTTGGGGACAAGCCAGGTGACTCTTACAAACAGTTTCCCTGGAAGGAGCAGAAAGTGCAGATAGACTAGAGCATAAGCTAGTCATCCTTGGAATTCAGTGTGGTGGCATCAGTCAGTCAGTATCTTGTACAGAGTGAATGGGGAATTGTCAAAAGGGTGATTCTGGTAGGTGGAGGTTATTTAAAAGAGCTTCTACTACAGCTAGCACTCATTGAGTGACTGCTATGGGTCAGATATGCTGTGGGCCAAGAGCCCTGCTGCCCCCTCCCAAATGAACATGCATCCTTCAGAAGACAGTGTGTGGAAAGGTCACAGAACTAGCCTTTTCACCTGTCAAAATATGGTGTTGGGATTTCTCTCGTGGTCCAGTGGCTAAGACTCCTCACTCCCAGTGCAGGGGGCCTGGGTTTGATCCCTGGTCAGGGAACTAGATCACACATGCCTCAACTAAGAGTTCTCATGCCTCAACTAAAGAACCTGCATGCTGCAATGAAGACCCAATGTAGCTAAATAAATAAATATTTTTAAAAATGCGGTGTTGACCTAGTATTACCCAATCCTCCCAAATCTGTATAACTATTATTCATTATAGAGACATACATATTTTACATCCATCTTTTCTGGTTCTTACTATGAGGCTATTTCTATAGTAGTTTAGTGTGTAGCTTCTACATCAAACTGCTTGGTTTCGAATCCTAACTCTGTCATTTACTAGCTGTGTGGTTTTGTGTAAATTATAAGACTTCTCTGTCCCTGATTTTCTCATTTGTAATACGGAGACAATAGCACCTACACTCCTAGGATGTCGTGTGGATTAAATGAAGTAATGCACACAAAGCACTCAGCATGTTTGTTCTCAGGATGAAGTAGGGAGAGATGTTTTGGTGAGTTCAGGCCCGTGGCTCTCCTAGGCTGTCCAGGGAATTAATAAACAGGACGGGGGGTGGGTGGGAGGTTAGAGCCCATGTGCATTTCTGGGGAACCAGCCCCACTTTCCTTTCCTTAGCGCTTTGAGGCCTTGCACTCTCTCAAGACCTCTCAGTTCTTCCAAGTCCCACTACATTTTTCTGCCTATTATATACCATCTTCAGGGCCAAGGCCCTTACCGCAGGATCTGGGAACCATTGCAAGTGGTAAAAATAAGCTCAAGAAGGAGGAAAATCCTCAGAGCTCCAGCAACAGCAAAACCACCAAGCCTCAGGGCCCTGACTGAGAAGGGCCCAGAATCGAATGCCAGTAGTGACCCTAAAGTTCTTGCTGCCTCTGTCTGGTTCTGCCTGTAGTTGAGGGTTGTTGGGGCATAGACCCCAGAAGCACAAATGGCAGAATTGAGGTGGAGGGGAAAATGGATATATAAAGCCAGGTGACAGCCCTAGAGTAAGCTGTTTTAGGCTGGCCTTGCCTCAGTATTAAAAACTAGGGCCATAACCTGTAACACACAGTTTCTCTATAGGAAAGAACAGGTGTCTTCAGATTGTAATAACAAAAACATTATGGGTTTTGGAGTCATATCCAAAGTCAAGCTCTAGCCTGGGTGACTTTGAGAAACCACAGAACTTTTCTAAGCCTGTTTTCTCTATTGAAAAATGAACATAATGGTGCCAACTTTGAACGACTAGCTGTTGTGACAATTAAGTGGGTATGTAAAATGCACTGTCATGCATACAGATGGTCTCTATTAAATAGGAGCTGTTATTATCAGTAAATGCTCAATAAATATTTGAATGGGTAGTGCAGCTAAATGGAAAACTGGCTGTGTTAGGGTAGACTTGGCAAAAAACAAAACCAAAAATAAGCACACAAAGTAAAGCCCTGGAAGTCAGTCCTGAAATTGATGTGCCTCATCTCATTCCCACCTGGTACCCCAGTGAGACCAATTCTGGGAAGTTCCCAGTGGATAAACAGATGAGAGAGTTGCAGTGGTATGCTACAGGAGGGTGCCAGATTGCGTTGTTCCAACAGAAAGTGAAATTTCTCCCTATATGCTCATAGGCAAGGAAGAAGTCCCTTTCCATGGGAAGGAAAGCTACCTGTGTTGTGTGTTTTCCTCTTATTGATTCCAGACTAAGTTATATCCCTTTATTTATCCAGTAACTATTTAAGAACAATGTCACAGACACTGGAGACTCAGGTGTCCATGCCCCAGCATAGCAAGTTCTATTCCAAAAAGTATATGCTATATCAAAATATTTACTGTATTCTCTTTCCATCCCATTCTTTCTACCTGAAGTTTTTACACTTGAATGACTGGGAAAGATTCTATGAGTCTTTCATGTTCTTTCCAAAGTCCTGTTCTGGTTTGTTTGATCAATAAATAGCTTAGATCTAAAAGGAGAAGTTCCCAAACATCCAGGGTAGCTGGAGGCCAAGAGCAGTGGGTCTCTTTGCCTTCCTTACCACACTGTCCTTCTGGACAAAGAAGCTTTAGTAAGTGAAGATCCTTCTCTGACTCCAGAAAGAAATGATAGGCATTCACATATGACCCCCTTGTCCTTTTTTTAAGTTTCATTTTGGGGGTACTTGCAACTTTGGGAAGGAGGACCAGGTTGCTAATTTACATTTTGTTTGCATTTTGGAAACTGCTTCCCTGAATTCATGTCTCTGAGGAACAAAAGGAAAGAGAAAACAAAAAATGGACATCGCCAACCTCAGATGTGAAGTAACCATCTCTGTGGATCACAAAAGAAGAGACTTGCAAAAAGGTGACCAGGGGCTGAAGCTTCTTGTGCTGTGGGTTGGATGGAGGCAGTGGCTGTGAAGAGTGTGGCTCCTATGAAATAAAGGGACAAAAAGTACTCTGCAGACATTGAGAAACCAGAGTAAGGCTTGAAGTGTTAGTCTCTCAGTCATGTCTGACTCTTTGCAACCCCATGGACTGTAGCCTGCCAGGCTCCTCTGTCCACGGGTTTCTCCAGGCAAGAATACTGGAGTGGGTTGCCATTCCCTTCTCCAGGGGATCTTCCCAACCCAGAATTTGGACCTGGTCTCCTGCATTGCAAGCAGATTTGTTACCATCTGAGCCATCAGGGAAGCCACAAGGCTTGAAGTCAGGGCCTTCTGTAAGAGCTCACTGGTCATGAAGGAAGCCTGGGTGTGTGAGAGGGAAGGGAGACTGTCAGCGTGCTGACTGGGAGTTGTGGACTGAGGAAAGCAAGGACAAGCACACAACCTCGCTGCCGGAACTGAGCCCAGCTGCCTGCTGGTTCTATGCCTGCTGCTGCCATGTCCCTGTGGGGCTGTAACACCCACCTGCTTCTGCACTGCGGGCCTGGAGGGCCAAGAAGAAATGGGGTCAGAGAGAGGAACAAAATAACAAAAGTGAGAACAGACTCAGAAGGAACTTGCAGTTCCCAAACTGCAGATCAAGAAACACAAGTAATAGACTCAACTGTAAGAATAAGAAATTATCCCAAATGAAATTAATTTTATAGAATAGACTAAAAAGGAAACTTTATAATAAGTAGGTAGAGGATGTACCCTCTCCTTAAAAAAAAAGGAAAGCATAACTTTCATTAGTAATTATGAGGACTTCACAGGAGTCACAGTGGATAAGAATCGCCTGCCAATGCCCAGGACACAGGTTCAATACCTGGTCCAAGAAGTTTCGACATACCATGGAGCAGCTAAGCCCATGCACCACAACTACTGAGCTCACGCTCTAGGGCCTGTGAGCCCCAACTACCAAGCCTGCATGCTGCAACTGCTGACGCCCATGTGCCTAGAGCCTGTGCTCTGCAACAAGAGAAACCACTTCAGTGAGAAACCCGGGCACTGCAATGAAGAGTAGCCCCACTCACCACACAGAGAGAAAGGCCACACAAAGCAATGAAGACCCAGTGAAGCCAATAGTAAATAAATAAAATTATTAAAAAAAATAAGTAATTATGAAAAACACAAATAAAATAAGATCAGATGTATATATGAAGTGAAGTCGCTCAGTCGTGTCCAACTCTTTGTGACCCCGTGGACTGTATAGTCCATGGAATTCTCCAGACCAGAATATTGGAATGGGTAGCCTTTCCCTTCTCCAAGGGATCTTCCCAACCCAGGTCTCCCGCATTACAGGCAGATTCTTTACCAGCTGAGCCACAAGGGAAGCCCCAGGCGTACATAAAAAATGTGAGATGAAAAATGTAGTTATTCAAATAAAGACACAATAGATAGGGTACACTGATTCCTAGATACCACTGAAGTATGAGTTAACAGATTGGAGAACAGTACACAGAAACTCACCCTGTAAGTTTAGAGATATGAAAGATAAATTGACAGACTTCAGCTTTCTTTGATAAAAGTTACAGAGAGAGCAGAGGGAATGAAAGAGAAGTGATATTTAAATAAATGGCTAGTAATTTTCCTGAGTTGAGTAACTGTGAATTCTTGGATCAAAAGTATCTCTTAGTACTATGGCGGTTAAATAAAAATTGACCCACAATTACATACATTGTAGTGAAACTGTATAATATCAAAGACATGAGGCAGACCAATGTATGAATCTGCTTGGGCTGCTATAAAAAAATACTATAGACTTGGTGGTTTAAACAACAGACATTTATTTCTCATAGGTTTGGAGGCTGGGAAGTCCAAGATCACACTGACTTATTGAGCATCAACCAGTGAGAAATCTCCATCACAAAACCCTGAAAACCACTTTTGACACATTCGATCAGTCATAGCACTTCTCCATATGCTGCCCAAATCTTTTCTTGTGTTTCAGTTGTGTTTTCACTTTTCTTGAAATGATAAAGCATAATATGCTGAAAATATTGCTTTTTTTCCTTCTTTAATATTAAAATGGCTATACAAAAATTCAACAATTTTGAAAAGTTTTTTTAAAAAGCATGCAATATGACAGCTCTCAGAATACAATCTAACAAAATTTTTTTGAATAAAGTTAAAGACAACTAAGGGACCTTCCCTGGTTGCTCAGAGGTTAAAGCGTCTGCCTGCAATGCAGGAGACCTGGGTTTGATCCCTGGGTTGGGAAGATCCCCTGGAGAAGGAAATGGCAACCCACTGCAGTATTCTTGCCTGGAGAATCCCATGGACGGGGGAGCCTGGTGGGCATAGTCCACGGGGTTGCAAAGAGTCGGACACGACTGAGCGACTTCACTCACTCACTCAAAGACAACTAAACGCTGCTAGAGCCATCTTATGGAAAAGACCAAACTAACTTTCTGGCTGACCCAGAGGTTTCTGGCGAGGGCTGTCTTCCTGAATGTAGATGGCTGCCTTCTCACTGTGTCCTCCTGTGGCAGGGAGAGAGAGAATGTGAGCTCTCTCGTGCCTCTTCTTCTATGGACACTAACCCAACCTGACCGGGGCCTTACTCTTATAACTTCATTTAACCCAAATTACCTCCATAAAGATCCAGTGTCCAAACATAGTCACATTGGGAGTTGAAGCTTCACCATTTTCAGGGACACAAACATTCAGTCCATAACAACGAAAAATCAGAGTTAAAAATATGTCGTATATAAATAAATGATAGCTCTTTCAGCAGCAGCAGAAGAAAACAGAACTTATGAGTGCTGGACCTAAAATACTATATGTAGATAAACTATCCTACAACAGTGAGAGAAAAATAAAGACCAAAAGTGTAAACTCAAGTCTCTCACTAAAAGAACCATTAAAAGATATTTTAGAAGGAAAAAATCTACAAAATCAAACAATGGGAAAAGATGCACAAGAAACAACAGCGAACACAGAAATTGATTAAATATTTGTGTTCATTTAAATATTGTTCTTCATTTGCTCAGTTGTGTCCGACTCTTTGTGAACCCATGGACTGCAGGACACCAGGCTTCCCTGTCCTTCACCATCTCCCAGAGTTTGCTCAGACTCATGTCTACTGAGTCAGTGATGCCATCCAACCATCTCATCCTCTGTTGTCTCCTTCTCCTCCTGCCTTCAATCTTTCCCAGTATTAAGGTCTTTTTTAATCAGTCAGCTCTTCACATCAGGTGGCCAGAGTATTGAAGCTTCAGCATCAGTCCTTCCAATGAATATTCAGAGTTAATTTCCTTTAGGATTGACTGATTTGCTCTCCTTGCAATCCAAAAGACTCTCAAGAGTCTTCTCTGGCACCTCAGTTTAAAGGCATGAATTCTTCAGCTCTCAGCCTTCTTTATCATCCATCTCTCACATCTGTACATGACTATAGGAAAACCATAGCTTTGACTATACAGATATTTGTTGGCAAAGTAACGTCTCTGGTTTTTAGTATGGGGTCCAGGTTTGTCACTGCTTTTCTTCCAAGGAGCAAGCATCTTTTAATTTCACAGCTGTGCTTACTATCTGCAGTGATTTTGGAGTCCAAGAAAAGTCTGTCACTGTTTCCATTGTTTCCCCATCTATTTGCCATGAAGTGATGGGACTGGATGCCATGATCTTCATTTTTTGAATGTTGAGTTTTAAGCCAGCTTTTTCACTCTCCTCTTTCACTTTCATCAAGAGGCTCTTTAATTGGCTTTCTGTCATAAGGGTGGTATTATCTCCGTGTCTGAGGTTATTGATATTTCTCCCAGCAATCTTGATTCCAGCTTGTGCTTCATCCAGTCCGGCATTTTGCATGATGTACTCTGAGTATAAGTTAAATAAGCAAGGTGACCATATACAGGTGACATACTCCTTTCTCAATTTTGAACCAGTCTGTTGTTCCATGTCCAGTTCTAACTGTTGCTTCCTGACCTGCATACAGGTTTCCCAGGAAGCAGGTAAGATGGTCTGGTATTCCTATCTCTTGAAGAATTTTCTGCAGTTTGTTGTGATCCACAGAGACAAAGGCTTTAGTGTAGTCAATGAAGATGTTTTTTCTGGAGTTCTCTAGCTTTTTCTGTGATCCAATGGATGTTGGCAGTTTGATCACATATTTAATATTTGATTTATATATTAATGTATGTAAAAAAAAGTCCTGTGTTGATTTAAAAATATGATTACAATGAAAATTAAGCAACAATAGCAATATGGGGCAGGCTATTGCATGGGGGATGTTAAATCCATATTCAGAGTCAGGAAGATGATAATTATAGACTTTGTAAGAAAAATTATCATTGCATCAGTTGAGATTCGCTGCATAACGAACAACTACAAAACGTAATGATTTAAACATTATCTTATTTAGCTCTATCTTTGGGGTGACTGGGCAGTTTTTAAAATCTGGGTCAATTCAGCTGATCTTGACTATCACACACATCTGTGATGGGCTGGTGGATGGCTAAATGATCTAGGATAGCCTCAGTCCTGTTTGGAAGTTTACTGCCTGCATGCTGGGATGCCTTAGTTCTTTTCCAAATGCCTCTCAACTTCCAGTTTGCCTTCTGAGGCAGCTCACATGATAATCCATGCTTCCAAATGCAGCCAGAGAGCAAGCCTCCTTGTGCAAGCACTTTTTAAGCTTCCGTTTGTATCATATTTACTAATACTAATGTTCTGTTAGTCAAAACAAGTCATGCAGCTAAGTTCAGTTTCAAGGGGTGGAGCAATAGATTCCACCCCTTGGTAGGAGGAAAAGAATTTGTGGTTGCTTTTAGAATCTACCACAGTCTACTCCTTTGCCACAGATTATTCCCATTTCTCCCACATGCAAAGTTTGCTAATCCTCATTCCAGGTTTTCTGTCTCATCCTATTTATACCAACAAGCTGGAAGCCTGTGATCTCATGATCTTATCACATCAGGATGAATGAGGATTCTTAGATGTGGCTCCTTGGGTAAGGCTCCTCTTGACTCAGAGATCTGTGAATTAAAAGTGATAAGTCACCTCCATATGCACTTGACATACAATGGTGAGACAGAGGCTGGTTAACTGAATAGACACGTGACTTCAGAAGGGGAAGATCAGAAGATCTATAGCAGTCACTGGTCTAAAATTTCCCCTAGGCTCTTGATTAGGGCTCAGTTCTGCTTCCTGGAAGTGCCCTCCCAGTCTATTGTCCTCCAAGGCTCTAGACGCCATTCTTCAGTCCCTTGGTTCCCCATCTTGAGAAATCTTTCCTTTATTTCCCTAAGAAACGGCCGTGGTAACAATTCAGTAGCTGTCTCATCTGGCTTCCAGCCCATCAGTAGTTGCGAGCCTAGAGACCTCTCTGCAGTTTAATCAATTTTAGTTCCCTCTAGTTCAAGCTGATGGTGCTTTTGCTGGTATAGTTCTATTTATTTATTTTTAACATTTTGGGCTTTTGGTGTAACAGTTTGTAGTCTACTTTATTCAACAAAAGCTGTACCCACAATTATTTTTTCCCTAGATTTATTCACTGTGATTTGGGATCAGGCTCTGTCATACCTTTTTGTCTAGCTGAGAAAGTATGCTAGGCACTTTCTTAAATCTTTCAGAGGTCTTAACAAGTGGCCATACCCTTGCTTTTCTCTTTGTCCTAAGGTCTCCTTTCACTTTGAGAATCTTTTACTTGAAGACTCTTCAGATATGGGGAGACTAGAGATGAGAGTTTTGTTTTCCAATGCAGCAGGCCCTGGACCCTGTTTTCTATCTAAATTCAGGCTACAAACTGAACATTACCTTCTTTCACCTGTCCCTCTGTCTTGCCATCCTTTATCATATGTAGTAAAGAGCACCCAACTGGCACTTTCCAAATTCTCTCTGGAGATCTACTTAGCTGTAACTGACATTTTCTTTCTCTCTCAAGGTACTGCCAACTTCAGGTTTACCAGATGTTCTTTCTGTACATAGTATGAGTCATAATTTTACAAATTTGCTATAGAATTTCTGCCCCCCCCCCATTTTTTCGGCCTTTGCAATCTGTTTCCTAACTGAGTTTCTGGTCACTAAACTATTCCAAACCCAACACCACATGTTTTAGACTTTTGTTATGTCAGCACCCTACTCCTGAAATCAATTTCTGTATTAGCTAGCTTATGCTGCATAACAAGCCACCTCAAATTTAGGGACTTAAACTATGGCCATTTTCATTTATATCATTACTTTTTGGGTTGGCAAGGTGGTCTTTTTGGTTTAGACCGGCTCAGGTGATTTCTCAGTTTAATCAAGAAAGGTTTTCTTTCTTGTAGGTGGGTTATTTCAGCTATTTTGTGCAAGGAGTGGGGATTTCCAGGAATTGGGCTACTACCCACTTTTTGGCCTTTTTATGCTCAGCTTTAGAACTGTTATGGCACCTGTGGATGCATAAGTTAGCAAATGCTAATGTATTACAATGAGCATATAATGAGGCTCAAGGTCTACTGAAGTTTGAATCTTCCACCATCTTGGGCCTAATAGGTTCTAACCAGTTTATGTCATATTCTGTTCTTTTTTTTTTCAATTGGAGGATAATTGTTACACAATGTTGTGTTGGTTTCTACCATACACCAACATGAATCAGCCATATGTATGTATGCTATGCTGTGCTTAGTCACTCAGGCGTGTCTGACTCTGTGACCCCATGGACTGTAGCCCACCAGGCTCCTCTGTCCATGGCAATTCTTCAGGCAAAAATATTAGAGTGGGTTTCCATGCCTTCCTCCAGGTGATCTTCCCAACCCAGGGATTGAACCGAGGTCTCCCGCATTGCAGGCAAATTCTTAACCATCTGAGCCACCAGGGAAGCCCAAGAATACTGGAGTGGGTAGTCCATCCCTTCTCCAGGGGATCGTCCCTACCCAGGAATTGAACCAGAGTCTCTTGTACTGCAGGTGGATTCTTTACCAGCTGAGCTACCAGGGAAGCCTATATATATGTATACCTAAGTCATATTCTCTTCTTAATGGTTGTGCCATTCTTTTAATGGTTCTGAAACAGAAGGAAAGGGATCAGGACACAAACTTTAAAAGAATGGCATAGCCCAAGGACAAGACATAAACTGATTCGAACCAAATAGGTCCAAGATGGCAGACACCCACTAGACCTTGAACCTCAGTATATACTCATTGTGACACATTAGCAAGCTAAGTGACACCCACCAGTGCCATGACCGTTCTGAAGCCAACCATCAAAGATCAGAAAGTGTGTGTTGGGCCAGTTCCTGGAAATCCCCTCCCCTTCCCTAAAACGGCTGGAATAATCCTCCTACTCCTTAGCCTATGAAATTACCCAGCCCATAAAAACTAACCACACCATATTTCAGAGTTGTTCTCACCTTCTGAGATGAGCCACACTGTCTGTAGAGTGAATTTCTCTCTAAATAAACCCATTTCTTACCTATCACTTTGTGTCTCACTGAAGTTTTTCTGCAATGAGACATCAGTAACTTGAGCTTCAGTAAACCCTGAAACCAGGTGTATGACCTTGTTAAAAAACCATGGGTTCAAGTTCCAATCTGAGATTCATGGTTTCAGCTGTGCCCTGCCCCTCTTCCCTCCTGTCTCAGAGAAACACAATTTTAGGAGGGACTTGATTCATTTGGAGGTAGATAGTTCAAAGCAGATATGGAGGTTCCATGTTGCCATGTTGACCCTGGCTCCTCTAACTTTTGACTCATTTAAACTTAGCTTTTATACTCAAACTTGCTGCCTCGTGGTTGTAAGGTGGCTGCTTTACTTCCAGTTTTATATGCACATTCCAGACATGATGGGGGAAAAATGACAGGTTATGAAAGAGGCATGTACCAACTGAGTTTGCTGTCTTACAATTCAGTTCAGTTGCTTAGTCGTGTCTGACTCTTTGCAACCCCATGGACTGCAGCATACCAGGCTTCCCTGTCCTTCATCAACTCCCAGAGTTTGCTCAAACCCATGTCCATCGAGTCTGTGATGCCATCTAACCATCTCATCCTCTGTTGTCCCCTTCTCCTCCTGCCTTCAATCTTCCCCAGCATCAGGGTCTTTTCCAATGAGTCAGTTCTTCTCATCAGGTGGCCAAAATATTGAAGCTTCAGCTTCATCATCAGTCCTTCCAATGAATATTCAGGACTGGTTTCCTTTATGATTGACTGGTTGGATTGATCCTGGTTGGATTAATTGACTGGTATAGATCTGATTATACGTGTACTTGGCAAAGCAATGCCTCTGCTTTTTAATATGCTGTCTAGGTTTGTCATAGCTTTTCTTCCAAGGAGCAAACTTTTTAATTTCATGGCTGCAGTTACCATTTGCAGTGATTTTGGAGCCCAAGAAAATAAAATCTGTCACTCTTTAAATTCTTTACCCATCTATTTGCCATGAAGTGATGGAACCAGATGCCATGATCTTTGTTTTTTGAATGTTGAATTTTAAGCCTGTTTTTTCACTCTCCTCTTTCACTTTCATCAAGAGGCTCTTTAGTTCTTCTTTACTTTCTGCCATAAGAGTGGTGTCTTCTGCATATCTGAAGTTATTGATATTTCTCCCAGCAATCTTGATTCCAGCTTGTGTTTCATCCAAGCCAGCATTTCTCATGATGTACTCTGTATATAGGTTAAATAAGCAGGGTGACAATATACAGCCTTGACATACTCCTG
>NW_011494604.1:1845920-1883730 GCF_000754665.1 Bison bison bison | reverse complement strand
GAAGTGATGGGACTGGATGCCATGATCTTCATTTTTTGAATGTTGAGTTTTAAGCCAGCTTTTTCACTCTCCTCTTTCACTTTCATCAAGAGGCTCTTTAGTTCTTCTTTACTTTCTGCCATAAGAGTGGTGTCTTCTGCATATCTGAAGTTATTGATATTTCTCCCAGCAATCTTGATTCCAGCTTGTGTTTCATCCAAGCCAGCATTTCTCATGATGTACTCTGTATATAGGTTAAATAAGCAGGGTGACAATATACAGCCTTGACATACTCCTTTTCCTGTTTGGAATGTCTGTTGTTCCATGTCCAGTTCTAACTGTTGCTTCCTGACCTGCATATAGGTTTCTGAAGAGGCAGATCAGGTGGTCTGGTATTCCCATCTCTTTCAGAATTTTCCACAGTTTCTTGTGATCCACACGGTCAAAGGTTTTGGAATAGTCAATAAGTCAGAAATAGATGTTTTTCTGGAACTCTCTTGCTTTTTCCATGATCCAGTGGATGTTGGCAATTTGATCTCTGGTTCCTCTGCCTTTTCTAAATCCAGCTTGAACCATCTGGTAGTTCACAGTTCACATATTGTTGAAGCCTGGCTTGGAGAATTTTGAGCATTACTTTACTAGCGTGTGAGATGAGTGCAATTGTGCAGTAGTTTGAGCATTCTTTGGCATTGCCTTTCTTTGGGATTGGAATGAAAACTGACCTTTTCCAGTCCTGTGGCCACTGCTGAGTTTTCCAAATTTGCTGACATATTGAGTGCTGCACTTTCACAGCATCATCTTTCAGGATTTGAAATAGCCCAACTGGAATTCTGTCACCTTCACTAGCTTTGTTTGTAATGATGCTTCCTAAGGCCCACTTGACTTCACACTCCAAGATGTCTGGCTCTAGGTGAGTGATCACACCATCGATCATGGTTATCTGGATCATGAAGATCTTTTTTGTATAGCTCTTCTGTGTATTCTTGCCACCTCTTAATGTCTTCTGCTTCTGTTAGGTCCCTGCCATTTCTGTCCTTTATCGAGCCCGTCTTTGCATGAAATGTTCCCTTGGTATCTCTAATTTTCTTGAAGAGGTCTCTAGTCTTTCCCATTCTATTGTTTTCCTCTTCCTTTGCATTTATCACTGAGGAAGGCTTTCTTGTCTCTCCTTGCTATTCTTTGGAACTCTGCATTCAGATGGGTATATCCTTCCTTTTCTCCTTTGCCTTTCGCGTCTCTTCTTTTTTCAGCTACTTGTAAGGCCTCCTCAGACAACCATTTTGCTTTTCTGCATTTCTTTTTCTTGGGTATGGTTTTGATCGCTGCCTCCTGTACAATGTTACGGACTTCTGTCCATAGTTTTTCAGGCACTCTGTCATATCTAATTCCTTGAATCTGTTTGTCACTTCCACTGTATAATCATAAGAGATTTGATTTAGGTCATACCTGAATAGTCTAGTGGTTTTCCCTACTTTCTTAAATTTACATCTGAATTTTTCAACAAGGAGTTCATAATCTGAGCCACAGTCAGCTCCTGGTCTTGTTTTTGCTGACCATACAGAGCTTCTCCATCTTTGGCTGCAAAGAATATAATCAATCTGATTTCGATATTGACCTTCTGGTGATGTCCATGTGTAGAGTCGTCTATTGTGTTGTAAGCAACACACTTGCTATGACCAGTGTGTTCTCTTAGTAAAACCCTATAAGCCTTTTCCCTGCTTAATTTTGTATTCCAAGGCCAAACTTACCTGTTACTCCAGGTATCTCTTGACTTCTTAATTTTGCATTCCAGTTCCCTATGTTGAAAAGGACATCTTTTTTTGGTGTTAGTTCTAGAAGGTCTTATAGGTCTCTATAGAACCATTCAACTTCAGCTTCTTTGGCATTAGTGGTTGGGACATAGACTCAGATTACTGTGATCTTGAATGATTTGCCTTGGAAATGAACAGAGATCATTCTATCATTTTTGAGATTGCACCCAAGTACTGCATTTTGGACTCTTGTTGACTATGAGAGCTACTCCATCTCTTCTAAAGGATTCTTACTCACAGTAGTAGATAATAATGGTCATCTGAATTAAATTCGCCCATTCTGGTCCATTTCAGATCACTTATTCCTAAAATGTCAATGTTCACTCTTGTCCTCTCCTATTTGATCACTTCCAATTTACTTTGGTTCATGGACCTAACATTCCAGGTTCACATGTGATACTGTTCTTTACAGCATTGGACTTTCCTTCCATCTCTAGTCCCATCCACAATTACATGTTGTTTTCACTTTGGCTCAGCCTCTTCATTCTTTTTGGAGCTATTTCTCCATTCTTCTCCAGTAGCATATTGGGCACCTACCAACTTGGGGAGTTCATCTTTCAGTGTTCTATCTTTTTGCCTTTTCATATTGTTCATGGGGTTCTCAAGGAAGAATATCTTTAATTACAGAGTATTACTGGAAGCCCTACCCAGTAACTTCCACTTATATGTCATTGGTAAGAGGTATGTCATATGGCACTTCCTAGCTATAACAGAGTCTGAAAAATATAATTTGTTTGTTTTTTTGTTTGGCGTGTTGCTTTCCAAAACTAAATAAGGATTATGCTAATAAAGAATGAAGGGAGAATACATACTGTGTAGACATCTATTATTGCCTATACATGTCTATCTCAAGAAGATAGACAAGAAAGGAAATAAACCTTTAGAAAAGTAGAAGTAAGGACACTAAGAAAACAAACAAAATTATATAGAAAGTAATTTAGAGGAGTTATAAAATTGATAAATCCCTAATTGTTTTTTAATTCAGAAAAAGAGCCACAAATAATGTTTTGGAAGAAAGGGAACTATAACTACAGATGTATAATACATAATAAAAATCATAAGATTATACTCTGAAGAATTTTATGCCAAAATTTGGATTGGGAGAAGACATGGTTTTCTAGGTAAATATTTTTTTTGCCAAAACTACTTCAAAAAATACAGAAAATACCAATAAAGCAAAAATCATTAAAGAACTTAAACTAATAACCAAGACTTCCTCACCCCAAAATATCATACTCAGGTGATTTACATCTGTACTGTATTCAACTTCAAAGGAGTAGATAATCCTAATATTACCAAACTGTTTAAAAAAATAGAAAATTAGGAAAGTCTTCCTTGGTGACTCAGCTGGTAAAGAATCTGCCTGCAATGTGGGAGACCTGGGTTCCATCCCTGGGTTGGGAAGATACCCTGGAGAAGAGAATGGCTACCCACTTCAGTATTCTGGCCTAAAATTTCATGGACTGTATAGTCCATGGGGTCACAAAGAGTTGGACACAACTGAGCAACTTTCACTTTCATTCACTTTTACAATGACAATATGACCTAAATACACGAACCAGACAAGAATACAAGAAAGGAAAATTACAGACCAATCCAATTTATGAACATAAATTCTTATGAAATATTTGTAAATCTGTTTCAAATATTTATATCCTAGGTAGAGTTTATGCATGAAATTAAGAATGATCCAACATCAGAAAATGTGTTAATGTAATAAATCATATTAGCATATCAGTTAATACCTATAATCTATAAGATACCAAAGAAGCAGTTGTCATAATTTAGTGCTTTATTCATGATTGAATAGACTTTTCAGGAAACTTAGAAGGGAATTTCCTTAACTTGATAAAGAGCAGCTATCAAAATAGTCCAGCAAAAAAAAGCCAAAAGAAGACTCTTGGCTTCTTTTCATTAAAGACACAAGAAAGATTAAGATGCCCTTTCTTGCCATTTATATTTAGCACTGTATAGGAGATTCTAACCAATGCAATAGAATCAGAAAAATGATGTGAATATTGAAAGGTATGTCCTTATTTGCATACAATATGACTTTCTTGAGGTCTGTAAGTAGAAAATATATAGTAAGAGCTTGCCAGTTTCCCTAGACACAGAATCAACATATCAAAATCTTATTCACCAGTAATAGCCGATTAGAAAAATTAATTTTAAAAATTCTATTTTTCAATAGTAATAAAAGCCTCAAGATGCCTAAACGTATGCCTAACCAAAATATGTACAAGAATATTTTTGGAGAAATTGCAGTTATTAAAAGGAAAAAAAAAAAGAGCCTTAATAAAAAGAAAGCTGCTGTGTTCTTGAACTGGAAGACTCATAAAGATGCCAATTCTTTCCCAATTAATTTATAAAATGAATGCACTTCCAAATAAGGATGAGGAAGTGGAGCAACAGACTCACTCACCTCTGAAAGGAGTGTAGATCAGTACAACAGCTTTAAGAAACAATTTGGTTACACCTTTAACCTAGAAATTCTAGTCCTAGATAGAGTCTTATGTGCATCAGCAAACATGCATTAAAGTATCTATTTCAGCAGCAAAAAAAAAAGAGGGGGGGGAATGGTTTAAATGTCTATCAGTAGGTGTATGATAATAGTGGTATACTCATAGAATGAAATACTATACATATTATGTACAGCAGTTGAAAGAACCATCATTTTATTTCCTAACAGATGGATCTCAAAACAATGTTGAATGAAAAAACAAGTTATGGAAGGATGCAAAAAGAATAGTGTTTATGTAAGTTTTAAAGTCTGGAAAACAACACTATATAGTGTTTATTATGTTTATATATATGTATATATTTAGGAATCCATGCAAATGTGCCTGGGAATGATAAACAATAGGTTTGTGATGGTGATTCTCTAGGGAGAAAGGAAAGGGCTTGAAAAAGGGAAGAGAGGGCTCAAAAAGAGCATCAAGTGTTTCTGATGTTCTTTTTACTGAAGTTCTGTTTGTCTCTATGTTGGAAATCTTTCACCATTTAAAAGATATTTTATCCTAAATGCAATGAGGTATCCTGGATTGGATCCAGGAACAGAAAAAAGGACATTAGTGGGAAAAGTGGTGAAATCCAAATAAAGTCTGGAATTTAGTAAATAATAGTGTACTAACATTGGTTTTGTAGTTCTAACAAATGTACCATGGTAATGTAAGATGTTATCATTAGGGGAAATTGGTTAAAGGAACTCTCTGCATCATCTTAGCAACTTTTCTGAAAATCTAAAATTATTTCCAAATGAAATGTTTATTCTAAGAAGTGGGGGTTGATTTTAGAATACTCCTAGAGGGCAAGACCAGTCTCTCAGCAAAATCTGATTTATTCCCATTTTATGTTTGGTACTCCCTTAAGGGCGATCTTAGAGTGGGAAGAGCCTGTAACGGAGCAACCTATCCAGCCGCTTTCCTCTGGGAGGTAAGGCAAAGGAGTTATCTAGAAAGAAACTCCTGGAGACTAAAGAGGCTGAGGAACTCAGTGAGCAGGGATGACGGGAACCCAGAAGTTTTGCCTCCTAGGATAATCTTTGTTCTTCACTGCTTCTCATAATAAAAACAGATGAAGTGGAACAGGTTCCCTTATTTGTTTGTTTTGAAAACTGAAGGAAAAGAATTACACATCAACCAGAAATTATTTAGGTGACCACAAAACAGAAGCTAGAGAAGTGAACGAGAGGTTGATACATCGTTTTACCTTTGTGTTATGAGCCTTCCTAAGAGGTTGGAGTCTCCCTACGGCCTGAGGGCAGAGTGAGCTAGGATGCAAAGGAACTAAGTGTTGTAGAAGGCATCTGGGCCTCAGTCCTTATCATCAGACCCACTGGATAGACGTATTTGTTCCCATCTTACAGAGGCAGCAACAGGCTTAGAAAGGTAGAAACCAGCAATATTGCAATTATCCCCCAATTAAAAATAAAATGTTAAAAAAGGGTTAAATTACTTCCCCAATGTTATGAAACTATTAAGAGCTATGGGCTTCTTGGTGGCTCAGACGGTGAAGAATATGCCTGCAGTGCAGAAGACCTGGGTTTGATCCCTGGGTTGGGAAAATCCCCTGGAGGAGGGCATGGCAACCCACTCCAGTATTCTTGCTGGGAGAATCCCCATGGACAAAGGAGCCTGGTGGGCTACAGTCCATGTGGTCCCAAAGAGTCGGACACAACTGAGTGACTAAGCACGGTACAGCACTATTGTGATACTCTGATGTAATAAATTTGTCATGTTTTCTGGAATTAGCTCTTAAAACCATTGTAATTTCTTAAGTGCTAAGAGCTATATGTACATCTTTTGTTCCTAACTCCTTAAATAGCTCTAGAGCATAAAGATGAAATGGGTGTTTTTCGCTATTCATAACGAGCCTCTTTTGACCACAGAGCACATATTCATGAGGTGATTTTTGGAAAGCCCCTAGAAGACCACTGGAAGAGGACTAGTTGCCAGCAGAACCAGCCAGGTGATTAGAGTTGGAACTTTCAGTTCTACTTCCTGACCTCTGGGGAGGGGAAAAGGGCTAGAGAATGACTTAATCACCAATGGCCAATGATGTGATCAATCATGCCTATGATAGGAAGTCTCCATAAAAACCCAAAAGGATGGTGTTTGAAGAGCTCCTTCTTTGATTCATCTATGTGCCAGGAAGGTGGTATACTCCAGACTCCATGAGACAGAAGCTCCTATGCTTGGGACTCTTCAGGACCTCACCCTATGTATCTCTTCATCCGACTGTTTATTCATGTTCTTTAATAGCCAATGTAATAAACTACTAATCTAATAGTTTAGATTAGTTTTATTGAGTTCTCTGAGCTTTCCTAGCTAATGATCAAACTTAAGGAGCAGGTGTGGGAACCTCTGACTTAGAGCCAATTGCTCAGAAGTACAGGTGACTAGCCAGACTTGCAGTTGCCATATGAAGTGGATGTAGTCTGTGGAATCTGATGTTCTTTCCAGGTAGAGAATGTCAGAATTGAGTTAAATTGTAGGACACTCAGCTGGTGTTGCAGACAGTTGCTTGGTGAGGGGCAAACCCGTACACATGTGGTGACTAGAAGTGAAGGAGAATGATGTCATAGAGGAGAGAAAATAAAGGAAAATAAAGGAGCATTTTCTTTTTATGTCTATGTTATAGGAAGCCAAGGCTGACTCTAAGAACTCATAATTAAGGAAGACCCATCTGAGGTCAGGGAGGATAAATTCCCCAGAGCTGACAGCCACTCTTAGAACAGCTGGGGCTGGGAATGATGTAGAACATGAGCCAAGTCAGAACAGCCTGGAACAGACTGAGAAGAGCTTTGAGGGAGTGGGCATCAGGCATGCCAGAGTTACAAGCCTCTGCAGATTCTTCCCTCTGGAAAAGAAAAAGTCATGCGGATAAACTTCCTGCCCTCCTACCCCTCCTTCCTGGGTCCCATCCCAGCTGCAGGGCCCATGTCTGCTAGCCTTCCGGGGAAGGGCTCCCTAAAACCAAAGGCCTTGTTTAGTTACTGTAGAAGAGGCTCATGTGACTTAAGAGGACCCTTCAGGCTTGATTAAGGTGATGTGGGTCAAAGGAAACTGTAAATCTCTATGTAAATGTGGTTATTGGGTGAACAGTGTTAAACCTGGGAGGTTTGTGAGGACAAGAGGGGGGAAAGGGCCTCTTGAGAGAGGGTCTCCCAGGAGAATATGAGATTAGTTGAGGTTCAGTGCATTCCTTTGTTGCTCACTCAAGAAGCATATTTGAAGGGATAAGCTTCCTCACTTAGAGCAGAGCATCCCAGACTTGTCTCCATAGTGACAGTGATCAAACAGAGGCTTTGAAACCAGAAAACACCAGGTCAGAGGGATTCTTTTGGAGCTATGCTTCTCTAGTAGAGGACTCAACTATTGTGTGCTATGGAGGAGAGGGACAAGGAGTTTGAATAGCTTCCCTTCCTTCCTGCCTCTAGTTCTGGGGCTTTTGTTTTGATTTTTCTCTCTGAATTGATGTGGCCTTTGGAAAAGGGCTGCAGAAGGAACTAGTCTTCTTTAAAACCTGTGTCAGAATCTGGAGGCATCAACAATGAACTATCTCAAAAAGAAATTAAGGAAACAATCCCACTTATAATAGCATCAGGAAGAGTAAATAAATAAATACATATGAATAAATTTAACCAGGGAGGTGAAAGATCTATACTCTGAATGCTATAAGACACCGATGAAAGAAATTAAATCACAAGTAAATGGAAAGATAGCCTGTATTCATGGATTGGAAGAATTAATATTATTAAATCATCCGTACCACCCAACATGATCTACAAATTCAATGCAGTTCCTATCAAAATTCCAATGACATTTTTCACAGAAATATCAGTAGAACAAACAATCCTAAAATGTGTATGGAACCACAAAAAACTCTAAATTGCCAAAGCACTCTTGAGAAAGAAGAACAAAGCTGAAGGCATTGCAATTCTTGATTTCAAACTATATTAGAAAGCTATAGTAATCAAAACAGCATTGTTATTGTTCAATCAGTCGTGTCTGACTCTTTGTGACCCCGTGGAGTGCAGCACGCCAGGCTTTCCTATCCTTCACCGTCTCCAAGAGTTTGCTCAGACTCATGTCCATTGAGTCAGTGATGCCATCCAGGCATCCTCTGTCATCCCCTTCTCCTCCTGCCATCAATCTTTCCCAGCATCAGGGTCTTTTCCAATGAGTCAGCGCTTCACATCAGGTGGCCAAAGTATTGGAGTTTCAGCTTCAGCATCAGCCCTTCCAAAACAGTATGGTGTTGGCATAAAAACATACATGTATCAATGGAACAGAATAGAGAGCCCTGAAATAAACCCACATGTAGATGATCAACTAATCTTTGACAAGGGTCCAAGAATACACAATGGAGAAAGAAGAGTCTTTTCAACAAACGGTATTGGGAAAATTTTGCTTGTCCATATGCAATGAAATGAAAAGGCAACCTATAAAATGAGAGAAAATATTTGCAAATCATATATCTAAAGGGGATTAATAACTAAAGTATATAAAGAACGTATGTATATCTAGCTCAATAGCAAACTGCCCCCACAAGGACATCAAGTAATCCAAAAAATGAGCAAGGGACTTGAATAGACATTTTTCTAAAAATGACATCTAAGAGGCCAAGAGATATTTGAAAAGGTGCTCAACATCACTAGCCATTCAGTTTGGTTCAGTCGCTCAGTCATGTCCAATTCTTTGTGACCCCATGAATTGCAGCACGCCAGGCCTCCCTGTCCATCACCAACTCCCGAAGTTCACTCAGACTCACATCCATCGAGTCAGTGATGCCATCCAGCCATCTCAGCTCTTCGCATGAGGTGGCCAAAGTACTGGAGTTTCAACTTTAACATCATTCCTTCCAAAAAAATCCCAGGGCTGATCTCCTTCAGAATGGACTGGTTGGATCTCCTTCAAAACCACATTGAGATATCACCTCAAACTTGTTAGGATGGTTGTTACCAAAAAGACCAGTTCAGTCACTCAGTCATGTTTATGTCCAACTCTTTGCGACCCCATGGATGGCAGCACACCAAGCTTCCCTGTCTATCACCAAGTCCTGGAACTTGCTCAAACTCATATCCATCGAGTCAGTGACACCATCCAACCATCTCATCCTCCATCATCCCCTTCTCCTCCTGTCTTCCATCTTTCCCGGCATCAGGGTCTTTTCTAATGAGTCATTTCTTTGCATCAAGTGGCCAAAGTATTGGAACATCAGCTCCAGCATCAGTCCTTCCAATGAATATTCAGAATTGATTTCCGTTAGGATTGACTGATTTGATCTTCTTACAGTCCAAGGGACTCTTAAGGGTCTTCTCCAACCAAAGAAGACAAGAAGTAATAAATGCTGGTGAGGGTATGGAGAAGAGGCAACTCTTGTACACTTGTTGGTGGGAATGTAAATTGGTTTAGCCATTATGGAAAACAATATGGAGTTTCCTCAAAAAGTTAAAAATAGAACTACTGTATGACCCAGCAATCCTACTTCTGGGTATTTATCTAAAGGAAATGGACTCAGTATCTGAAAGAGATACCTGCATTCTCTTGTTCACTGCAGCATTATTCACAATAAGTCAAGCCAAGATTGTGAAACAACCTAAGTGTTGGTTGATGGATAAATGGATAAAGCAAATCGGTCACACATAGAGTGGAATAGTATTTAGCCATTAAAAAGAGGGAAATCCTTCCATTTGTGACAATATAGATGAAATTGGAGGACATTATGCTAGGTGAAATAAGCTAGGCAAAGAGAGATTTGTAGAGGTATTCCCCAGTTTTTGAAAGCTTCCTTTACACCACTTCTCTCTATGAAAGAACTACATTAGTACCTGTTTTTGCTAACCGCAAGAAATCCTAAGAGAATTTTTGCTTCTATAAAAAGCGAAAATAGCCCATGTTTGTTTTTCAGTTAACTGTTCAAGAGTCAGCACACACCCTGAGCAGTGAAAGTGGAAATAAGCTCCAACCCTGGAAACTGCACTCAGCATCTCAGCATCAGGCTGCTTTGAACTTTGTCTGTGAACATCTGTGCTTTATCTCAATTTATTTTTGTGCATCTGTTAGCAAGATGTGTTCTTAAGGTAATTGCTTTTTTTGCTTTATGCTTACTAAAGGTTTCATAGAAATGCTCTACTTTGAAAAAGTGGGGGAAACCTGTACTGTATGACCTTAATTATATGTGGAATCTAAAAATGTCAAACTCACAGAACCAGAGAATCTTGGTTGCCAGTGGATGGTGGGGAGGGGGACTGTGTGGGAAAATGGGGAGATGTTGGTCAAAGGGTGCAAACTTTCAGTTATAAGGTGAATAAATTCTGGAGACCTGATGTGTAACCTGACTCTAGCTAAGGTACAGTGACTGTAGTTAATAATATTGTATTATACGGACTTCCCTGGGGCTCCAGTGACTAAGACTCCATGCTCCCAATGCACGGGGCCCAGGTTTGATCCCTGGTCAGGGAACTAGACCCCACCTGCCACAAATAAGCGTTCACATGCCACAGTTAAAGATCCCAAGTGCTGCAACTAACACCTGGCTTGGCCAAATAAATATTAAAAAATAATAATACTGTACTATGTATTTGAAATTAGCTAATTTAAATAGATCTTAAATGTTCTCACCACAGACAAACATGTGCGGTAACTATGTGAGGTGACAGATGCGTTAATTGTTTGTGGTTATATTTTCACAATGTGTACATATATCAAACCATCATATTGTATAGTCCCCCAAAAGAAGCCGGAGGCATCTTTCTTTTTTAGGCCCTTTTCTTTCTTGGGTATACTGTTACCCTGATATTCTGGAACTGGTCTGAGTTCCCTGTGAAGCCAATCACCATGGCCCTGTGCCTGCTAGAACACGGGTCTATTTGCGGCAGGCCGTGTATACGTTCTTCCTTGTCCTGTCCCATAACTCAGAAGGCCCAGCTTTTTCATCCTGCCTCACAGGGAAGGGTAACAGAGCCTTATAACCATGCTAACATATGAGGTGTTGTCACTTACATATCTAGCTTCTTTAAATTGTACCCCAGTTTGCAAGCATGTATTAAGAGAGACGATTGTTTCTTCTAATCTTCTTGGCTTCAAGTACACTTGAAGTGGCCATTGCCACTGCAAAATGACCTCCCAGGCAGCGCTTCCCAGCTGGGGGTGACTCTCAGCCCGTCAGTCCGTGTGTGGCTTCTCAGACGCCAGACCTCCAGGCCTGCTCCCAGGGCCTCAATTCCCGAGTCAGGGCTGGGTGTCTGCCTGCCCTCTGCAAGCCTTGCAAACACATTCTTAGGTCAGCGTGGTCCTGCCCATGGGGAAGGAGGCTGCAGGGGAGTAAGGACGCGTAAGGAGTGCATCTGAGGGGGCTGGACGCCATGCTGGGGTCACCTGGCCGAGGGCACCTGGCACCTCCCATGGGCCCCCGGCGAGGGGTGGCAGGCCTGCCCTTGGCGTGCCCAATGCCGGAGCGGGGAGCAAAGCTAGCTCTGGCAGAAGGAAGCAAACAGCCACGGGAGGCCTTTGCAAGCAGTTGCTGGGCCACCCCGCATTAGGGCTCTCCAGGCGAAAAATGCCAGTTGGGGTCCCTAGGCCCGGGCTCCAGGTGGGCACCCATGGTGTTCTGCCCGCAGGAGCCGAGCACGGTGCAGAGAGACCTAGGCTCACTAGCTCTTTCTGCAGAGGAAACGCAACAGAATAGCCTTGTGGAGGTTGCCTTGACGTTCCCTGGGAGTGTGGGAGCCCTCCCTGGGCACAGGGCCCCAGAGGCCATCACCACTGCAAAATGACCTCCCAGCTAGCACTTCCCAGCCGGGGGTGACTCTCAAAAGCCCTTGACATTCATCTGGGCTTTTGCAGCTGTACTTTGATAATTTGGTTTCTAGACTCAGGTCTGCTTTGACCCTTGAGAGTCAGGTCTGCTTTGACCCTTGGATGGCTCACTGAGACTTGAGCTGTTAAACTGGCAATAGAGGAGTCTAGATTCCGTCACTCGTTCTGGTCCCAAGTCCCTCCCTGGTGAGCCACGTTCCACTCCCACTACAGTATCCCAACACCATAACCCCACTTCAAATGGGGCTTTGCCCACAGGTCCAGTAATAGTGAAGCTCTTCTTTTTTCATTATAAGTCTGCCTGTATGTAACCAGCTCTATCTGAAACAACTATATCGTGAACATAATTTCATTGTGTATTTGAAGACTCTGCCAAGTATCTGTCCCGTCATACTCAGTCTTCTAATGTCAGCTGATACCTTTCTTATAAGAGGACTTCTGGAACCCTTCCGGTGTTTTGCATTCGGACTAAAGCTGCTGCTCAGAGCCATACATGGAATTTGAATTTTGTCAGGTGCTTTTTTTGTTGTTGCATCTAATGAAATGATCACCTAGTTTTTTTCATCTAGTCAGTTGATTAATAAATTATACTGATAGATTTTCAAATGTTGAACTAACCCTACATTTCTAGGATAAACCTCACATGATAATGATGTATTTCTATATTTATGTAAGTGTATATATATATGCGTGTGTGTATATATATATGTACACATACACACATGTGTTGTTTAGTTGCTAAGTCATATCCAACTCTTTGCAACCCCATGGACTGTAGCCGCCAGGCTTCTCTGTCCATGGGTTTCTCCAGGCAAGAATACTGGAGTGGGTTGCCATTTCCTTCTCCAGAATGTTCCCGACCCAGGGACCGAACCCATGTCTCCTACATTGGCAGATGTAGGATTCTTTACCGCTGAGCTACCAGGGAAGCCCATATATACACATACACATGTATAGATTTGAGGCTTTTCTTTTATTCTGATATTAGCATTTGATGCTATAAATTTCCTCCTAAACTTTAGCTACTTAAGCTGTATCTCCTCAAATATGATGTATTGTGCTTTCACATCATTCAATTTGAAGTGTTTTCAAATATCCTTGTGACTTCCTCTTTGATCTATGGGTCATTTAGAAGTGTGGTGTTTAGTCTCCAAATATTTGAGGGCTTTTTCAGATATCTTCTTGTTATTAACTTCTAATTTAATTTCATTATGCTCACAGAACATTTCTATATAATTTCATTTCTTTTAAATTGATTCAGTTCTGCTTGGTGGCCTAGAATATGGCTTCTCTTGGTAAATGCTTCCTGTGTACTTGAAAGGAATGTGTATTCTGTCTTTTTAGGTGTAGTATCAGTTCAGTCATGTAGGTTGATAGTGGTGTTCTATTCTACTACATCTTTACTTACTTTCTGTATACTTTTTTTCTTTGAATCAGTTACTGAGAGAGGAGTGTTGAAGTATCCAAATACAGTTAGAGATTTACTTAGTTCTCCTTTCAGTTCTAAGGGTTTTTGAATAATGTACTTTGGGTCTCTGTTGTTGGATGCATACACACTTAGGAGTGTTATAGTTAGTGAATTAACCTTTTCATCATGGAATCACTCTCTTTATCACTACTAATATTCCTTGTTCTGAAATCTACTTGTGTGGTATTAATATAACCATTTTAGTTTTCCTTTGATTGGTGCTTAAAGCTCTGGGAGTTGGTGATGGACAGGGAAGCCTGGCATGCTGCAGTCCACAGGGTGGCAAAGAGTCAAACACGACTGAGTGACTGAATTGAACTGCATTTTTAATATTTTTCCCTTTTGTTTTTAACTTATCCCTGTCTTTATAGTTAAAGTGGGCTTTTTGTAGATAGTATATGATTGAGTCCTGCTTTTTTATCCAATCTGATCTTTGATTGATATGATTAGGCTATTGGTATTTAACATAATTCCGAGAAGGCAATGGCACCCCACTCCAGTACTCTTGCCTGGAAAATCCCATGGATGGAGGAGCCTGGTAGGCTGCAGTCCATGGGGTCGCTGAGTCGGGCATGACTGAGCGACTTCACTTTCACTTTTCACTTTCATGCATTGGAGAAGGAAATGGCAGCCCATTCCAGTGTTCTTGCCTGGAGAATCCCAGGGACGGCGGAGCCTGGTGGGCTGCCATCTATGGGGTCGCACAGAGTCGGACACGACTGAAGCGACTTAGCAGCAGCAGCAGCATTTAACATAATTATTGATATATGTGTTCATCACTCAGTCATGTCTGACTCTTTGAGACCCCATTGACTGCAAACTGTCAGGGCCCTCTGTCCTTGGGATTCTCTAGGCAAGAATACTGGAGTGGGTTGCCATTTCTTCTCCAGGAATTATTGATATAGTTGGATTAAAATCTGCCATGCAGTTGTTTTATTTGTTCTATCTTTTCTTTGTTCCTTTATCTTTCTCTGCCTGCCTTTGGATTAATTGAGAATTTTAATTATTTATTTTTATCTTCATTAACTTAATGATTATACTTCCTAAAAAATTTTTTTAGTCTGCCCAGTACAATATACATCTTTAATCACAGTCTACCTTCAAATAATATACCACTTATTGTATAAAAGTCTTAAAACACTATACTCCAAGTTCTTCCCTCTCAACTTTTATATTGTCATATGTTTTTCTTTTATGTATCCTATATATCTATAGTATATTACTATTGTTTTAACTTTAAACAATTATCTTTTAGAAGAACTTAATTTTTTTAAAAAGTCTTTTATATTTACTTAGAGATCTTAGTTTATTTAGATCCAACTTCTTTTTAGTATATTCCTTCTGTTTGAAGAACTTAAAGTTCTTGAAGGACAAGCCTGTTTATAATGAATTCTCTCAGGTTTTCATTTATTTTTAAAAGTTTTTATTTTTCCTTTACTTTTGAGAGAGAGTTTAATGGGTGCAGAATTCTGGGTTAAAAGTTTTTTCTTTTAGTACTCCTAAGTTGTCATTTTGTTGTTTATTGATTTGCATTGTTTCAGATGAGAAGTGTACTTGAAAACTTAACTCGCATCCTGTGTAAATAGTATGTTTCTCCTTTTCCCCAACTGCCTTTAGGATTTTCTTTTTATCTTTTATTTTCAGCAGTTGGAATATGTTATGTCTAGATGTGTTTGATTGTTTTTGTTTGGTATTGGTACTGCTTGTAATTCTCTGAACCTTTTGGATCTGTATATTTCATTATTTTTGTAAAATTTTTAGGCATTATTTCTTCAGATATTTCTTTCATATCAGTATCTATTTCTTCTCTTTCTGGGATTCCAATTACACATGAAAGTGAAAGTGAAAGTTGCTCAGTAGTGTCTGACTCTGCAACCCCAGGGACTATACAGTCCATGGAATTATCCAGGCCAGAATACTGGAGTGGGTAGCTGTTCCCTTCTCCAGACGATCTTCCCCAACCCAGGCATTGAACCCAGTTCTATGGCAGACCAGTTTGATACTATTTCATAACTCTTAGGTGCTCTATTCTTCCCACCCTCTTTATGTCTTTGTGTTTCAATTTGTGTCATTTCTGGTAGCCTATCTTCAAGATCACTAATTTTGTTTCCTCTGTTGTGTTGCGTCTGCCGATGAGACTGTTGAAGTGCCTTATCTTTCATCCATAGAAACAGATAGTAGATTGGTGGCTGCCTAGAGCTGGGGGAATTTGAGAGGCTATGGGTAGTGACTGTGGATAGGTACAGGGTTTCTTTTTGGGTGATAAAAATGTTCTAAATGCATTGAGTTGATGGCTGTACAAATCAGTGACTGTACTAAAAAAAACAAGCAAACATTGAATTGTTACTTCAAATGGATTAATGATATAGTATGTGAATTATATCTCAATAAAGCTATTATTGATGACCTAGAGGGCTGGGATGGGAGATAAGAGGAAGTTTCAAGAGGGAGGGGATATATGTATACATGTCGCTGATTCACTTTGTTGTACAGCAGAAACTGGCACAACATTGTAAAGCAATTATATTCCAGTGGGTGTTCATTGGAAGGACTGATGCTAAAGCTGAAACTCCGGTACTTTGGCCGCCTCATGCAAAGAGTTGACTCATTGGAAAAGACTGTGATGCTGGGAGGGATTGGGGGCAGGAGAAGGGGAAGACAGAGGATGAGATGGCTGGATGGCATCACTGACTCGATGGACATGGGTTTGAGTGAACTCCGGGAGTTGGTGGTGAACAGGGAGGCCTGGCGTGCTGCGATTCATGGGGTCGCAAAGAGTCGGATATGACTGAGCGACTGAACTGAATTGAACTGAACTGAAAAAATAATAAATTAAAAAACAGAAATCATCATGCTTTAGGTTCAAAGTCTACATTGATATGAATCTGGCAGGAATCAGGGAGGAATAAGACATCTTACTGATGGTGCTGAAGGACAGACAGAACAAAAAGTAATTTTGAAGGAAATGTTACTGTAACTGAAACTAGCAGATGGATAGAGATTACATATATTATTTTATCCTGTGTTGTGTATCTGATTCTAAGTGTTGAAAGCTGACTCTCCTAAGTGCTCTTAGCTAGTCCCTGTCTTTATCCTTTCATGTGTTTTGCTAGTTCCTGTGGATAAAATGTGACTTACGGCTGTTAGTCTTGCAGCAAAAGCTTCTGAGAGCTCTCGTGGCTTTGAGTTCTCCCTAGTATTCGAGCTCCTGTCTACTGTGTATCACAGGGTGTGTGACCCACCGGCTGCTGGTCTTATATGGTGGTGTTACTCATCCACTTTAATGACCTCAGAGTTTCCATATTGCCTCCTCCTGTTATAAAACAACTTATAAATACAGCCCTAGTAGAGTTCTCCAAATGGAGAATTTTAGTACAATTTCTCTGTAGGGGGTTCACTGTGAAATTCACAGGAATCATATAATGGCCTAACAGATGCTCCTTCTCTTTAGGGAAGGCACACAATGTCCCTGAGGTGTTATATGTTCTTAGACACTTGGAAGTCTTCTAGGTGGTTCTTGATGTGTTTAATATGGAATAATCCCCAAAATATATTAAGTGAAAAAATCAAGATACAAAACAGATTGTGTAATATGCTATCATTTGTTTTTAAGAAAGAAAGTGGGGAAAAAGCGTATATGTACATATTTTTATACATGTCCCTAAGAGACAATGACGTCACGGCTAGATCTGAGGGAAGGAAGTTGGAGCTGAGTACCTAGGAACAGGGGAGAGCGAAAGACCTTTTATTGCATACCCTTTGAATCTTTTGCATTTTGAATCATATAAATGTATTGGCTATTCAAAGAGAAGTACAAGTTTGATTAAAAGCAAAATTCTTCTACCCAGAAATAAACCCACAAGCCTGTGGTCAATTTATCTAAAACACAGGAGGCAAGAATGCACAGTGGAGAAAAGATAGTCTCTTCAGTAAGTGGTGCTGGGTAAACTGAACAGCTACATGTAAAAGAATGAGATTAGAGCATTTCCTCCCACCATATACAAAAATAAACTCAAAATGAATTAAAGAACTAAATATAAGACATGAAAACATAAAGGAGAGGAGAATGTAGACAGAATACTCTGACATAAATTGTGGCTGTATTTTCGGGGGAAATCTAGCTCCTAATGCAAAAGAAATAAAAGCAAAAATAAACAAATGGGACCTAATTAAATTTAAAAGCTTTTGCATAGCAAAGGAAACCATCAACAAAACAGACAATCTACTATTTGCAAATAATGCAATCAACAAGGGGTTAACGTCTAAAATATACAAACATCTCATACAACTTAATATTTAAAAAAAAATCCAAACAAGAAATGGGCAGAAGACTTGAATAGACAATTTTCCAAAGAAGACATATTGATGGCTAACAGGCACATGAAAAGATGCTCAACATTGCTATTTATAAGAGAAATACAAGTAAAAACAGCAATGAAATACCACCTCACACATGTTGAGTTGGCTATCATCAAAAAGTCTATAAATAACAAATGTTGCTGAAGATGTAGAGGAAAGGCAACCCTCACACCTTGTTGGTGAGAATGTAAATTGGTGCAGCCACTATGGAAAACAGCACAGAAGTTCCTCAAAAAACTAAAAATAGAACTATCATGTGATCCAGCAATTCCACTCCTGGGTATATATCTGGAAAAGTATACTTTGAAAAGACACGTGCACCCCAGTATTCATAGCAGCACTATTTACAATAGCTAAGATATGGAAGCAACTCAAGTGTCCATCAACAGATGAATGGATAAAGAAGGTGTGAAAGATGTATGCAGTGGAATATTACTCTGCCATAAAATAATTAAATTCTGCCCTTTGCAATGACATGGATGGACCTAGAGAGTATTATTCGAGTGAAATAAGTCAGAAAAAGACAAACAAATACTGTATGTCATCACTTATATGTAAAATATAAAAAATGAATAAAATACGTATAGCAAAACAAAAACAGACTTACCAGTAAAGAAAACAACCTAGTAGATACCAATGTGGAGAGGGAGGAGGGAGGGGCAAGACAGAGGTATGGCTTTAAGAGATGTAGACTGCTGCTGCTGCTAAGTCGCTTCAGTCGTGTCCGACTCTGTGCGACCCCACAGACGGCAGCCTACCAGGCTCCCCTATCCCTAGGATTCTCCAGGCAAGAACACTGGAGTGGGTTGCCATTTCCTTCTCCAATGCATGAAAGGGAAAAGTGAAAGGGAAGTCGCTCAGTCGTGTCCGACTCCTAGCGACCCCATGGACTGCTATGTATAAAATAGACAAGCAACAAGGATATATTGTACAGCACAGGGAATTAAAACCATTATTTTTATAATACCTTTACATGGAGTATAATCTATAAAAATACTAAATAACTATGCTGTATACCTAAAACTAATATAATATTTCAATCAACTATTCTTCAATTAAAAAAAATCATTCTAGGATGATTAATCTGACTTGAGACTTAAATTGACCCTTGGTAATTCACTCTTTAGTCTCATTTCTCATCACTAGGTCTTCCTTCTCAGACCCTCCACCTTGGATAATTGGCCTGCAACAGATATGTTGCAACATCTCCCTCCCTCTCAGAGTCTAATAGAGACTCTGCACAGAGGTGAGACAGTATTTTTAAAATATCTCTGGTGACCAGTTGCCATGCTACTGCTACCGCTGCTAAGTCGCTTCAGTCGTGTCTGACTCTGTGCGATCCCATAGACGGCAGCCCACCAGGCTCCCCTATCCCTAGGATTCTCCAGGCAAGAACACTGGAGTGGGTTGCCATTTCCTTCTCCAATGCATGAAAGTGAAAAGTGAAAGTGAAGCCGCTCAGTCATGTCCGACTCTAGCGACCCCATGGACTGCAGCCTACCAGGCTTCTCCGTCCATGGGATTCTCCAGACAAAAGTACTGGAGTGGGGTGCCATTGCCTTCTCTGACCAATTGCCATGGTTAGCCCTAAACCTTCTAGATTGGTGGTTCTCAAACTTGAGCCTGATTCAGACTCACCTGGAGGGTTTATTAAAACACACCTGGCTGGACCCACTTTCAGAGTTTCTTGTCTTCAGTAGGTAGAATTGTCAACAAGTTCCCAGGTGATGCTAGTTGGGTACCACACTACCCAATTAGTGCTCTCGACTAGATTCTCCTGTGATGTGTTGATGTGCAGTTTTGGTGTCCCAGTTGTATCCTCGCTTACCAATGTGAAAAAATGAAAAGCAGGAGAGGTTTGTCCCTTTCCACAGGCATCCTTATAGCTCCCCATCTTCCTGCTGTCTCCCCAGTTAACAATATTCATCTGGCTCCAACCCCCTCACAGGACGGTCTTCGTGTCACTACCAGCAAGACTGACACATCAGAAGCCTGCATGCCCCTTCATCTGTAGTCCCAGAGCGGACATTCTTGTAATCTTTGCTGTCAGCTCTCTGAAGATTTCACTGGTATTTAAGGCATTAGAAGAGTCGTGCTAATTACTGATTCCTCTTCCAGTGTTTCTCAATGGGGCACAATTAGCATTTTAGATGAGATAATTCTTTATCATGAGTATTCTGTTTAATGTAGGATATTAGCATCCTTGCCTGCCCCCCCACCCCGTCATTATAGCAGTTAATAATCCCACCACATTTCCTAGTGCTCCTCCACCACAAACCTTCTTCTTCCCTGAAGAATACATGGTGAGGTGCCCTGAGAACCTCTGTGTCTTTTTTTTAAATTCATCATTGCTGTATTGCTTGCACACAGAGATAATGCAGAGCGACAGAGAGGCCTGGAGTGCTGCAGTCCATGGGGTTGCAAAGAGTCAGACACAATTGGGTGCCTGAACAACAGCAATAACAATGTCACTGACACTTTATTTCTTTTTTAACTTTTTATTTTGTATTGGGGTATAGCCAATTTGAACTGTGGTGTTGGAGAAGACTCTTGAGAGTCCCTTGGACTGCAAGGAGATCCAACCAGTCCATTCTGAAGGAGATCAGCCCTGGGATTTCTTTGGAAGGAATGATGCTGAAGCTGAAACTCCAGTACTTAGGCCACCTCATGCGAAGAGTTGACTCATTGGAAAAGACTCTGATGCTGGGAGGGATTGGGGGCAGGAGGAGAAGGGGATGACAGAGGATGAGATAGCTGGATGGCATCACTGACTCGATGGACGTGAATCTGAGTGAACTCTGGGAGTTGGTGATGGACAGGGAGGCCTGGCGTGCTGCGATTCATGGGGTCAAAAAGAGTCAGACCCGACTGAGCGACTAATCTGATCTGATCTGATCTGATAGCCAATTAACAATGTTGTAATAGATTCAAATGACCCAGCCATACTTATACATGTATCCATTGTCCTCTAAACTCCCCTCCCATCCAGACTGCCACATAACTTTGAGCAAAGTTACATGTGCTAAACAGTAGGTCCTTATGTATGTGTCCATTGCAAACTCCCTAACTATTCCTTCTCTACCCCCTGCTCCCTGCGCTGGGCAACCATAAGTTTGGAGAACTACTCTGTCTTGTATTAAGCTTCTAGACCCTTAGCCCAAACCACGTTGCTTTAGCTCCCTGCAAAAATCTCAAGTCATGTTTTAATATTTCCTTGCTTTCGTTTAAGTGTTGATATTTAAAAGGGGCCAAATAGTGAGTATTTCTTTCTGAAAAGCCTATGGGTAGGGAACTTCCCTGGTAGTCCAGTGGCTAAAACTGCGTCCGAGCTTTCAACAGGAGGCCCACGTTCGATCCCTAGTCAAGGAACTAGATCCCACATGCCACAGCTAAAGATCCCACATGCTGCAACTAAGACCCAGCGTGCATGTGTGTGAATTCATTTCAGTCACGTCCAACTTTGTGCAACCCTATGGACTGTAGCCTTTCAGGCTCCTTGCCAAATAAATGAACATTTTTAACAAGTCTATGGGTAGAATTGTCCGTTCTCTGCAGAGATTAGCCCTGGAAGGTCCAGTTTCTCTATGACATGCCTTTGCATCCTCACAGCATGGAGAATTATGTGACCCATTCTATTTCCCTTTTTTACTGTGAGTGTCATGAAACTCAGGGATAGATGTAATGCTTGACAATTTTGCATAATCCACTTAGGAAACCATTTTACTTGTATTATCAGCTTTTACACAGTTTCACTTTTTAAATATTCAGTTTAATTTTATATTTTCTTGTGAGTGACTCTGGGTCCTTTCAGAAACAATCCTTGGTAAGGTTGAGTTGTGAAAGGATTATAGCTAGGAGTAGCCTAATCTGCTGGACAGAAGAATGAGCATAGAATGGGCTCCTCTGGGCACAGGGTAGGATGATGTGGTCTGAGGCACAGGAGGAGGAGGAGCGGGTGAGGAGGTGCCTCCTGCTGGCAGCCAGTGGAGGAGTGGCTGGTGAGGATGAGGCGTCGTGTGCTCTGGCTGGAGGTGGAGTCAAGGTCAAGTGGCAGGTGCCTGAGCCCTTTACCAAGGGTGGAGAATCCTTGAGGAGAGGGGCAGCAGATGGACCCAGCTTGCTTGGTTGAGGGAAGTTCTGCTGGGACTGACTGGCTTAGGCCATAAGAGATGCAGAAACTATTACTTACAGAAGTGCTGTCCTGCTTCAGCTCCTACCTGGTCCTGAGGGCCACACAGATTATCAGGAAAGTGGGTTCAGATGGGGTCAGCACTCTTGGCATCAGCTTTCTGCTGAAGCTGCCTGTGCAGGTGGGAAAGAAGGTCTAGCCACAGGACTGTAACAGGGTGGGCATTCTACCCCTTCCCACCCCTCCTTGGAGGGCCCAGTCGCTCCCATTTCCACTTCAAAGTACACCCAAAGTCGAGGGTGGGGCACCACCCTAGACTGAATGTTCACCCTCTAGATGTCCTGTGTGATGAAGGGATGTATAAGGACCTTTCCACCTGAAAGTACTTTCTCTGCTTAAATTCCCACCTTGACTATTTAATTTCCTTTGAGTTTACAAGTGAGCAAAGTGAAGTTGCTCAGTCGTGTCCAACTCTTTGCGACCCCATGGACTATAGCCTACCCCGCTCCTCCATCCATGGGATTTTCTAGGCAAGAGTACTGGAGTGGGTTGCCATTTCCTTCTCCAGAGGATCTTCCCAACCCAGGTATCAAACCCAGGTCTCCTGCATTGTAGGCAGACGCTTTACCATCTGAGCCACCAGGGCAGTCTACAAAGACTCCAACTAATAGGGCTTCCTAGGTGGCACTAGGGGTAAAGAACATGTCTGCCAATGAGGCAGACTTAATAGACGCAGGTTTGATCCCTCGGTCAGGAAGATCCCCTGGAGTTGGAAATGGCAACCCTCTCCAGTATTCTTGCCTGGATAATCCCACGAACAGAGGAGCCTGGCAGGCTACAGTCCATAGGGTTGTACACAGTCGGACATTAATGCAGCGACCTGCACAGCTTTACTGATGCACCTTCTGGAAGGGCAGCACATGAAGGGCTCAGAGGTCAGTCATTTGTTCCTGTGATACAGTGGATTTACTGCATGTTCTAGGTATTTGTTTCTCTCTTAAGGAATATATGAGGTTTGCTCCTTGTGGGAAACAGGTTTCTAAAGTGGGGAGAAGGAGTAAGTTTCAGGAGCCTGGGTCAGGCTGAGGGGTGGGCCATGGGGGCTGCCTGCCTGTGGCGTGGATGTGGACTGGGTCCGGGGGCTGTCAGGGTGGGGACTCACTCATTCCAGAGGACAGTCTTCTCCCAGTTGTGGGTACTTTCTCCCTGTGCTGTCAGTAACTCTTCCCCTGGTCATGTCCCTCCAGAGGCCCCAACAGCCTCCCGAGAGGCCTCCCAGGTGGCCTTCCTCCCCACGCCTGCCATGGCCTCTCCCAGACCCTGCAGCCTCACCGAGCTCCATCCTCCCTGGCGTTCCAGCATCGGTCCTCTGTGGAGGAAGAAAGCACCTCATTCTGGTTCTCCTCGTAACTATTGTTCCTGAACTCTAAACCCATAACCCCCACACACAGTCATAAAAGCAACTATTGTTGTCCTTGGGATGTTTCCACCAGCCACTCCGCTGATGGGCTCCTCCCGGCTGGCCGCTCCCTCTCCCTTTGGTGTGTCTGTCCCTGACTCGGCTTTTCCTGTGCTCCTTTCTGCCAGGCACTGCCCAGGGGACTGCTAAATCGGCTGCCCCTGCTAGAGTTCAGAACTCTTCAGGAGCATCCTGGCTGAGGTTTCCCCAGCAAGGCAGCCCTCCAGGACTTCTTCCCTTGTCCTCCCAGCCCAGTTACCACAGCAAACAGCAGAGCCGCCTGTTGGTGAGTGTGCAGTTTATGCTGTTGACTACTCCCCCTCAGCCCACCCTGAGGAGCTGCAGAGAGGGGAACTGTGTGCCTTCCTGGGCAGCCAGGAGGGACCACTGCCCTCAAGGTGAGATGACACCTGGCCAGGGGCCCAGGCAGGTGGCAGTGAGGGGGAAGTCAGGGTGCTTTAGCGCTATCTTCTGACCATGGCTTGGCTGGTCGGAATTCTAGAACCGGTCAGGTTGGTGGGAGCCATCGACGGAGCCAGCTAGGAATCAAGATTGATTAAATGCCCTGGGTGCCCTGGCCTCTACTCTGCTCTTCAGGCTTCCAAACTGCCCCAGACTTCCTCCTCTACTGCTCCAGGAGCCTGCTGTGATGAGCTCCCCATTCGGTTTTGGTTTCCCCTTTGACTCTGTGGTTCCTTGGCAGGCTGCGCTTGTTGGGGTTGGAGCACAGGTGGAATTCTGCGTTAATGTGGGCCCAGCTATTCTAGGTCCTGACCGAGAGCACCCGTGGCCGCGCTGCACAGGCGTGGCCATCTCCAGTCTGCTCAGTGAGAAGTCCTGGGCAAGGGTAACAGTGAGTGTTTAAATGGTGCCTTCTTTGGACAGCTGTACAATGGTGAATAATTCAAATAACATCCCCAAATATATTTCTCAATAGTATTTCAAACATGTCGGTGATCTTTGCGGATTTCCCATGTGTGATGAGGGGTGGATGGGTTCTTTGCTTTCTGCAGCCAGTGAGGGAGATGGGTTTTCCACTGTCACCATGCTGAGCGTCAGGCTTGGAAGTACTTCAGGGGTCCTCGGCCAGTGTCGGCCTGGGACCATCCATTTGCTCTCCGTGCAAAGGAGGCTGACGGAGCCTTTAACCAATTATGGTGAAGCAAAGAGTGTGAGAAGGAAGAGGAGGGAAAAGAGGAATTAGTGAAAGGAAGCGTGGCCTGTGATTTTATAGAACTGATTGTTTCCCCCACCCCCATGATTCTAAAGCTCCTTTGACCTATGGACCCATCACTGAAGTGAGAGAATAGCCTCTTAGAATACTTGGAAAGACAAAAAAAAGAAGTATGTAGGTGCTGGTCTTTTGTTAATAAAACAAATCTCAAAACTTTAAAGGAATTAAAAAAAAATGACGATGAGGTTGGACTCTAAATTGGCTGATTAAAAAAAAAAAGCTCCTATCACTGCCTGAAGGAAAATACAGAACCTGCAGGTGAGATGGGAGGCATTATTTTAGGATTCGGAGGGGGCTGGATCAAAGAGAATACTCTGTATGTCTGAGCATGGCTCTCTTGGCAGGGAAAGTCTTAAAGCCATGACTTTGTGAAGTCGCAGAAGCAGAAGATCAAAGGTGGGAGAAATTAATGCAAGTCCCTTTATTTAAAGGCAGGCTTGCCTCAGCTAAAATAGGGCTGAAGGTAGAGCTACTGGGGCTGAGGAGCGGGCCGTGCACGAAGCCTTTTCCGTGCAGTTATCAGCTTTCTGCTCCAGACAGGGAAGTTCGCAGTGACGAAGAGGACAAACTTCGGTAGAAGACCCACACCTAGTGTGGAAGGGACTGCAGAAACCATCCAGTACTCTTTTCCCTCCCTGACGAGGAGGGGCCTCGAAAATACAGCTGTGAACCTGATCAGTGCAGAGCACCCAGAACTTGGTGCTCTCCTCCGGGGTCCCTTAAAGTCTGAGCCACGGGGCCCCTCACAGATGATGCACTGACCTTTAGCAAACATTTCCTGATAGACTTCTTAAAAGGGGGAGTAATCTTTTGTAAAAAATTGAGGTGTGGTTGATTTACAAAGCTCTGTTAGTTACAGATGTAGAGGAAAGTGATTCAGTCATGCATTTACATATACATTATGTATGTATGTGTATTCTTTTTGTGATTCTTTTCCATTATAGGTTATTACAAGATATTGACTCTAGTTCCCTGTTCTATACAGTAGGACCTTGTTGTTTATTTTGTATATAATAGTATATATCTGTTAATCACAAGCTCCTAAGTTATCCCCCCTTCCTCTTTTGTAACCCTAAGTTTATATGAGTTTGTTTCAGAAAGTTCATTTGTATCATTTTTTACATTCTACGTATAAGTGATGTCATATGGTATTTGTCTTTCTCCATCCAACTCTCTTCACTTTGTCTAGATCCATCCATGTTCTGGAAATGACACGATTTCATGCTTTCTTTTTTAAATTTTTAAATATTTATTTCTTTGGCTGTGCCAAGGTCTTAGTCACAGCACACAGGATCTTCAGTCTTTGTTGCAACGTGCAGGATCTTGTTTTAGCTGTGGCATGTAGCACCTAGTTCCCTGACCAGGGATCAGACCAAGGCCCCCTGCACTGGGAGCCCAGAGTCTTAGCCACTGGACCACCAGGAAGTCCCTATTTCATTCTTTCATATGGCTGAGTAATATTCCATTGACTGGGTTCCATTGATCTGTACCTGTGGGGGTAACCAGATGTGAAGATCTGAACATCTCTGGCTGAGGACAGTGTCTGTTGTGAAACAGCCTCAAAACCCCTAAGGGCTGGGCGCACTGGGAGATAATCTGTGTAGGGAGAGAGCTGAGTTTTCTCATCTCTCTGGGATCTGGGATAAGATTTGGATCTTGTCTGTTTCTTACACAGACATAGTAGAAACAGAGGACCTGTGGGATCACAGGAGAGCTTAGAAGCAGTTTCTGGTTGGGGCACTGTGAAAGCTTTGAAGAAATGGGAGGCCACACTGAGGAGGCAGGACCAGAAGCTGAGAGCCCTCCACAACACAAGGGAGACTCTGGGTGTGGGGTGAGAGTTTAATGTGGTAACAAGCCTACAAACCAAGGACCCATTCCATGGAGTTATCCTGGGAACATATTAATAAGTACTAAACTTTTCTGGGTGATCCCCGATCATGGGGCCTGATAAAGCCCATGCTGACTGCTGAAACGCTGTTAAGATAAAAGCTGCTTTTATTCATTTGGTGTCCATTAAGCCATCACAGATTAATTATTTTTTCAAAATAAAGAAAACTATGCCAGAGTTCTGCAAGTAACTTATGACCAGATGTTGAGGTCTTGGGATACCCAGTCACATGCTTAAAAATATTGTAAGAAATCTTCAGACAGTAAAATCTAAAAATAAAGCTCCCCAAATTAAAAAAGATGAATAAGAGAAAAGCACTGTAGTTCAAGAGATTTATTGGCTTCCTTGTTTTTTTATTTTTGAAAAGAATCATGGTATAATTTAATGCCAGATGCTGAGACCGAGATATAACCAGTTTTGTGGCAGAGAGGGAGGGTGCATATAAGATGCAAGAAAATATCCAAGAGAGAAAATGATGAAAATTCCCGGTCACTTATCTGCTTGGGGGTTTACAGTGTTGCCAGTTTTAAGCCAGATTTCCCAGCAGCCCGTGGGTGTTCTTATCTCTTCTTTCTAACCACACCACTTGGCATCCTGCTGACCTTCAGCTGTGTCACATCCCATGGGTACACATCCCCACCTTTTAGAGGCAGAGGGGAGTTAGCATGAGAGGCCCACCCAGTGCTCTCAGTAAAGGGGGAAGGGAGATTGGAGAGCCTCCTAGGATGATGGTAGGACTTGCTGTGCTCTTGACCACAAATTGAAGGAAGGCAGAAGCTTGTCAGGAATTTTATACAGTTCAAACTGGTGTCTGGTGCTACGGATGAGAATCTAGGTTTAGAAGGAGGGTCTGCCTGCGCTGGTGGGAGAAGTGAGTGGAGCAGAAGAGACCTTGGCCTGCATTTCAGATAGGGGCGCTTAAAAAGGGGACCTTCAAGTTGGAAAGAAGCTTTAGAAGGACCTCAGTGAATGGAACTTTTGATTAAAATCAGGAAGATGAAAATCAAAATGAATAAATAAGGAAATAAAAATTCTTCACTTAGAATTCTTTTCAAAATCAGACTAAGTATGGACAGACTGTGATAGGGTTGATGACAGTTTAAGATCTTTACTGCAGGGTCAGCGGGGGAGACTTTTTGTCATTGTCTCTTCTCTAGGTTGTAGTCAATAATCGTGGAGGGTCTGAGATTTCACCAACTGGCAAGCTAGTGAGTGAATTAGCTGCCGAGGTTTCATGAACACTGGCTAAAGGCGAGCTCTGTGAGTTAGGGACAGCACTTTATGATTCGCAACAATGCCAGTGACCGAAGTACCAGCATTTCCTCTCACTGGTTCTTTGAGCTTCAGTCTCCATAGGCTGACACCTGAACACACAATGGAGAGAAATTCTGAGCTTAGGGAACTCAAATCTTTTATAATGCACAGTAACAGTTGGTCTGCAGAGTTCAACAGGACTTGGTGACTGAACAACAAAGCCTGTCTGTGCTTTGCTCCAAAGGAAGACATTCTCTCTTCCAGGGTTATTTATGATACAAATATTCTTGAAAAAAAAAGTCTGGAGCAAAGGTAGTCAGTTCCTGTGCCTGCAGGATATGCAGAATGTGAGATGCCCACGGAGACGGACTCTTAGATGCTGCATCTGTACCCAGGGGAAGGAAGCCAGAGTGTATGCGCTGCTGCTTATGCACCAGGTGCTGACCAGGAACCCTCTCATGCCTTACCTCATCAAAGCTCAGAGGTGGTACTGTTGTTTTATGAATAAGAAAGCTGGCAAGTAATGGAGTATCAGCTGCAGGATTTTTTTTTTCTAATTTATATATTTTAAATTGGAGGATAGTTGCGTTACAGTGTTGTGTTGGTTTCTGCCAGATAGCAACAGGAATCAGCCAGAGGTATACATATGTTCCCTCCCTCTTGAACCTCTGCATCCCCCACCTCCCACCCTATCCCACCCCCCTAGGTTGTCATGGAGCACCAGATTGAGCTCCTTGTGTTATACAACAACTTCCCATTAGCTATCTGTACTACATATAGCCATGCATACATTTCAGTGCTACTGTCTTAATCCATCCCATCCTCTCCTGCCCCCGCTGTGTCCATAAATCTGTCCTCTATGTCTGAGTCTGTATTCCTGCCCTGTAAATAGGTCCATCAGTACCATTTTTCTAGATTCTATATTAATATGGATTAATTAGGATATTTAATATGCATTAATATATGATATTTGTTTTTCTCTGACTTGCTTCAGTCATCTGCAGGATTTATATATACATTGCAGACATTAAAAAAAATTTTTTTGGTTGCACCGGATCTTAGTTGCATCAAATCTTATATCTTAGTTGTGCTGAATCTTACTGGTATCTTAGATATTCATTGCGGCATGTGGGATTTTTAGCTGCGGCATGCAAACTCTTAGTTGGGGCATGTGGGATCTAGTTCCCCGACCAGGGATCAAACCTGGGCCCCCTGCATTGGTGCAGAGTCTTAACCAGTAGACCACCAGTGAAGTCCTTGCATACTTCTTAGAAGCTAAGCATGGTGCTAAGAAATAGCTGAGACTTTATTAGCTGTTTATCACCTGCCTTGCCAGGCACAGTTACAAGTTCTCCATGAACTGACTTATGCATTTCTCATAACTAAGTTTATCAAGTGCTGCAGAGGAAGCTGTGAAGGAAATTGAGGCATGGGGAATAATGGCATGGAGATTCAAATCTGTGGTTTATTCACTGTGCTCATGTTTTCTTTCTTTGGTCTGCAGGGTCACACCAAGGGGGTCCTAGTGAAACTAACATGAGCCCAGAGGATGTGGGAGGGTTTGAAAACAATGGCAATTAGGGAGAGTTGAAGGAGCCGAGTGTATTTTGTCTGTAGAAGGATAAGGGATAAATTATTGTCTTCAAATATTTGTAGGTGTGTCTTGTACAAAGGTAGAGTTTATCTGACTCCAGGGAACAGAATTGGGTTCGGTTAGGGGAAGCCATATCATGGCTCAGCAGATCCGACTGTACACAGTAACCAGAACTGTCTGCCCTGCCACCCTGTCCTGTCCCCTCTCTGAGAATTTTCCCCTGTCAGACATGCCCAGGAAAGGTTCCTGCTTGAGTCAGGTGGGGGAGTCCTAACTTTGGGGAACCCCAACCTGCCCTAAAGGGGCAGAAGGAGCTAGTCCCAGCTGCATCCTTGGTCCTGTAGCTCCCGGCATTCTTATGAAGGGACTCACCCTCCATCCCTAATGGGTTTGGTCGCATTCCTATAATCACCAGCCTCATGGCTCGGCCAGGTCCTGGTATTTGTCTGCAAACGTATCAGTCCCACCATTGCCCAGTTTGGGACAGAATAGGGTTCTTCTACTGGATGGGAGGTTGACTTAGAAGATCTCCCTGGTCTCTTAACTGTGTGGTTCTGTGATTTACTCTTTACTTGTCAAGAAGCCCACACTTGAAAAACCAAGTGGGATCAGTGAGTTGGGTCCAGCACTGCTCTATTAGGACCCAGCTCAGGACCCGTGATCACACCCCTGGTCTTGGGCAGCCCCAGTCCTGAGTGGGGCAGGTCTGGTCCAGATGCAGGTCCAGGAGGGAATTTGGGAAGACGGTGAAAAACAGGCAACTGGTTTAATGGCATCTGCTCCACTCAGCCAGAAACATCTTCCATCAGAAGCTGCAGACACTGTAAATGTGGTCTCAATTAGCCTGTGCATATCTTTGCAGTAATTAATTCTCATCAAAGGGTTTTAGAGAGTGATGTTTAGCCCAGTGTAAAGAGCATGATCGGGATCTGATCTCTGATCCTGAAATAATGTCTCTACTCTCCCCGATGTCAGGAGGAACTAAAAATATACTTAAAACTCTGAGGAATTCTTGGTTTACTGGACCCATCTCCTTTTTCTATCAATCTCCCTCCAGAAAGCAAGAGAACAAAGAAATGAGTCCAAAAGCCTTAATTATCCAGTCTGCTGACATTATTTTATCTGTACCGCTGATATTAAATTTTATAGCATTGCATTTCAGTCACAGAGCTAAGAGCAGCTTCTGTAAGCATGGGCCTTTGTCCTGCTGCGTGTTGTGGCTAGTGCTCTGTTTTTACCCCCGTCCCACCCTCCTTTAGACTTCTTAAATTCCAAAGCTCTCTGTGGCACCGGAAATTATCTGTCTGTGGAATGTCCATACTTTAGGAAAGTCCCTGAACTTGTATGTTTATCCCCTAGTTCCACTTCCCCCAACTCATTGTGACCATTTGTGGTTGAGTTCTGGCCTGTGCCCATCATTGGAGAAACCTGGATTGGTCAGGGGCTTTTTGCCATGTTTCTATCACAGACATAAATAAAATTCTATCAGTTTCTATCATTGGCTTGTGGAGAAGGAAGAGAAAGTCTGGCTAGTTTGTTTTTTTCTTCCTTCATATACAAATTTAATTCTCTCTATTATATCTTTAATATTTCTGGCCCTTCACATGTATCTTCAGTTTCAGTTTGGCTCTCTGGGCTGTGACCTTTCGCCTGATTTAATGTTTCCATAATCACGTATTCCCAGACGGCTCAGTTGTGAAAGAATCCGCCTGCCAATGCAGGGGACATCAGAGACACAAGTTTGATGTCTGGGTCAGGAAGATCCCCTAGAGAAGGAAATGGCAGCCCGTTCCAGTATTCTTGCCTTTTTATTGCTACAACTAGGTCACATTTTGGGGCTTCCCTTGTAGGTCAGATGGTAAAGAATCTGCCTGCAATGTGGGAGACCTGGGTTCTATCCCTGGGTTGAGAAGATCTCCTGGGGAAGGGAACGGCTAGCCACTCCATTATTCTTGCCTGGAGAATTTCATGGACAGAGGAGCCTGGCAGGCTGCAGTCCATGGGGTCGCAAAGAGTCAGAGATGACTGAGTGACTTTCACAGGTCACATTTATTGAGAGCTTCTGGTGTGCCAAGGACTGTGCAGAGGGCTTCCATCTTCATAACCTCTTAAGGCAAGTACTGTTACAGTCTTGCCCATTTCATAAGAGAGGGCACAGGCTGAGAGATGAAAGAGTTTGCTGAAGATCTTACAGCAGAGCTGGAAGGAAGCCAAACATCATGGTCCCAGAGTTGGCTGATTTCACACCGTCTTCAAACCACCCGCAGGCCTTCTGCTGGGCACACAAGTGTCCCCGTTAGTCCTCTGGGGATTGCAGTGTCTTTTTAAAACCCCCTTTCTCAGCAAGTGTTTGATAAGAAGTATCTGTGCAGGACACCGCCATGGAGATACAATGATGTCCCAACCTGAGTGCTGTCGAAGGGCGGTGCGGAGACAGAGCCTCCATAGAGCTCATGCTGGGCTGAGCAGGCATGCTGTTTCAGGTCCTCTCAGACTCATGGTAGTGATACTGTAAGCTGGAGATGTCTGGGGACACTCCCTGGGCCGTGCTACTTGTGACGACCCCCACAGACATTTCCCCACCTGGAGCCAATGTTGTGACTAGACCGACCCTTGTGGTTCTTATTAAGATTGCAAGACGCACCTCAGTGACAACCGTCAGGGGACTTGGAAAAGACAAGGCTTATTACTGACAGGTCCTGGAGGGTGCAAGACTTGCTGGGGCCACACAGAGAGAGGTGGGGGGTGAGAGGATGGAGGGAGAGAGAACTGGAGAGTGAGCAGACCTGGGATTCTGTCTTTATGGGGTTGAGATGGGGATACCAAGGGTTTCGGGTGTATGCTCTTCATTGGTGAATTGAAAGCACAAGAGTAGAAATTAAAGCAGAGGAAGGGAAAAGCAGTCAGTCAAAGGTCAGTTATCTAGGTCTCCAGAGTTCTCTCTCCAAAAAAAAAAAAAAGGGATGTACATGGGTGGGACAGCCTGCTGTTTATCTAGTCCCATAGCTGGCAGTGTATTTATTCGAAATGGATTTCTTTGAAGTGGAGGCCTCAGCAATCAAAAGCTAAATGTCAGGCACTTAACATCACAATTGAAAAAGCTAATTGTCAGGCGCCTTTGTCCCTTGCATTTACAGCTTGTCTCCAGGATCTAGGGTAGCACCTGGCAGGTAGTGAGCTTTCAAAACATGTGATGAAGGACAAAAACTGAGATTAAAGGACGGCCTTTTAAATTATGTACAATGAGCTATATGAAAAACTCCAAGTATTGTCTTATTTTCTGTATTTCATCGTGGATTGGAAAGCTTGTCCTAGTCGATGCTCAGGAATCCATGTCATAAAATCCTGTTGGGAAGGCCTTAGAGAAGAGGATACCTGAAGGTGAGGGTAGGACTCAACCGGGTAGAAAAGGCTCCAAGGTATCTGGGGCTCCCCCACTAGCAGGATTATAGAGGAGAGAGCAGAGGCCCCATGTTTTGCTTGATAACAATAGTTATTTTGAACTTCAAGACTCAGGTTTGGACCCTTCCCTGTCTTGCTCAATACTTGCCTCATTCCCAAGCCTTGCCTTGGTCAGTTATCTAAGTGTTCATCCCTTCCACTGTGCAGGAATCCCTGGGCCTGGCTCATACCCGGCACCACATCAAGGAGCTCAAAGATCAAATTGGGGCTGAGGAAGGAGAGCAAAATAGTTGAGGAGCCATGAGTCACCCCAGGTGCTACATCAACAGAAATTAAGAGGACCTAGATTTGAGAGCCATAAAGATTTCTAACACTTTGACTCAGTAATCGTTATTCTTAAAATATATCTTGAGGAGATATGATCTAGGGTGCAGCAAAATTATGTTCTTGAAAGTGTGACTTGTGACATTGTTTGTTTTAATGAAAGTGGAAGCAACCTAAATGGCATATAAATAACAAGGGCATGATTGAGTAATGGTGGTTCATCCACTTGACGGAATATTATAAAGTCATTTAAAATGAGACTTAGGAAGAATGTTCTGTAACCAGGAAAAAGGTTGTGGTTTCACTTGGATGAAAGTCTGAAGATGAAGGCAATGATAATGTATATGTATAATTTTTGTTTTAAAAGGTACATACATAGAAAGATACTGGAAAATGTATATAAAAAATAATAGTATTTATGTTAGAAAAAAAGTCATTTGCAACCCTACTTACAGCCAGACTATCAGCATATACTATTTATTATGAACAATGACAAAAGTGGATGGGACAAAAGAATTAGAGTGAGTTTAAAGTTCCTGCAAAAAGTCAGCAACCAATGGAGAGGATGAGGAGAAAAGGGAACCCTCCTACACTGTTGGTAGGAATGGTAAAATTGATGTAGCCATTTTGGAGAGCAGTATGAAGCTTACTTAAAAACCTAAAAGTAGAGCTGCCATATGATCCAACAATCTCACTCCTGGACATATATCCAGAAAAGCAAAAACTCTAATTTGAAAAGATACATGCACCACATTATTCATAGCAACACTATTTACAATAGCCAAGACATGAAAACAACCCAAGCAATTGGCTAAAGAAGAGTGGTATATACATACTATATATATATATATATATATATATATAAGACTATCACTCAACATTATTACTTCAAATAATGCCAATTGCAGTAATTTGGATGGACCTATTGTTGTTCAGTCACTTAGTCATGTCTGACTCTCTGCGACCCTATGGACTGCAGCATGCCAGGCTTCCTTGTCTTTCACCATCTCCTGGAGTTTGCTCAGACTCATGTCCATTGAGTCGGTGATGCCATCCAACCAAACCATCTCATCCTCCATCGTCCCCTTCTCCTCCTGCCTTCAATCTTTCCCAGCATCAGGGTCTTTTCTAATGAGTTGGCTCTTCTCATCACGTGGCCGAAGTATTGGAGCTTCAGCTTCATCATCAGTCCTTTCAGTGAATATTTAGGATTGATTTCCTTTAGAATTGACTGGTTTGATTCCTTGCAGCCCAATGAACTCTCAAGAGTCTTCTCCAACACCACAGTTCAAAAATATCAATTCTTCAATGCTCAGCCTTTTTTATGGTCCAACTCTCACATCCATACATGACTACTGGAAAAATCATAGCTTTGACCAAATGGACCTTTGTCAGCAAAGTAATGTCTCTGCTTTTTAATATTCTGACTAGGTTTGTCATAGCTTTTCTTTAAAGGAGCAAGTGTTTTTTAATTTCATGGCTGCACTCACCATTGCAGTGAATTTGGAGCCCCCCAAATAAAGTCTGTCACTGTTTCCATTGTTTCCCCATCTATTTGCTGTGAAGTGATGGGACTGGATGCTGTGATCTTCATTTTTTGAATATTGAGTTTTAAGCCAGCTTCTTCACTTTCACCTTCATCAAGAGGCTCTCTTATTACTCTTCAATTTCTGTCATAAGGATGGTGTCATCTGCATATCTGAGGTTATTGATATTTCTCTCTGCAGTCTTGATTCCAGGTTGTGCTTCATCTAGCCCAGCATTCCGCATGATGTACTCTGCATATAAGTTAAATAAGCAGGCTGACAATATACAGCCTTGACGTACTCCTTTCCAAATTTGGAACCAGTCCGTTTTTCCATGTCCAGTTCTAACTATTGCTTCTTGACCTGCATACAGATTTCTCAGGAGGTAAGGTGGTCTGGTATTCCCCTCTCTTGAAGAATTTTCCACAGTCTGTTAGGATCCACACAGTCAAAGGCTTTGAAGCAGAAGTAGATGTTCTTCTGAAATTCTCTTGCTTTTTCTATGATTCAACAGATGTTGGCAATTTATCTCTTGTTCCTTTGCCTTTTCTAAATCCAGCTTAAACATCTGGAGGTTTTTGGTTCACGTACTGTTGAGAATTTTGAGCATACTTTGCTAGCATGTGAAATGAATGTAATTGTGTGGTAGTTTGAGTATTCTTTGGCATTACCTTTCTTTAGGATTGGAATGAAAACTGACCTTTTCCAGTTGTGTGGCCACTGCTGAGTTTTCCAAATTTGCTGGCATATTGAGTACAGCACTTTAACAGCATCATCTTTTAGGATTTGAAATAGCTCAGCTGGAATTCCATCGCCTCCACTAGCTTTGTTCATAGTGATGCTTCCAAAGGCCCACTTGACTTAACATTCCAAAATATCTGGCTCTGGGTGAATGATCACACCACCATGGTTATCTGAGTCATTAAGATTTTTTTGTATGGTTCTTCTGTGTGTTCTTGCCACTTCTTCTTAATATCTTCTGCTTCTGTTAGGTCCATACTGTTTCTGTCCTTTATTTTGCCCATCTTTGCATGAAATGTCCCCTTGGTATCTCTAATTTTTTGGAAAAGATTTCTAGTCTTTCCTGTTCTATTGGTTTTCTCTATTTGTTGGAATTGTTCACTTGGGAAGGCTTTCTTATCTTTCCTTGATATTCTTTGGAACTCTGCATTCATATGGGTGTATCTTTCCTTTTCTCCTTGCCAATGGCTCAGATGGTAAAGAATCTGCCTGCAGTGTGGGAGACCTGGGTCCCATCCCTGGGTCAGGAAGGGAATGGCAACCAACTCCAGTATTCTTGCCAGGAAAATTCCATGAACAGAGAAGCCTGGCAGGCTACAGTCCATGGGGTTGCAAAGAGTTGGACATGACTGAGCAATTAACAATTTAAATTTAATAAATTCTCTTCTTTTCTCAGCTATTTGTAAGACCTCCTCAGACAACCATTTTCCCATTCTTTTTCTTGGGGATGGTTCTGATCACTGCCTCCTGTACAATGTTACAATCTTTCATCCATAGTTCTTCAGGCACTGTCTATCAGATCTAATCCCTTGAATCTATTTGTCACTTCCATCATATAATTGTAAGAATGGACCTAGAGGATATCATACTAAGTGAGACGAGTCAGACAAAGATAAATACTATACAATATCACTTATATGTGGAATATAAAAAAAGTACAAATGAATCTATATATAAGACAGAAATAGGCTCACAGACATAGAAGACAAACTTATGGTTACCAAAAGGGAAGAGACATAAATTAGGAGTATGGGATTAACACATACAAACTACTGTACCTAAAATAGATAAGCAATAAGAATTTACTTGTTGTATAGGACAAGGAACTGTATTCAGTATCTTTTATTTATAATGAAAGATAATCTGAATAATATACATATAACTTAATCACTTTGCTATATACCTGAAAGTGACACAATATTATAAATCAACTATACATCAAAAAAAAAAAAGTCGGCAACCAAGACACTGATGGTCTAGAAAAGGAGTAAGGACAGATATGAGAACATATCCAGATATAACCCAGTGCATGAAATAACCTAACAATTTCCTAAACCAAGGGCATGTGAAGCATGTGCTTGGCCAGAACAGAGTGAACGTGGCCAGAGAAGACATCCTTGAAGTCATGTCTGATATTCATATTTAGGGTAGAAGTGATTAGGGTGGTCATATGTAAATTTTGGTTGGTTCCCTTGGACAGACCCGGGGCAAGCTTTAGTAGTGCCCCTCTTCATTTTCAGTAGAGTCCTGGTTGGGGTAATATGTCATGTGGTCACCCTAGTTTTTGAAAAGGAAGGAGGAAGATGTTCTAAGTTGATGGTAATTGCTCTGCTGGGTGCCTCTAGTGCTTAAGGTTTCCTGATGCTGAGGCAGGCCCAAGCTGTATGGAGAAGTGGTTAATTTGAATATAGCTCTGCTTCCTGATTAGTTATAGGACAATCAAAGGTAGTTATTCCCAAGCTGCCCTAGAATGTGGCTAGAATTCAAATTTCACTCTGACCTAGGAGCTCCTCTTCTACTTCCACCCTCCCATACCTATCCCACAAATTGAATACATGACCATTAAATTTTCCAGTGAGCAGAAGAGTATCTATAGTAAGAGTAGGTCATTTGCCTGCTGAGCCAGCCTCCTAATTGTAAATCTGGGAACAGTTCTCTCTAGAGAAGTTCTTAACTTTTAATAGACGAGCCTATGTATGGTTAGTGCAAAATATGTTCAAATGGTAGAAAATGATAGCTTGAAGTAAGTAGAGACTTGGCCTGGGTGGGCCCTGTTTCTTTCCTGGTGTCCTCCCCCTGTTCCATTGGCTTTGTTAAGGCTACCTTATTGGCACCTCCTTCCTGAGCAGAGCACTGAGTTGACCATTTCTGATTCAGCCTGGGAGCCTAACCTTAGATTCAACTTGTAAGAAAAGTGGGTTTGTCGGGGAGGCCTCGGAGGCTTCTCCCCTGTGCCCACAGGATGATTGGTCTGACCCCAAGCAACCAGAGATGCCCACCTGGACATTGCAGCACTTGGGAAGCGGACACAGGGGAC
>NW_011494604.1:1822793-1845820 GCF_000754665.1 Bison bison bison | reverse complement strand
CATCCAGTCAGCAGGGAAACCAGACATGCAGCTTACTCTGTGTACGGTCGGACCAATGCTTCCAGGATTTCAGAAATGAAGAGATGGCCAGATCTTTTGTAGATGTTTTGTCCTGTTGTTTGGTTGTGGGTTGTTGTTTGGAGGTGGCAAAGTGGGAATAATCTCTTTGGCTTTCCCTGGGCTTAAGACATTATCTTCTGTCACCCTGGATACTATTTTATTTCTCTAGCTAAGAGATGCAGGAAGGGGTACGGGGAAGCATTGTCTCAACTAAGGTTCCTTGCCAGGAACCTGCCAAGATCAGTCGAGAGAGTGTAAGTACACGCTTGTGCCAAATCACAGCTTTCCAGAAGCTCACTTGGGCCTAGAAACCAAGAATGACAAAGCCATCAAAGAGACAGAACTCAGCCCCGGCTAACAGGTGTGAGAAGGAGCAGGATTCTTCAATATCATGTCCTGAATTTCCTGCATCAGACACTGGACTCTTGGAAAACCCAGGGGACTGCATTCTGTTAAGAAAAATCCTGAACTGGGTAATCTAAAAAACCAGAGTGAGAGTAAAACTGATTCTTACTTCAAGCATGAATGATACATTATTTCATTTGAACGCTTAGAAGTACATTATTAATGTAATGGTATATTTGGTATGGACAAGCACATTTAGTAGTCCCTTTTTGTCCTAATCCACCAACCTGGAGAGGGCTAGCTGGTTAGCTGTGATGCCCACTGGATGGAAGCTTAAATGTTCTAACAACTAGGATGGGCATTTCAAAGCTTTGCAGTGATGGTAAACAACATACTTCTCCTTAGAGTCCTGTTCCCATCTTATTACTGCGGGGGAGAGAGAACACTTAACACCCAATAAACACTAAGCCCACATTCCCCTCTAAGCCGAATGCTAAGAAATGCTGATTTGTGTTGGTTGAGCGTCCTGAGCAGGGTTCAGAACTGTGGGGTTCAGGAGTGGAAAAATATGAAGGATTTAATGGCCTGTGAACAGCCCAGGGCCCCACTAGCCACTTTATTCCCAATCCCACTTTCCTGCCCTGTGGTTACAGTGTTCTCTTGTGTTGACCTGGCCTCTCCAGGAGGATTCCAAGTCCCCTGTCTTCAAGATGTGTACTCCCTGTCTAGGTGTGAGCCCAGCTGACACTTGGAGTGGCCCTTCATCTTCCTGCTGGCCCCCTGTTCCCGAGTCAGGATTGGAGGGGCATGGGGCTCTTTCCTCCCAACTTGGGCCAGATGAGCTGGCACCTGTGAGCCGAGTCCTCTCTCCAGAGGGTCACACACATGGCCGTGTTCCTGCTGATGCACCGTACTCTCTGAGCCCATCAGTTTTCTCCATGCCCTTTCCTCTGGGTTCCCCGGGGCCACCATTTTTCTCAACAGTGCCCCTCCAGAGCGGGTTTGGGGGCGAGAGAAGAGACGACGCATGTTAGCCTTGTCAGTATTTTCAGTGAATGATGCCTGAGGAGGAAGTGAGGTAGACATGATTGGTGGAAAAATTCATCAAGGGAGAAAATGCATCACTCTCTATTGTCATCCACTGTTGCAGTATGGTAAGAACCGGGTGTTCTCAGCAACATCCCTAATCCTCTGCTGAGATGGGGAAGCAGAGGGTGTCTGCTTTGGGAGGGAAGCAGGCTGTGGTGCAGAAGGGCCTCAAGCTATAGCCCAGCATGAGGGTCGCTGCAGAACAGCCGAGGCTCTATGTGGGTGCCCGGCCAGCCCTGCCACAGACAGCACATCTACGCTTGAGTGGGTTCTCCTGCCTTCTCAAGGGGTATGAAAGGCAAGCTGAGAGGGGATGGTCTGCCAGCCTCTGGTGAGTGTCCTGGGTCCCAGAGCCTGTCTAGAGGAGGCGTGAGGGGCTCCCCTGTCAGCAGCTCCATGGGGTGTGGGATAGGCTGGGACCATCAGGTAGGGGCTGTGTGAACTTGAAGTCGCTCAGCTTTAAAGAGCCGCAGCTGGAGGAGACACTCCGGAACCTGCAGAGCCACATGCTCAAGGGAGCAGCACCAGTGTGGGTGTGAGCAGAGTAGCTGGGTTGGGCTGGGGAAGAAGCAGGCAGGCAGCCATAGGTGAGCCACCTTCACCTATTAATTCTCCCGAGGGCTCTTCCCCAGCAGGCTGAGGGGTCCTGATGTCCAGGACCCTCCTCAGGGACAAAGCGAGGAGTGCTGACCCTCCAAAGGTGCTCCCCGAATCTCAGCTTTCTCTCTCTCCTGTTTCTCACTCCCTGATGCTCTGATTCCTTCCTCTGAAGGCATGAATCCTCATGGGGCCTGGGACGGAGCTGGGTAAACACACAGTGATGGGTGTGCAGACATACTGTGCATTCTGACCTCTCAGCCGGGGCCCCTCCTGCTCTGCAGGGAGCGCAGTGTTGATAAACCTGGCTTGATTGGCTCTGTATGGATACCACTGGTAATGTAAATATTCTAAGTAGTCACAGAGGAGTCACGTCTTTTCAGCCTGTTTTCTCTAGCTTTGGAGTAGGCTTTTGAGATGAACATCAGGGGCCTGAGAAGTTGGGATCTGGAAGAAGGTTCTTATAGATGGAATGAACCGCAGGAATGAATGAACTTCTGGAATTTCCTTGCTGAGGGGGGTGTGCGTGCTTGTGGCTGTGGCTTCTGGCTACTGTGTATACATTATGCATCCTGGCATACAGGGCTTAGCTAATGACTAGCAGCCTGGTTGATCAATTCAGAACCCAAGCGACTGGTAATTGTCAAGTTCCCTGAGCATGCCTCATCCAGCCCCCTGGCAAGAGGTTAAGTAAGGGTAGCTTGTCTGAGCTGCTGTCTGCAGACCAAAGGGAGTGAAGCCCCTGAGGTGCTCAGGCTCACAAAGGCTGACAGGATGTGTGTATCAGGTTATAACTGGTACATCCAGGAGTGATGTTAGAGGTCTTCTAACCCCAGAAATGTTAGGATATTCCCCCCGGGCCCACTGTCAGCAGATCCTGCCCCTGAAATTCAGTGGCTCTTGTCTTAAGTTAGATGCTTCTGTGTGAGCCTCTGGTTTTCTTATTGATAGTCTGAGGGTAAGCTAAGGCCCCCTTGTGTTCTGATGCTGTGTGTAATCTAGGACAAGACACCACCAGCCTGGACTCTGACCCACTCTCAGCTCCTCCCCATGGCGTCACTAACAGTGTGACATTGTCACCTGGCTCTGAACCTTGGAGTCAGAGGCCTGGGTTCAAATTCAGCCGATAAGAAGTAGCTGTCATTGGTAGCTTTGCGATTTTGGATAGATTGCTCAACTTCGGAGTCTCCTTTTCATCTTTAAAGTGATAATCATACCTCTTACAGAGTTGCTTTGAAAATGAAAGTTAACTTAGGCAAAACTCTCAGTACAGTGCCTAGCTCCTAGTAGGCATTCAGTAAATGGATTATTTCGATTGTAGACATTATGGTTCGTCAGCACTTCATTTGGCTGAATCTGAGGTTTCCTTACTGTGTGATACTGGGGTTGGGTGGAACCAGTGCTTCTCTGACCCTCCCGTCCTCAAGAGAAGTGGAAAAATAATAGTATTCTAAAGGTAGGGGCTGGGAATGTAGCCTGAAGCAGCTTGCAGAAAGCAATCACATTTCTTTGAAGTCTTAGGATGACTTGTAAAATCAACTTATAATTGTCATTCAGTACACCAATGTGAATGCATTGGTTCTCACATAAAAATGCTTCTGCCAAATCTTTAAGTATAATTTATGCACAAGGATAAGTTGCTCCACTCTGAGGAAGGGGGTGTGAGAGCAGGATTTTTAAGATTCTTTCCAGCCCTAACATTCTAGGTTCCCAGGGTAAGTGAGTCTCCTCCACAAAGGACCTGAAATTGGTATCCAAGAATCCTGAAGGGACCTTGGGGAGGTAGGCTCCCCTGTGCCCCTGCCCCTCGTGAGACTGCACGGTGCCAGGGGGGTGCCACTGGTGGAGGAGGGAAGATGACGCAGCCCCTCAGAGTGAAGACTGAAGAAGCCTGAAGGAGGAGCAGGGCTGTGTCTGAGCCTGACTTTCCGTCCTTGGGCTGATATATGGCTGAGTTGGGTTGGCAGCTCTCCACCACCCCAGGTAAACTTTAGGAAACAATAAACCATTGTTTCTCATCCAGAGCTGGGGGCTGTCCTGGAGACAGGACCTCCTGTCACGGGAGGGCAGGTGAGGGCAAGGGGTGAACTCCATGTGGAAGCACAGGGTTTGTCACACTGCCAAGGTGTCCTCTGGGCAGTTCCGATGCAACAGCCAAGGCCAACGTCTGGGGCTGTGCCTAGCCAGTGGGAGAACGGAGGGGAGTCTGGAGAAGAGCTGCATGCTCTGGGGGAGAACACAGAGATGTTTGGCCTGTGAATGGGAAAAGAGAGCCTCTCTGTGCGTGGGGCGAGCTGTACCTACTGATGGTGGCTTGGGTCCTGCATAAACTAGCTGAAGATTACCCAGTAAGCATGGTCTCTCCCTCAGGCATGAGGTGTTGAAAAGAAGCCATCCTTTTTTTGGGACAAATAATAAGGGGCTTTCCCTGGGCAAGGGCCTGACTACATTAGTCAAATTTGTACCCATCAGATATCATTCCAATTAAATCTAAAGGAATATCAACACAGGTGCTATACTGAAAATTTCCTGTTGGGCATGGTGTTTATTATGATAAGATCGAAAATATCTTGCTAAATTCTCCTGGAAGATATTATTGAATTGAGCTAGGATTTGGAGTGAGAAGGACTGGACTCTAGTTCTGCCTTATTAGCTATGTGACTTTAGTCAAGTCACTTGGTCTTTGAGCCTCAGATTTTCCATCAATAAAATGGGATCGTCATGTATCTCAGTGTGTTGTGAAATTCAAATGAGATCTTGATTGGGAAAGCATCTCGTAAGTTGTCAGTATGTGGAAGTTTATTGTAAATCGAAAGTCTTTTGGTAGCATTATCTAAGAGCATTACTACTTTCTAGGCCCTCTGCAATCTACTCTCAGTCAGTTTAATGACTATATCCTTCAGAACCTCTCTTGACCCATCCGTTTTCCAGGTCAGTTTCCTTGCTCTGAGACGTGCTCCACCATCTCCCCTGCCCAGCTCAGCTCTCTACCACAGGACTCACTTGTTTAGATGGTCATGGTTCATTCTCTCTGCCTTGCAAATTTCAGAGATCTCTGGCCTACTGTCTTTGAGGATACATAGGTCTATTTTGTATCCTGGGCCTGTTTCCTCATCTGTAAAGTAAGAGGATTGGCCTAGATGATCCCCTACCAACCCTCACCTTTTGTGATCCAACCACATTCCACTGTGGTAAAAGGAAACGTGAATTGAAATACATCTTGTCTAGCCAATGACAAGTAACCGATAAAAAGACATCAGTGTAGGAGCGTGAATTAGTAAATTACTCTCTGTGATAGATGAGGCGATGTTTGCAGCAATATTTCAATGAGCTTGAATGTTTAGGTGATAAGTGATACCTCTCATTGGTCCTCAGAGGTGACTGTTACCAGAAAGCTACCATTTGCTGAGTGCTCACTGCGTGCTGGGCATGGTTAGAAACTGCATTACAGTTACATTTTGTTGGGTACTTTAAGTATCTACTTTGTGTTAGATACTTGACCTTCCCTTTAATCTCCACAGAGCCCCACAAAACAGATATACAGATGGGAAAATTGAAGTTTAGAGAGATTAAGTAAATCACCCATGGTGACCCAACTATTAAGCAGCAGAAGCAGGCTGAGGTGACGTATGTCTGCCTACACAGCCTGTGAGAGATGGCTCACTCAAGTCCACTGGCTGGCATCACCAATGAGCTCACTCTTAGATTGTCACTTTCTTGTTCCTAGTGTCCCAGGACTAGCGATTACCCCAGCAGTGTTCTTGATCCGGTTCTGGGCTTGCCCTTAGAGTAGGAACTGATCGTTGGAAAACCCCACCTGGATATAGCATCCTCCCTTCTCTAGCATGTTGGAGACACCCAGTCTTGGCTCCTTCCTCCTTCCCTTTCTCTATGCACCTGCCCCCTGACTCAGTGCTAACCAAGAGTGGAAGGGAAACTAGAAATCCATAACACTGTTGGCTGGGTGGGCCAGTGGCTACAGCCAGAGGAGACAGGTTTTGTCTCTGGGAGTAATTAGAAAACAATTAGAAAGCAATTGCAAATTTGAATATCAAATCCAGAACCTATAGAAGTTGGTGAGGCAAGTCAGCTTGTCTCATTTTCTTGTTCTGTGTCAGGGTTTGCAAAAGAAGAATCCCCATGCTGCTCAGTAAGGAAAGCTTGGGAGAACCGGGGATGTGCTCAAGCCAGTAGGGTGCTGCCAACTGCTCAGGCCTCAGGAGGTTCTGTAGGAGCTGCAGACACTTGCAGCCAGAGACAGTTTTCAGACTCAGCCCTGGTTCTTATCAGCGATCACATCTCTGCAGCTCCTCCTGTCGACAGTGCTTCCCACTCCCCCTCTCCCTGGAAGACACTTTTTCATTAATTTTGCTGTTAGTATTTGCTGCTCTGCTAAGGGAAGGCACCTTAAGTACTCATTCTACTCCTGACACCTAGTAAGTGCTCGTTAATAGATTCCTTTTTTCCCCTGGGATTTCCCTTTAGCTCCTTCAGCCCCCGTCCCTCTCTGGACAGACATCATAGAATCAGAAGCTGGACCTGGGAGGGGCCAGAGGCTGAAAAGCTAAGTGCATACATATTCATTCCTAACACAGGTCAAGTCTTCAGAGTCTTCATGGCCTGTGCCCATGTCCCACAGGTGTGCCCTGAGGACCAGGTGAAGGTGAAAGTCGCTCAGTCATGTGTCTGACTGTTGCCATCCCATGGACTATACAGTACATGGAATTTCCAAGCCAGAATATTGGAGTGGGTTGCCGCCCTTCCCTTCTCCAGGAGATCTTCCCAACCCAGGGATCAAAACCCAGGTCTCCTGCATTGCAGGTGGATTCTTTACCAGCTGAGCCATCAGGGAAGCTCCTGTCTAATTCAACTGCCAGCCTGTGAAGCCCTGTGTGGCGGGCCTGGAACAGAAGCCTCTCCTTTCTCCTCTCCTGGTGTCCTGAAACATCTTTTTCTGCTCTGGGCTTGGCTCCCCCTGCTGGAACCTTTCCTACCTGCCCAGGTAGCCTAGCACAGCCTGCAATAGTCCTAGAGTCACAGGTGCTTCCTGTGAAGCAGGTTCAGAGAGGAAGGTTCAGAGAGGCCCTTCAGGTCAGAGCAAGAGAGAAGAACCAGAGACGGGAAGTGAGTTTCTTAAGGTCACACAGCTGATTAGGGCACAGCCACAGTGAGCACCGAAACCTCTGATTCTCCTGAGCTATTCAACTGTCAGATGCCGCCTGCCGATTTCTCCTGAACTGGCCCCCTCCTTGGCCAATGCTGCTTCTATCCTCTGAGTTCTGTCATAAATCTTAAAACAACAACGACACTGCCATTACCAGTAGCCACCTCTATGGACTGAACACTTATCATGCGCCAGAGACGGGGCCAGGCTGCTCTTACATGCATGGTTGACCCTCATAGCAATCCTGCAGCTATGAGAGTAGTAGCAGTAGCTCCACTTTACAGATGAGTAAACGAAGACTCAGAGGTTGTCCCTTTCCTCAGGCCACACAGTTTCACAGTGGAGAATGCATGTCTGACTACGTAGCAGTCTGCTGCCCGCTAAGGGGCATCCTGTGGGTGGGAGCCACGAGCACCGTTCCTCCTCCCCAGGTGGATTTCCTGCGTTCCTGCGGACGAGGTAAGGCTGCCTGAGTCCTCACAGTGCTCGTCTCACAGGCACATGAGTGGGGCTTAGCAGGATGGAGGGAGGAGGCCAGGTCTTTGAAAAGGGGATGGTTGAATAAACTCTCCTGTGACCCCAAACTGACTTCTGCAGGGATGATACTGGTAATGAGCTGAGTGAACTTTAGGATGTTGCTAGACTGTGATAGGAATGCACATATTGCTAATTTAATTATAGTCAGGGGCTCTGGCTCAGGCTTTGATTTCTTTTTGCATGTGACTTTTACTGCAGAAAGCTTCTCTCAGCTGGTCTCATTAAATCTCAAATTAAGCAAGAATCCCAACAGGAAGAGAGCAGCTCCAGGAGACCAGACCTCACTCATTCACACTGTACGTTCAGTTGGCTGTGTTTATTTGGTTTGATCCCCTTTAAGAAAATTAAAAAATAACATTCTGCCAAAGACATGGGCACTCAGGGTACAGCTGCTGAGTGGATGCCCTCCTCGCGCCCTCGGTCTGCTGTTCTGCTCATGTGGCCGGGCTGGTGAGAGCAGCTCCTCTGCTTGCAGAAGCCAGCCCTCCTTCATTGTGTCTTTCAAGAAGAAAGGCCCAGGACATTCTTGGGGAGGGAGGGGCTGTCGGTGGGTTCAGAGAAGAACTCAATTGTGGTGGGGTTGGGGGAGAAGTGGGCTGGCTTTGCCTGATTTCCCTTAGGAACCCAGGAACCCATCAGAGTCTTTCAAGGATGCCAGCAGGAAGCCCAGAGAGTGTACCCAGGGTGTGGTGTAATTGTGCTCACTTCACACCCAGCAAGCCTGAGAAGCTAAGTGGAGAAAGGATGTACGACTTCCATGCCAGGACTAAAGCCAGGACTGGCACCTGTGTGTCTGGAACCAAATGCCAGTAGGCCCCAGGGGATAGATTTTTTTAATTGTTGTGGCCTGCTCACCCATTCCTTTCCCTACATCCTTTCTCTCACATTCACATGTGCGCTCCACAACAAAATTAAGTAGCGCCTTAGTTTGGAAGTGATGGTTTTTAAGTGCTTTTTTTTAGCCCAACTTTCAATTTATTCGTGTATTTCACAAGCACTTATTGAGAGCTTACTGTGTGCTCATCTGTATTCTAGGCATTAGGGATACAATAATGAATGCAACACACAGAACCCATGACCCGTTGCAGGAGCTTGTGTTCCAGTGGGGGAGACAGATGTTCATCAAATAACCACATGACTACATAGGGGCCAACTGTGACGTGTATGATAGATACACCTTCCACGATTTTGTCCAAATTACCATCCTTGGTTCTGTCCAGTTCAAAATAACTTTCCAGCCATGTTGCCTTCCAAGAGACCTCTGTCTAGGAGACCTAGATCTCAATTCACCTCTGTTCCTCAGTGGTGAGTAGCAAGTTTTTTTTTTTTAATTCAATTTCTTCCTTTATTATCCATAAAATACTTGAATAACTGGCATGTGCAAAGTCTAAGGTCTTCCAGAGTCTGGGGTGCATATTCAGTCTTAACCAAGAATTCAGTTAACCTGAAGGTGTTACCTTCATCTGTCTCTGTCTTCAAATCTCTCTGGTCCACATGTGTTTAGCCTTTCTCCTTGGGAAAAAGAGATGGGATAGAATTAGGTATTGATTCACCTTCTTTCCCATCTTCCCCTCAAAGCCACACACCAATACTCCTATCAAACCTCTTTTCCCTTTTCACTGTGTGCTTTTCAGAGGACAGAAGAGGAGACAGTGATGGCGGAGTTGGTACAGGGGAGGCTACAGCAACAGTTCTCAAAGTGGGCCATGCAGACTTTGGGGGCCCATGAGGTTCTTTCACGGGCCCAGGAGGCCCAAAGGTTTTTTGTAATAAAATGTCATTTGCTTCTTTCACTCTCTTTATGTCTCAAGTGACGTTTTCCAGTGGTTGCAAATAGTGTGATGTTATAACTAGCTGGATACAGAAGCAGACATAAAAATCTGTCTTCTATTAAAGAAATAGAAATTAAATACAAATGAAAGGAATTTTCAAAAATGAACAACTCTTCTTACTAAACTTTTTCTTGGTTTTATTTTAAAAAATATATTTTTCTTTAAAAATTATTATCTATGTTAATATAATGAGATCATTATTAATGTTTTTGAATGAATTAGTATTTCTTTACTAATAGTACAGTAAATATGTAATACAGTTACTATTGATAGCAGCAATTCACACATATAAGCTCTTTGGGGTCTTCAATAATTTTAGGAGCATGAAGGGCCCTGAGACCAAAACATTTGAGAACTGCTGAGCAAGAGGCTAAGGAGTCAGCTAGGTGTTAGGAGAAGACCAGTTACTCAGGAATCAGACGTGAGCCAGCAGAACAGCTTGTGTGCATGCTAAGCTGTTTCAGTCATGTCCGACTCTGTGTGATCCCAATGACTGGTTCCTCTAATTCCAAATCCTTATTTCTGATTTGGACATCTGCAGTCTGTCCCAAGGTGTGAATTGTATAGGACGAAAGATTCCTTTGGAACTATGGAAATACATTCTCTCCTCCAGAGGAGAGGGACTGGTCTGGACATCACCTTGCTACCGTGCTTTAGAAGTGTGCACTAGGGACCAGTTCTGAAGCTCTCCAGGGGTCGGGACCAGCACTGCTAGATCTTCTCAACATGAACACAATCTGTGGAGTGTGGGTCAAATCTCAGCCCAGATTCCTTAAGATGGTTGCAACACAGGAGTCCCCTGTCCATCTGCTCTCTGGGCTTGCTCCCACTCCAGGGATCATAAACCAGGCTTCTTCAATTCAGGGAGGAGGGAGCTGGGTCTCAGGAGGCAAGGGTCCCACCAGCCTTGGGTAGTCATCCTAGACCAGATGTTTCTAGAGCTGGGTTGTATTCCAGGCCAGATGTGGAGTTAGGGGTGGGTCCAGCCCTGCCAAGGATTCAGCTCTTGGCTTGACAGCGTCCTCCGTTTGCTCTACACTCGGATTGGAACGTGCAGCTCTGAACAAGTCAAAACCTGTGAGCTTCCACTCTTGGTTTCCCCGGGACTCCACTCAGAGCCTCTGCAGCTGGCAGCCAGGGGTTTCAAAGGTCACCCCAGCTGGGCGGATTGAAACAACAGATCTCTCTGACCGAGTGAAATTGGCTGCCCAGTGCAAGGCAAGTTGCAACATCTGCGAGCAGTCAGCCAAACGCCCCTTAACTTTTCAGCCTGGCCCTGGGTTCTGCGGCAGCCCTGGCTCTCCCTTACTGTCCTCCTTCTCAGACAGACCTTGGACAGGCATCTCGGCGGTACCTCAGTGGTGAAGTGGCCGCCCACGCGTATCCCGACTCCTGGGAGAGCTGCCCAGGGAGAGGCCACGGTAAGGCGCGTCCTTTGTCTGGCGTGTGGCCCTGTCCCACTGCCTGCTCCCGTGGGTAATGGCAAGTCAGCGGGCTCAGCCCACAGCCGAGGAGCAGCTCGTTCCAGGATTAAGAGCGATTAGGGCATTTGTCGGGATTTGAGGGCTCTGAAGAGAGAGGATTAAGGTGGAGAGAGAGAGCTGTCATTGCTGGGGGCATTTGCACCTGGGTGGTTTGCTGTGTCTGCTGTGTGCCCGTGGCTCCGTGGGTTCATAGCCGACTGCCCGGCTTCCAGTACAGAGCCCGCTGGGAGCCCTTCCCTGTGGGGAAGGTATTGTATTTCCAGATGCCTTGCTGCCAGATCAGGAGCTTAAGGACAATGAGCATTTGAAATGTGTGTACTTTGGGTGGGGAGGGGGCAGCTGGTTTCTCTAAACTTCTGCTGTATAACAGGATTCTTGATTTAAAACGTCTGAGTCTTTGTGCCTCAGTCTTTTTGCCCTCTCTTTTGGCCGTCGTTCCATAGTTGAAAGGGTTCCTTTCTGGGTTCAAGAGAGAATTTGAAGTGCTTTTGATCAAAATAAAGTCAAATTAATGTAGTGCTGTTTTGAATGATGAAAAAACTCTGCTACTTATGAAAACCCTATTTGGAGGTGAGCTTTGGCCCATGCCTTGCGTGTGTGTGGCAGGGTGTGGCTTCCAGCTCTCAGACCACTGCTCTTCTGATCCCCTCTTCTTTTTTTTTTTCTCTTCTTCTATTCCTTTGATCTGCATTTAACTCGTGTTGAATGGAACCCCCTAGCTAGGTGTATTCAATTCTAGTCACTGAGCACTGCTCTGTTGGTAGAGAAATTACTGCAGAAACCACCCAGCCCCGCTGGTGCTCTTGATTGGAATGTGGTCCCTGGGCTGGATGAGGGATTAGAAGGGAACAAGGGTGTTTTGTATTATTATTGTTACTATTATTATTATTCTGATCGAGCATTCCAAATATGTCAGTAATCGTTCACTGGCACTGTGGACAGGATCTGTTTATGTGGCTGATGGCAGGGGGTGGAGCGATAGGCTGAGCAGAGCTGCTTGGTGTACCTAACCCAGCTTGGGAGTGGGCTCTGGTTAGTAACCAGCCTGCTCACCCACCCTCACTCCTCACAATGCACTTGCTGCACTGACTTGCCTGTTCTAACCTGAAGCCAGACTTTCCCACCTGGCCGGGGATAGATGACTTACTTCTGTGTTCTGTGTTTGAGGCTGAGCATATTCCTTTGGCTGATAGCATCCAAGACCTTCAAGAGACCTCAGAAGGTCAGAATCAAGAGGATTAATAGAGAGGATTCTGAGCCTGATGTCACTACTCTTAGTTTCCAGCTCCCGTGAAAGTAGAGAGGAAGAGTCTTGTGTCTTCCAAAGCCAGAACTGAGAGCAGAAGGGAGTGTTACACTCCCCGTCCCCCTTCCTTTGTGCAGTTCCAAGCCTCTGCCTATGGCATCTCCCATTACTGGGGAAAGCAGGAAATGCCTCGTCTGAGTCTGGGGTCCTCCAGGAAGCCCACAGGGTATGGCTGCGATCAGAATTCAGTTTGGTTTCCACTTCTTAGCTCTGTGACCTTGGATTACTTGGAGTTGACTTTCTGAGCCCTGGTGTCCTCATTTGTGAAAGGAGAATAATCAGAACTGCCTTGTAGGACCAGGGATTGAGCGAGATTAGGGCCCAGCATGATGTTGGATGCCCGCACCCTGCCTCTTCATTGCTGGGACAAATAGAACAGTGTGCGGGGGCTGCCAGGGCCCCCAGTCCCTCCTACCCACCTTCTCATGGTCTGCCAGCTGCTTCCCACTGCTGTTATACAATAACCGCATGCAGATACCCTTGCTCTGAGGACAATCAGGCTGACCTGGGCTTGCCGTCCTTGGTGGAAAGGATCTATCCTACAGGGTGGGAGACTTGCTTTCCCTTTGGGAGCTGGATGATGATGTTGACAGCTAGCATTTACTAAGTGCCTCTTATGCTGCCCTGAGTGTTTTACGTACACTCTCATTCAAATCCTCCCCTCAACCTTGTAAAGTTATTATCATTCCCATTTTACAAAAAGGGACACTAAGGCCAGGAGAGTTGAAGTACCTTGCCCAGGCCACAGCTGAAATGTATCAGTGCCCTGGATTTGTGGCTGGGCATGACCCCTGTGACACCTGCCCTTACTCGACCTGATCACCGCTGTGCTGGCAGCCCAGTGTGTCTGCCCTCTCACTTCAGAGGCAGTGGAGGAGGGTAGATGGAGAAGGGCCCCTCTGGGGCATGGTCCTGGCAGGCCCTGCAGGATGTAAGAACCCCATTCCTCCTCTACCCCATGTTACCCCACTCATCACACACACGTATAATTGTGCACTGCTGTATCCCTTGTTACACAGCAGATGTTTAATAAATATATTTTAAATGAGTGAATGACTATATCCTGATTCTTGCCATTAAAATTATATCATGATTACTTGGAAATGGTTCTGCAAACACATACACAAACACAATGATATAAATATGGCAAAATAGTAACTGTTGAATCCAGCAATAGGTATTCAAGGTACTCACTTTTTACCATTCTTTCTATTTTCCCGTTTGAAGTTTTCCATTATGAAACTAATTTTTGGCTTAAAATTTCTATGTCAATCAATTCCTATTATTATTTTCCTTGTAAATATATACTCATATAAATGCCTGATATAGTTAACCAATTCTCACTGTTGGGTATTTAACTGTTTTTTTCTATTTCTGTTTAACTAGATTATTTTTCTATGTATTTTCCTATAAATAATGTGGTAAACATTCTTTTATGTAAATTTGGAACTATATCTCTGATTTGTTCTCAAAAACACATTTCTGAATGTAGGATTATTGGGGAAAGAAATGGACTATTTTTTTCAGAATCTTTTTTCCAAATTGCTTTCTAGAAAGATTGCATCCATTTATACTCCTCCAAAGGATATGAGTGGTATCCATGGTCTCACTAGTATTTGTTATCTTTCTTTTTAAATGTCAGTTTGGTTATTTTCTAAAAACAATGACTTCTTCTTAATTTGCACTCTTGGATTCTGATTGAGGCTAGACAGCGTCCATTTGTGTTGTGGTCATTTATCTCCTGTGAACTGTCCAAGTGATGGCTTGCTCATTATGTCAGCTGTTTTCTTGTATATAAAGTATCCTAATCCTTCATTCTTTTTTGTTGTTGTTTGTTGTTTTTAAATCCTGGGGTGCTTTGTCACTTGTTTATCTGACTGTGTTGGGTCTTAGTGGCAGCACATGGGATCTTGGTTGCCTCATTCAGGGTCTTTTGTGCGGCGCCACAGGCTCTCTAGTTGCGGTGAGCGGGCTCAGTAGTCGCAGCACGGGAACGCCAGAGCACACTGGCTTCAGCAGCTGTGACACACGGGCTCGGGAGTTGTGGGGTGCTGGCTCAGTTGCTCTGCAGTATGTGGGATCTTAGTTCCCCAAGCAGTGATGAACCCATCTCCCCTGCATTGCAAGGCAGATTCTTAACCCCTGGACTACCAGGGACGTCCCAGTCCTTTATTCTCCTTGAAAGCATTGTATCCCAGATCATCATTCCCCTTTTAATGTTGTCGATGGTATGCTATGACACACAGAAAGTCTCAGGTCTATGTGTGTGTGGTAAGAGATCTCCGCTTTTTCCCTTATTACCTCAACCTCAAACACCCTTCCCACCAGCCAACTCTGACTGCTTACAGGAGGCAAGAGGACCCAGTGGTTAAGAACAAGTGCCACACACCTGGGATCAAATGCCAATTCTGCCCCCTGCTAAATGCCATGGGTGCATGCTAAGTTGCTTCAGTCCTGTCCGACTCTTCGTGACCCCATGGACTATATAGCCCTCTAGGCTTCTCTGTCCTGGGATTCTCCAGGCAAGCACACTGGAGTGGGTTGCCATTTCCTATTCCAGAGGATCTTCTTAACCCAGAGACTGAAACCACATCTCCTGCGTCTCCTGCACTGGCCGGCAGGTTCTTTACCACTAGCGCCACCTGGCCCTAAGCAAATTTCTTAATCTCACTGGGCCTCCATTTCTAATCTATATAATGGGGGTGATGAGATTCTCTGTCTCCTAGTATTGTAAGGAGAAATGAACTATTGTTTATCAAGTGCTTAGAATAGTTCCTGGTATATAGTAAATGCTACATAAATTTGGTTTTCTTTGTTACTTACTGCAGTGAACCTGTGAGTCTTATCATTTTGAAAGGATTTTGTTTGCAAAGCTGATACCTCATCAGTGAAAGAGAAAGCTAGGTTTATCAAGCAGGGGATGTATCCATTACAAACAAACCTAGGTCTTTGTTATTTTAACTTGTACTTCAAAATACATCTCTCTTTTATTTTTGTTAGATGTTATTAAATTTAAAACTAATTATATGCCCAGACACTACTGTTAATCTCTGTCAGCTTGTCCCATTTGGCATGGGACTTAAGCCTGTGACTAAAGATCCCAAGAAAGTGAACAGAAAAATAAAAACTAGAAATACTCTTTAGTTTAGCAGGTATTTGTTAAATTGCAGTCCTCTGATAGGTCAGGTATGTGGATTCCATGCTGAGTAAGAGTGGACACATGGTCCCCAGTGTGGGTCCCCAGAATGGAACCATCCCAGCCCGGTGAGGCACCCACCTGGTTTAGAATCTGGAACAAGGATACTTGGGACACACTCCAGGGGGTGGCACGGGTGTCCAGCAACCTTGGCTGGGCTCTGACGACCTGGTTTCTCTCCACTGCTGCCTGTTTTCCCAGCGTGCTGCTCCAGCCTTCCTGTGGACTTCAACAGCTTTCCCACTCCCCATCTTTCCAACATATCCCTTCTCCTTTTATGAGACCCAGAGTCCATTTCTGAAGTTTGCAACCAAAAACTGGTTCACACCTGTTAATGATTCCATTTCTAGAACTAACCCGAAGGAAGTCCCTTTGTTCCAACTGACCTGCCAGCCCCCACAAACAGCGAGGCCCTGGACCAGGTTTTCTTGTCAGTGATGCCATCATTGTGCTTTGTCTCTTTGGGCGAGTGACTTAGCTCCTCTGGGCTTTGCTCATAAGTGGAGGAGTGAGCCTGGATAACCTTAAAATGCCCCCTTCTCTGATGTCCTGTGGCCTTTGAGGCTTTTTCGCAGTCTGGTCCGCAGAAATGGGATGTCCTCCCCAGCCTTGCTTCCTTCCCTGCTTTCAGCCCCACACTCTTGCCTCACCTCACCCAGACTCCTTGCCGTATTAACCTCAAACTCTCTCCTTCCTGGGAGTATGGATCCCATTTTTCTTTAGCCTAAGAGCCCTCACAGTTCAGGCAAAAGCAGCTTTACTTCCTACCAAGAGTGCCTAACGTGGATACTGATTCTGAAGATTGAATACTATTCAGCACTGATTTTATATACCCATTGTAAGAGCACTGAGAACCATCTGGTTTTTCTGTTCCTGCCCCAGCTGCCCCTCTCCTGAAAGTTCTCCATAGGATTTGGGGGAGCCCAGGACACGGCCCTGGGAGCTGCTGTCTGGGGTGGGCTGGGCCTTACTCCTACAGCTTCACGAGTTGAGGATAGAGCCTCTGGTTCCCAGAGAGGAGCTCCAGGTAGACCCTGACCTAGTGAGTCTCCCTGTAGAACCCAACCAGCGCCCTGGGTACCCGGCCGCCTATAGGGAGGACGGGCTGTACTTTGTCTGACCAGATCTTCCTTCTTGTTTGCAGACCATGGGGGATGTGAAGCTGGCCGCCCAGACACACGTTTCCAAAACTTCCCTCACTGTGGATCACTCGAGAGTCAGCTCCATGCCCCTGACTGAGGCCCCTGCTTTCACTTTGCCCCCTCGGAACCTCTGCATCAAGGAAGGAGCCACCGCCAAGTTTGAAGGGAGGGTAAGCAGTGAGGCTGTGTGGGTGGCTCGGGCGGGGAGTGGGGCGGTGGAGGTGGGGGTGCTTGGGTGGGTAGGGGGGTGGGGAAGTGGAAGTGGGCTGGGTGGTTGCTTCTGTTCCAGCCTTCTCAGCAGGCTGACCTGGCAGAAAGCCTGCTTTCCTTTGGACCCTCATATAAAATGAATACAAGTCCATTGGCCCTATTTCTTTTGTTTATAATTGACTTTGGGTTGTGTTGGAGAATTGGGGGTTGGGGAGGGACATCGAGATGTTTTGCTATTTATGCAAGTCATGCTCTGGTTCATGCACCTGATTATAGGAGAAGGGCAGTGTGATGGCAGGAAGTGTACAACTTGGGCTTAAGTGTATGTGTTAGTCTCTCAGTTGTGTCTGAATCTTTGTGACCCCATGGACTGTAGCCAGCCAGGCTCCTCTGTCCATGGAATTTTCCAGCCAAGAATACTGGAGTGGGTTTCTATTCCTTTTTCCAGGGGCTCTTCCCCACCCAAGATCAAACCTGGGTCTCCTGCATTGCAGTGAATTCTTTAACATCTGAACCATCAGTTTAAAGATGTGCCCTCAAATCTGGACAGTGGAAAATGAACTCTCATTTTTCTCTTACTTCCTACCTGGAAGGAGTATTTGGTTAACAACCTCTTGTGTATCAATCTGGTACATCCAAAGCAGTGGGGGTAGGAGATCGTACTCCTTGTTTCAGTTCTGTCACCTTTTGCTAATAAGTATTAGTCTCTTGCCCTTACTGGGCATCCATTTCTTCCTCTGCAAACAGACAATGATATTTCCTTGTCCACCTTGTACTAGAAAGGAGAAGAAGATGGGAAGACTATCAGTAAGAATATTGAGGTTATGCCCAGCTGGACAGACCGTTAGTAAGCTGCTGGCTCAAGCCATCAGGAAGTCAGATCATCAGCTTGACTTGGAGATGCACGTGGAAGTTAGGAGGTTTGCAAGTAATATTTGTCCTGGATTTAACACAGGCAGTCTTCCCCCAAGAAATGCTTTAGAAGCTGGAAGGCTTTGAGCAAAAGACAGTTGAGATGATGAACTCACAGGTTGCACTTTGAGTCCACAAGTTAAGTCTGTGGATGGAAGGGGTCCTGGATGTTGCTGGGCCTTGTCTTTTGGCTGTGTGGTCATAGGTAGAGTATTCAGAGGTATGTTATGTTATCTATACAGGCCTGTCTAGTTAACTGTTTGCTGGTAGATCTGATGTTCCTTGTCATATTGTGTCTTTTACTTAAAGAAGGGGAATGTTGGTGATGCTGCTGAGGGGTCTGCTCTTCTCTCTGAGCTCTGTCAGGATGAATGCTCTTTTCTGTTGCTCTGACTGTGGTCCCCCATACTCCCATTCCCATAACTGGAAGGAAAGAAACAACAGGAAAAGTCTCTGGGGATTTAGAAACATGAGTAAAGTTTTAATATATGATACAACATGATGAACACTGAAAATGAGCATGCTAAATGAAAGAAGCCAGACACAGAAGACCACATATTGGATGATTCATGTATCTGAAATGTCCAGAACAGACAAACGTATGACAACAGAAAGTAGATGAGTGGTTGCTGATGGCTAGGGAGGAGGAGTGGGGAGTGACTGTTGAAGGGTGCAGAGTTTCTTTTGGGGATGGTGAAAATGTTCTGAAATTAGATATTGGTCATGGTTGCATATGGTTGCATATGGCTGTACATGTTTGGATGGCATTATCAACTCCATGGACATGAGTTTGAGCAAACTCTGGGAGATAGTGGGCTTCCCTTGTGGCTCAGCTGGTAAAAAATCCACCTGTAATGAGGGAGACCTTAGTTCGATCCCTGGATTAGGAAGATCCCCTAGAGAAGGAAAGGCTACGCACTCCAGCATTCTGGCCTGGAGAATTCCATGGACTGTATAGTCCATGGGGTCACAAAGAGTTGGACACAACTGAGCAACTAAACAACATGGTTGCACAGCTTTTTGAATATGTTATAGAACACTGGATTTACACTTAAAAAATTAAAAGTGAACTTTTGAAAAAAATGGCTTAGCGAAATTGATCCATCTTAGCTTCTGTAGATGGAGAGGTGTTGTTTCATTTGCTGACTGTGGAGGTCATGAAGGAGCTGAGCCTTTGGGCTGTTTGATTGGAACCTTTGTAGAATGAACACTGACCCAGGAGTCCACACATTGGAGTTCTCTGTTGCTCAGTTACCCTCAGGTTGGCAGGTCAGACCTTCTCTGGACCTTGATTACCTTATCTGAGAAGAAACAACTAGTTGTTTCTATATTTTCTGGCCTGTAGGGATGTGAAAAGAAAACAAATTGAGGAAGAAAATGGTAAAAGCAGTTCATAAAGTCAAAAAGTATAGTAGTAACAGTATTTTTTTAAATGAGGTAACATTCAAATATGTAAATTTGACTATCTTAAACAAATCAATGGCATTTCATACATTCATGATGCTGATTACAGTATTCTTAAAGCAGAGCATTCTCTAGGTGAGCATTTTATTTTGCTTATATTGAGAAAATAGTTGACTTTGTATGTTACATGTGGGCTGTAGGTCAAAGTGAATGTGTTTCTTAGAAGTCAGCCTGTGGAGCTCCGTTACCACTCATCAACTCCCTGGAATTAACCCAGAACACCACCATGACAGCATGCTGGTGCATAGTGGACACAGAAGGAAGAAGATTCCAGAGAGATGTTCGGCGGAGTGTCTGGGCTTCATCTGAGAACTTCCAGAGAAAAATACAGAGGGAAGATCTTTCACAGAAAGTGCTTTATAAACTAGCGTGTTGTGAGTGTGTATTATCACTGTAGCAGAGGACACAAAGGAATGCCTTGCATCAAGGTAGAGCCATGTCAAATGACTCCAGAATGAGGAAGTGGTTGTTTTGATACCAAAATGCGGTTGCGCAGTGAATGCACCTGATCTGGCAGCCTCAGAGAAGGGAAAGGTAGAGTCTCAGTGACACGAGCAGGAATTTTCTGTTTTAAAAGACCGAGCACCAAATGGGGCCACCTCGTCATATCCTTTAGGCTTTTTCCACTTTGTGGCAGATGCTTTGGGCCAACATGTGACCCACAACCAGCCCCCTTCGCCCTTTCCTTTTCTGTTCCAGAAGCCATTGCACAGTTTGCCTTTGCAGCTTAGAGTGGCTCAGTGACACATTTGGCTGAAGTCTGCTTGTATATTTTTGGGAAAACTCTCGCTTTTCTGATTAAAACAAATCACTGGTTCTCTCATATTCCACCTCACCCTTGCTTCCTATCTTAACTGCTGATTTGATGCCTGGAGCTCAGGCAGTCGTATTGAAACTATGACGGAACAAGCCTGAATACAAAGGGTTGGTCAGTGTGGGCATGGGCAGTGTGCATGGTAGTGGAGGGCACAGCAGTGGAGGGAGCATAAAGACCAGCAGCTAAGACACAAAAGTCCTAAGGCTTAGGCAGTTTCCCAGATAGGATCTTTGACTATGGTCATTCACACCGGAAATTTTACAGAAAGTGTTCCTAACTGATAAACACCTAACGAGATGTACATGGAGATACTGTCTCTTTAAATGATGGGAATAAATAGGGGAGAAGACACAGCACAGAGAAGAACCAAAAAACCCTTTCAGACCCTTACCAAATCTACCAACAGTGAGGGAAGTACTTGAGTTGAATGTGCTGCGCAGATAAAGCATCCCAGAGAGATTTGCTCCTCCTTGGCTGTGGCCATCTGGCTTAAACCAACAGGGTCTAAGGCTTATTAAGAGGAAGTCAACCATATGGTGTTAAGTGATGATTTAATGTCATTATAGAAAACTACTATTTGATCAGGGTCTACTGCTTAGGCCAAAGCTACCTACCCCCTCCTCTTTCTGTTTTGGCTCTGCCAGCTTAAGAAGATTGTATTTTCCCAGAACTCATTCAACTTTGGATCCATAGCTCATCAGTACCACATTTAGACAACCTGAACCCACATTGTAGAAACCTGTTTCGTCATCTGAACACACCGTCACGTAAGAGCAGGGCCTCTTGTCTGCCCAAGGGATGCACCCAGTGGAACCACGCCAACACTCAGAACTCTGAAATTCTCTACCAGAGGGCCCTGAGCCCACTTCTAACGCCATCACGGGCCTCTTCCCGTGAGAAGACTTTCCTGGGACTGAGTGGGACGATGGTCAAGGAGAGCGGTTTGCTTAGGGGACTAAAAAGGTAGATGAAACTCAGGTGTGGGGATCTGTTGTCCACCTATGGGCATAGGAGGGCCAACAGTGCAGACGCAAGTAGGGTGTGGTGTGCCGCTGCCTGCGGGGTGTTACTGGGCCCAGGGTGCGGGCAGCCTCCGTGGACAGGTAGCCAGGCGCCCACACATGCCAGCAGCTCACTGAAATGCCCCCTCCTGTTCTGCTGCCCATGAGGGCAGCCCAAGTGCCAGCAGACTGCCTCCCCCACACAGAGCCAAGTACGAAAGGAGTGAGATGGTAGGAGAAAATGCTGGAATTACTGGAGATTTATCCCCTTTTGCCCTGGAATTCATTTTTATCAGACAAAGCAAACATGTTGATAGGCCCTGGCTGTGCTGTGAATCAAATGAGCTGATATTTGAGTGCCTCTGAAGTACAGCCCAAATGAGGTTTCAGTCCAGACTGAGGGGCTCAGTGTTCACTGAAGGGGCTTCACAATAAAGGGCTGGCCTGGCCTCATCATGGAAGGTGGAGGAAGGGGCCAGAGAAGACTTGATCCATGACAACGTGAATAACTCCTCAGTTTCCACTTTAACCAACAGTGGTATCCTTCCCCCATTAACTTCTTCCCAGTTCACTTCTAACTCAGAAGCGCTCAACCACTTAGAGAAATCTGAAGGAAGCATCTAGTGTGCTTTCTGTCCTCAAAAATATTTTTTGGGGGAAGGGGGGGCGGGGCTCAGCTTACAGAATTTTAGTTCCCCAACCAGCTATTAAACCCAGGCCGAGGCAGTAAAAGCTCACAGTCCCAACCACTGGACCGTCAGGGAATTCCCTGTGCTCAGAAGTATAAGTTTTAACCACAGGTTCTTAAGAAAAACTTGTGTGTATAAAACAGTAGGATATGACAGTATAATTAAATGCGTGAAATAGTACAATTAAATAGTTTGTACTATAGGAATTTAGAGGCGATTAAGATGAGGTTTGCAGTGGTTTGGAAACTGATTTCTTGCTTCCAGACTTTGGTCCTCCCACTTCGTCCTTACAGCCTTACAGGTCTGCCTGTCACTTCCCTGCTTAACATCCTTGAGCCTGCGATGAGGTTCCTCAGCGCTGCCCACAGGCCCTTCCGGTCAACTCCTGGCTCTCCAGCCCTGAGCCCTTTCCTCCTTCCTCCCTCTAGCATCGCTTGCCCAGCCCTGCTCGCCCACACAGATGCAACATGGATACTTTGTTCTGCTATCACCTTTGTGAGAAAGGGCTAACAAGGAAGGCATTTTATCTTCCCTATTGATTAGGAATGGGCACAGAGTGCACCGGAAGGGAACCAGCATTTGTCATTGCCTTATTGGTGTCAGGCATGTGATCTTGGTCCTTTTGTCCTCATGGCAAAGTAGCTTTGTCCCCATTAAAAAAAATTTTTTTTAATTTATACAGTTTTTAAATGTTATACTATGCTTATAGTCATTTCAAGATATTGGCTATTTTTGCCATGTTGTATAGTACATCTTGGTAGCCTATCTTACACCCAATAGTTGTACCACTTACTCTCCACCCCTAGAGTGCCCTTCCCCACCCTCCCAATTGGTTCAGTTCAGTTCAGTTCAGTTCAGTCGCTCAGTCGTGTCCGACTCTTTGCGACCCCATGAATCACAGCACGCCAGGCCTCCCTGTCCATCACCAACTCCCGGAGTTCACTCAGACTCACGTCCATCGAGTCAGTGATGCCATCCAGCCATCTCATCCTCTGTTGTCCCCTTCTCCTCCCGCCCCCAATCCCTCCCAGCATCAGAGTCTTTTCCAATGAGTCAACTCTTCGCATGAGGTGGCCAAAGTACTGGAGTTTCGGCTTTAGCATCATTCCTTCCAAAGAAATCCCAGGGCTGATCTCCTTCAGAATGGACTGGTTGGATCTCCTTGCAGTCCAAGGGCTGTCT
>NW_011494604.1:1814543-1822693 GCF_000754665.1 Bison bison bison | reverse complement strand
TCCAACACCACAGTTCAAAAGCATCAATTCTTCGGCGCTCAGCTTTCTTCACAGTCCAACTCTCACATCCATACATGACCACTGGAAAAACCATAGCCTTGACTAGATGGACCTTTGTTGGCAAAGTAATGTCTCTGCTTTTGAATATGCTATCCAGGTTGGTCATAACTTTCCTTCCAAGGAGTAAGCATCTTTTAATTTCATGGCTGCAATCACCATCTGCAGTGATTTTGGAGCCCCCCAAAATAAAATCTGACACTGTTTCCACTGTTTCCCCATCTATTTCCCATGAAGTGATGGGACCAGATGCCATGATCTTCGTTTTCTGAATGTTGAGCTTTAAGCCAACTTTTTCACTCTCCACTTTCACTTTCATCAAGAGATTTTTTAGTTCCTCTTCACTTTCTGCCATAAAGGTGGTGTCATCTGCATATCTGAGGTTATCAATTTGTTCTCTTATATCTGTGAGTCTGTTTCTTTTTTTGTATTCACTAATTTGTTGTATTTTTTTAGACTCTACATATAAGTGATATCATGAAGCATTTGTCTTTATCTGACTTATTTTAGCATAATGCTCTCATATCCCCATTTTTATAGAAGAAGAACCCAGGGGCTCAGAGTAACTACAGACGTTCCCAAGGTTATGTCAGTAAGTGAAGGAGGCAGTACTTTTGGGTCCAAATCTTGTATTCTTCTCACTGTATGATGTCATCCCTTTCACATGTGGCATCTGGTTCCTTGAACTCAGTGGTTGTTTCTTATTCATCTTTGTGCCCCAGGAGTGGCACAGTGGCTGCCACATGACAGGTGCTCAATAAATGTTTGGTTTCCTTGAGAAGGTGATAGGGTCTGACTCCAGACCTCTTGCCAGTCAAGTTCATAGGCATTTGGTCCCATGTTTCTTAGCGGCTGTTGTCCCCACCCCCGTCCTCCATCCTGTTCCCTGCAGTGTTCCTGTCCATATCCATGCATCCCTGCTCCCTTCTTTACCTCAGGTCATGCCTTTATCAAAAATACCCTTCCTTCTCCCACACCATCTTATTCAGCATCAAGGTCCATTTAAACCCTACCTCCTTCAGGCTACTTTCTTTAAGTATATTTTATCTTTAAAGCATTTTATTAGAGGACAGAAGAACCATGGTAATAGGATGTAGAAAATTCCCAATAATCACATAAAATCTTTCGTGAGTAATAACCACAGGAAAGAGTTGACTACCTTGGCCTTTTAAAAATGTATTATTCATTAATCATCTCTGTGCTTATAATTTTATTATAAAGAAAATAATTATTTAAATGTTAAACTATTTTCAAAACAAGCATTCCAGCAAAAGTAAAAATGTTCTGTTCCTTGACCCTTACTTCCAGAGGTACACACTATTAACAATTTGGGTATCCTTCCAGAAATATTCCATGTAAATATAAGCATAAATCTGCATATGATTTTGCATATACAAATGGACCCATGCACATGCACTGATCTGCAACTTGCTCTTTTTGCTTAACATCTCTTGGCATTTCTTTTTAGATGTTAGCACATAGATCTACACCATAGGTAAATCTGAGCTAATTCTTAGCTTTCTAGCCCTCAATTGCTTCCCCCTCTGAATTCCTATAATACTTATATGACTCATTTTTTAAAAGTAATGTGCAGCTTTATCAGTTATTGTTTATTGTCTTTTGCTTCCTCATTGCGAATGAGTTGTTTGAGGTCTAGAACTGCATTGTCCAGTACAAGAGCCACATGTGACTACTTAAATTTTCAGTGCTCAATATCCACATGTGGATAATAGCTACCGTGTTGGGCAGCACAGATTATTGAACATTTCTATCATCACAGAAAGCTCTATCAGGGAGGGCTGATCACGGCCTCTCTTGCATTTAATTCAGTCCCCATGTAACCAGAGATCCACAACTAGAAGATATATTGACAATAGCTGTTCCATTCATAGTAGAAAGTAGACATTAGATTCTTGAGAATTTTCTTAGGGCATAAAATTCATTCAAAGAAAAATATAATCCCTTGATGAATGAATCCTTGTCTTCCACTTTCATTGAAGAGTGGTAATCTTGGCATTCCAACAAGCTGAACATGTTCCCAAAATTTCTGTGGCCATCTGTTCCAAGTGATTCCAGAATTCTCATGACAAGGAGACTGGAGGTGGGTTGCCTGGTGTCAGAGAGTTCTGGAAGTATTCGGAGAAAAAGCAGCAGAATGGAAATGACAGGACAGGTCATGCTGAAACTACAATTGTCCGTAGTTGGTGGCTGCTCTGATTCAAAATGTCAGGCTGAACAGATTTGTTAACTTCTCCTCCCTGCAAATATGCCATTGAAATGAGCAGAAAGGGTTAGAAACAGTTAATTTAGAGTTGTACGGAGAACAGGAGAGGGGAATTAGTGGATGAGGGGTGTCCATGCTGTAACATATGAGAGCCACATATTTGAAATGAAAGGATTTGGAAACTAAGAGTGAACTGTAGGACAGGTATCAGGATGGCTAAGGGATGTTTGTTTAATATCTCTATGGAGAAAACCAAAGCTCATGGTGTGGATAGTAATCAGTATCAGAAAGTCTTTGTGCTTTGCCACCAGGTAAAATGTGTTGGACGTCCAGTTGCTGTCCAGTTACTCCATGCCCAGACACTCCAAGTGAAGCCCTCCAGTAGACATGCCCCACTCAGGGACATGGAGCTTGCAGTCAAGCCCCTCACTGAGGGAGATAAGACTACACCCAGGGGATGGAAAGCCTACATTTGGAAACTAGTTCATCAGTCACAGATTGTGAAGAGTTAATTCATGGCCACCAGATGTTTGAAGAAAATATCTGTACAATGTAATATTGCTATCAAGAACTTCTTCTTTTTGAAAAGTCAACCTTTAGACAAAGCTCAAAAGTGTTAGTTATAGTTACAGAACAGAAAGTAAACTCTGTAAGCTTTGGCAAGCCATAAGTAAAGGAATGGTGAATGATAAGGTTGAGGAGAGGAGAGGAAGAGAAAACTACAAGGGCACTACAGTACTCATCTTACATGGTGGGAAGTGAGATGCCATCTAAAACAGATGGATCAAATAACAGAGACCTGGGCGTATGACTTAAAACCATAATGATAGAGGTAGAAAATGGTCAGCCCATCGGCCATATTTGGCACACAGACCTTTTACATTTGGTCAGCAGTATTCTCAAAAAAATTTGAGCTAAGACTTACAAATGGAAAACTTACACAGACAATTCATTTCTGAATGGCTTTTCTCAAAAACTATCAGGCAGCACTTCCACGTGGCAACACTTGGTCAGTGGACACTATCCCTACATCTAAGCTCATCTTTGCCAGGTTTTTATAGTCTCCCCCCACCGCCCACTCCCAGTCATCTCCCAACATGTGCAAGAATCTGTTGCCAGTTATGACTTTGCTGTTTCCCTAATCACGTTCATGTTAATAGGGGAAAAGCTACAGATGGGTAGGAAGAGCCTCGTGACATTTCTTGTCCCCACTCACTTTCTATACATGTGTATGCTGCCCAGACTCTCTAGGCATTTGAATTTGTGATCTTGCCATAAATGTACAATAGAAGACCTAAAAATCAAAAAATGATTGGTGAGAGGGAGGCAGTACAAGTCATTGAAATTTCTCATTTATTGTAGGTATCCACTAAGTGCTTTCTAAATTTTTAGATCAAGAAATAGACCCAGAGTAGATTATCTAGCATTACAGAGTTTAATGATAAGAAGACCAGAAAGATTATTTCAATGGTTATATTTGGTAAGTGATACCATTGCAGGGAGGGCAAAGAGCGAGAGGGAAAGAAACCTTTCATCATTTTGTACCTTCAACTTTTACCTTTTACTTTATGCATGTTTTTATAGCTTGAATTTTTTAAATAGTAGCCAGGAATTACTTCTGTGATTTCTAAAGGGCACAATAAAATTGCCTGTAAAAAGATGTGGTACCTGAGTTCAGTGTCCAGATTCTAACTGATAAATGGTCAAAGATGAATACACAGTTTGCACTGAAAGAAACATAAAAATATATGTGGAAAAATGTATGTGACTTCCCTGGTGGCTCAGACGGTAAAGCGTCTGTCTACAATGCGGGAGACCTGGGTTCGATCCCTGGGTCGGGAAGATCCGCTGGAGAAGGAAATGGTAATCCACTCCAGTACTATTGCCTGGAAAATCCCATGGACAGAGGAGCCTGGTAGGCTACAGCACTGCATCAAAATACCCGACACTGCCTACAACTAGAACACTGGAAATTAAAATAACTTGAAAAATATTTATGTACCTGAAAAACTATTTAATAGCAACATATTAATGCCAAGAGCCCAGCGCTGGGAACTGAGGAAACAAGAAAGCATGCTGGGAGCACCCATTGTTGGTTTAGCCTTTCTGGGGCCCAGATTGATAGAATGTTACAGGCGCAATAAAACACGGATGTGCTTTGTCAAGAATTCTGCTTTTGACACTAAGTTAACTCTTGAAGAAGGAAAGAAGTAGTTTGCACAAAGATGTTTGAACCAAATATGATAAAACAGGAAGCAGTTTGTGCTCAAAAGGAGGTACTTAAACAAACACATCATTATGGGAGCTATGCCCATCAGTGGAAATGTGTGTGAATAACACAAAGTGGAGAGAGAAGTAGAGTGAGGACTCTGAGCAGTCTGATCACTGCCACATAAAAGCATGTATGTGTTCACTACCTAAAATTAGAAGAGGATTTGGAACCACGTAAATAGAATTTTTTGTTGTTGTAAGTTCTCTAAGTGTCTTGTGTTTTTTAATTTTGTGGTGACAGTTTACCTCTCAAGGAAGAGAATCTGAGTGCTACCTAGATACATCTGTCTCTACTAATAAGGCCTTTGGGCTTCTGTTATTTTAACATGTTTCTGATTAGTTGACTGTTTGCCTTGAAACGGAAATAAAATTGTGTGGCAAAATGAGCACTGAGAAATGGAGATGCCAGATTAGGGTTTTCTTACTCTCTGCTCATGGTGGCGTGGAGGGACAGGTGTGCGGTGCCAGTTTGGCGTTCATTAGTAGGGATCTACATGGGAAGGTCTGGTTTATTTTTTCACATAGACACAATGTCTGAAGAATCCCAAGGTGTTCACATTTCTTATAATACAAAACTTTCTTCCAACTTTAAATGAAGTTAACAATTAAGTTGGAACTTTCTTAAAAGTTGGCCAAACTGAGTCAAGTTTCCTCTGTACTCTAGATCTTGAGACTACACAGAAAAAAAATGGAATCAACATCATCAGTAAGCTTGCACCTAATGGATTATCAATTTTGGTAATGGAGAATTAAACTTTTCTCTGAAGCCTTTTCTAGCCCCTACAGTCCATTGTATTCTTTTCTATTGCCACAGTTTAGAAGGGTTTTATTCTGCACTCTACAGTTTAGAATTCAATAGGATGAAAACATAGTATGTGGTAGAAAGAACTCTGGACTAGGGTTCTGGTTCCTATGCTGCTGCTAAGTCACTTCAGTCATGTCCGACTCTGTGCGACCCCATAGACGGCAGCCCACCAGGCTCCCCCGTCCCTGGGATTCTCCAGGCAAGAACACTGGAGTGGGTTGCCATTTCCTTCTCTAATGCATGAAAGTGAAAAGTGAAAGTGAAGTCACTCAGTCGTGTCTGACCCTCAGGGACCCCATGGACTGCAGCCTTCCAGGCTCCTCCATCCATGGGATTTTCCAGGCAAGAGTACTGGAGTGGGATGCCACTGCCTTCTCCATCTGGTTCCTGTGAAGCTGCCTTAAAACTTTCAACAAACCACCAAACCTCCCTGATTCTCAGATTTCTTATTACAAGATAATTTAGATGCCCCTGAAGGCCCTTTGTGATCTGAAATTCTATGATTTGTATATTGTACCACGTATTCCCTATTTCCCATGTCTAATTCATTAAAAACACACCTCAGTCCCAGCTCCTGGTAAGTGCCCAATAAGGAGAGATTATTTGTTCAAGTCTGTGAATTTTCCAAGTTTTAATCTCTTGTATCACTAAAATAATGTTCTGCTTTTATATAAGGTAGATTTTGAGTGTTGATTTGATCCATTTTACTAATGTTAATTGAGCACTTTACCACAAGCCAGGTACGGTTTTAGTTGCTCAGAATGGGAAGTGTTTAAGGAGAGCTGTATCAGCCTCTGAGGACTGGAGTATTTGGGATCCACAAGTCAGGCTGGGAGGTGGGCTGGTGGTTGTATGCCTGGGTCTTTGTCTCTAATTTGCCCTGACCTCTGGGCTTTCTTTTCCTCATCTATAAATAAAGAGCTTGGACCAATGACTCTGAAGCCTCTTCCTGCTCTAACATTCCATGATTCCATGACATAAAATTTAAACAAGATTTTGGAGTAGAGACCTAGTGGCTTTATCAGTGTGCCCACCAGCTGACCCCAACTACTACATGAAGCTGTGACACTCAGGAAGGCTGACCTGAGTGGGCTGTTTACAGGTGAATTCAGTTCAGTGAACAGTAGCTTTGTGCAGGCTGTTTGTGCACTGGGGGTAAAATGATGTCAGAGAGGATCAGGAGACTGTCTCTCTGTTCAGGAGATTCATACTGTCAGTCAGCTGAGGCTGTGAATCCACTTCTCCACACCCAGTCCACACACACCAGTCCCGCCCCCCGCCTCTGCTCAGGAGCACTCTGAACTGAGACTGTGTGGGGCGCAGTGATGGTGAATAGATGTGTCCTGACAGGGCTGGCCGAGTGATATGAGAATAAGAAACAGGCTGTCATGTTCTCTGATGGGTGACACCCTGGTCCCTGAGCTACTTCTCTAAGAGACGCATGTCCGTTCCCCCAGAAAACTCCCTCAGAAAAAAAAAAAAGAAAACTCCCTCAGGATTCAGGGCAGGCTGAGGCAGTGGGAGCAGGGTGGGGGCCTGTTGAGCGCTGGAGTGTGGATGGGGCTGTGGGAAGGGTTGTCTGTGGAGTGTGAAGGACTTGGCTCGGCTGTCCCCCCAGCTCTGGGAAGCCTGACAGGGGAGTGAAAAATGAGCCTGGAAGAGTTGGAACCAGAAAGGCAAGGAAAAGCAAATCAAACCTGGATCCCAACTTTAAAGGCGTGAGGCTGAGGGAGCCAGGCACCTGGACATACTTTCCACAGCCTGTCACGCTGGCCTCACCTCCTTGGTGAGCACTGAGGGGAAGTTGAGGCCATGGAGGCTGGTTCCCTGGGCTGCGGCCCCCACAGCCAGGCTTCTTAGAGACAGACACTACCCCAGTAAATGCCATACTCTGTGGGGCCAGAGGACAGGGACACTTGCCACAGTTTAGTCCAGAGAGGAGAGGGGAGACCTTGATTTCTGGAAGTGGGGCACATAATGACCTAGAACCGGTGGGTTCCTCACACACATGTGAGGAACTCTGGTGCCTGATTAATGACTTACCTGGGGCACAGCTCTTGTAAAAGCCAAGTCAGTCACCAACCCCATTCCAACCCTTTCATTTTTAACAGCCAGAGCATGACTTTTTGGAGTTTGGGGTAAGACCTGGATACCTAGGTGCCTGAGTCATTGGTGGAGACCTTGTGTAGTGTAATAGTAGTAGTGAAGTTGCTCAGTCGTGTCCAACTCTTTGTGACCCCATGGACTATAGCCCACCAGGCTCCTCCATCCATGGGATTCTCCAAGCAAGAGTACTGGAGTGGGTTGCCATGTTTCTCAAAGTAGGGTCCATCAGAACCCAGCAGAATGCTTGGAAATTCCCATCCCAGCCCCACTGAGGTGAGACCATGGAATCCTCATCTGAGTACACTATCCCTATACACAGGTTCTTCTCCAAGCCACTGACATGAGATTATTGGTCTCAAGGGATGGAACCAAAGGTTACAGCTGCAGGTTTGAGCTGTACAAGGGTGGCAGAGCTCATGGGTGTGGCTGAGGCCATGAGACAGCAGGGGACTGGACTTCCATCTGCGTGTCATTTACTTCTGGGAATGATGTGTCTGACAATCTTGGGTCAAGGGAAGGTGTTCACTTTATTGCTCGAGCACAGGGCTGACTCATAGAGGTCAGTGGTTCTCAAGGATATACTCTTTCTTTATGAACTGTGTGTATATAGTGCTTTATACATATAAAGAGTATGATTTCTCTCCAAACCAATTTTCACCCCTTTAGGGGTGATATTGCCACCATATA
>NW_011494604.1:1813271-1814443 GCF_000754665.1 Bison bison bison | reverse complement strand
GCCACCATATAAATTAAACTTTATAATGCTTCTAATCCTCTACTAGGGTGGAGGTGAGAGATCAGAAAAGAGCAAAGAGAAAGTATGGGGAGGGAATAATGGAACCTGGGTAAGATAAACACCAGAAATTCGTGGTGTACAGTCTTGTAGAGTTGATCAGGATGGGCTTCACATGTGACTATAAGCGTCGTATCCAACCAGTCCAAGCTAAAGGAAATCATTCCTGAATATTCATTGGAAGGACTGATGCTGAAGCTGAAACTCCAGTACTTTGGCCACCCAATGCGAAGAACTGTCTCATTTGAAAAGACCCTGATGCTGGGAAAGCTTGAAGGCAGGAGGAGAAGGGGACGACAGAGGATGAGATGGTTGGATGGCATCACCAACTCAATGGACATGAGTTTGAGTAAGCTCGGGGAGTTGGTGATGGACAGGGAGGCCTGGTGTGCTACAGTCCATGGGGTCACGAAGAGTCGGACACAAATGAGCGATTGAACTGAACTGAACTGATAAGCTTCCTAAAGTCATGATGGTATGAGACTCATTTGTCCTTCAAAAATAAACTCATTCACTCAGGAGGTGTATTCACAGGACATAACTGGTAGGAGTTCTCTTATGCTATGTACTTGGGAATATGTGTACATTTCCTGTGCATAAATAAGGAGAACTTTCTAAGTTTTAAAGCCAGTAAGAGATGCTATAAAATATAGCTGTGAAAGAGATGTGAAAAGCAAAGGACAAAAGGAAAGGTATACCCATTTGAATGCAGAGTTCCCAAGAATAGCAAGGAGAGATAAAGCCTTCCTCAGTGATCGGTGCAAAGAAATAGAGGAAAACAATAGAATGGGAAAGACTAGAGATCTCTTCAAGAAAATTAAAGATATCAAAAGAACTTTTCATGCCAAAGATGGGCACAATAAAGGACAGAAATGGTATGGACCTAACAGAAGCAGAAGATATTAAGAAGAGGTGGCAAGAATACACAGAAGAACTGTACAAAAAAGATCTTCACAACCCAGATAATCAAAATGGTGTGATCACTCACCTAGAGCCAGACATCCTGGAATAGGAAGTCAAGTGGGCCTTAGGAAGCATCACTACGAACAAAACTAGTGGAGGTGATGGAATTCCAGTTGGGCTATTTCAAATCCTAAAAGATGATGCTATGAAAG
>NW_011494604.1:1812368-1813171 GCF_000754665.1 Bison bison bison | reverse complement strand
CTGCATTCAATATGCCAGCAAATTTGGAAAACTCAGCAGTGGCCACAGGACTGGAAAAGGTCAGTTTTCATTCCAATCCCAAAGAAAGGCAATGCCAAAGAATGCTCAAACTACCGCACAATTGCACTCATCTCACATGCTAGTAAAGTAATGCTCAAAATTCTCCAAGCCAGGCTTCAACAATACATGAACCATGAACTACCAGATGTTCAAGCTGGTTTTAGAAAAGGCAGAGGAACCAGAGATCAAATTGCCAACATCCACTGGATCATTGAAAAAGTAAGAGAGTTCCAGAAAAACATCTGTTTCTGCCTTATTGACCATGCCAACGACTTTGACTGTGTGGATCACAACAAGCTGTGGAAAATTCTGAAAGAGATGGGAATACCAGACCACCTGACCTGCCTCTTGAGAAACCTGTATGCAGGTCAGGAAGCAACAGTTAGAACTGGACATGGAACAACAGACTGGTTCCAAATAGGCAAAGGAGTACGTCAAGGCTGTATATTGTCACCCTGCTTATTTAACTTATATGCAGAGTACATCATGAGAAATGCTGGGTTTGATGAAACACAAGCTGGAATCAAGATTACTGGGAGAAATATCAATAACCTCAGATATGCAGATGACACTACCCTTATGGCAGAAAGTGAAGAAGAACTAAAGAGCCTCTTGATGAAAGTGAAAGAGGACAGTGAAAAAGTTGGCTTAAAGCTTAACATTCAGAAAACTAAGATCATGGCATCCAGTCCCATCACTTCATGGCAAACAGATGAGGAAACAGTGGAAACAGTGTCAGACTT
>NW_011494604.1:1801244-1812268 GCF_000754665.1 Bison bison bison | reverse complement strand
GTGTCAGACTTTATTTTTGGGGGCTCCAAAATCACTGCAAATGGTGATTGCAGCCATGAAATTAAAAGACGCTTACTCCTTGGAAGTAAAGTTATGACCAACCTAGACAGCACATTAAAAAGCAGAGACATTACTTTGCCAACCAGGGTCCGTCTAGTCAAGGCTATGGTTTTTCCAGTAGTCGTGTATGGATGTGAGAGTTGGAGTATAAAGAAAGCTGAGCTCTGAAGAATTAATGCTTTGAACTGTGGTGTTGGAGAAGACTCTTGAGAGTCCCTTGGACTGCGATGAGATCCAACCAGTCCTTCCTTAAGGAGATCAGTCCTGGGTGTTCATTGGAAGGACTGATGTTGAAGCTGAAACTCCAATACTTTGGCTACCTTGTGCGAAGAGCTGACTCATTTGAAAAGACCCTGATGTTGGGAAAGATTGTAGGCAGGAGGCGAAGGGGATGACAGAGGATGAGATGGTTGGATGGACATGAGTTTGGGTAGACTCTGGGAGTTCTGATGGACAGGGAAGCCTGGCGTGCTGCAGTCCATGGGGTTGCAAAGAGTCAGACACATCTGAGTGACTGAACTGAACTGAACTAGGAAATGCCATTGGGCCGAATTGTGAAGGATCCTGGCTCTGTTGTTGTTCTCTGGTCTACAATCCCTTCCTCCCCAGAACTCAGGTCACCCAGCTATCTGTTGTCCTTGCTCCTAAACCAGTTCAATGCCCCCCTGCCCCTGCCAGTTGCTCCTCACCCCATCTCCCTGTGGTCCTGAGCTCTCTGTGCTATATATGGTGATGCTTCTTGAACCTCCCAGTGCCCACTAGTCAGGCATGATCTCTCCAAAGTTTCAGGGCTTAGAGGGATATGGGTCAGGAGATGGGACACCAGCTATGGCAGAGGGTGGGTAAGTGCCTCTGGGAGGCCTACTTCATCTTGCCTTCATCAAGAAGCAATGGTCAGCCCAGTGCTTGTAAACGTGGCCTTGCCAGGGCTTAAATGGTCATAAAATATAGGGTAGGGAACCTTCGGGCCATAGGGCAATGGGAGGAGTAGAAAGGGCACGGACTTTGCAGCCAGGAAGTCGATTCTCTAAGCTCCACAGGGAGCTGGAAATAATAATTCCTGCTTCAAAGCATTATTGTTGGGAGGGTTGATATCAGTGCATAGTAGCTCCCTAATAAAATGGTGTACATTATACTGGTAATATGATCAGGATTACTCATTTGTCCAAAGCGCCACTCTAAAAATCATTTATACTCTCCTAAAACCATCTATACATCATTTATACTGTTTTGCATCCTGCCTTTTTCCCCCCAACATATCATTTTTCAAATCACTCTGTCAATATAATTTTAATGGTCAATATTCCATTACATTTGATATGTTACAATTTACTGAATCCATTGGTGATTATCTAGGTGGTTTCCAGTATTTCCTTTTATAAATTAAATTCTGGTGAACATCTTTATACGTGAAGGTTTCAATTCAATAACTAATATTTTATTTTTGGAGTTGATTAGTTTGCAGTAGAGGGATTATGAGGACAAGGGCTTTGGGCATTTTTAAGCTCAAGTGCTTTCCAAAAGACTGTTTGGCTTGACATAGCTCCTTCGTCTGGGAGATGCAAACTCAGTTTGTCAATTTGTCTCCACCAGCTTCTTGCTGCCTCAGCTCACAGCCTGATTCCTTTCTGTATCTGCCAAATTGCTGTCTGAGCCAGGATCCTTCTCAGGGCCCCAGTCTGCATCTGCCTCTGCGTTAACCTCCTGGCGCTGGCTTCCTTTTCCTGGTGTCAGACACAAAGGGATGGATTAGATCTCATAGTTTCAGGCTGGAAGATTCCACCAACCACACAGGGTCAGGCCTTGAACTTCTCCTTGCTTTTCTTTTTCTCTTCTCCACACATCGCTTTTTTCTGGACTACATATTTACTCATTTTAATCTTTCACTTTGAATCATACCCTTATTCAGAGTATATTTGTCTTCATTGGATCCCAGAGAGGAAGACTTAGAGGTGGATACTGTCTGTTCTAGAAGAAAGGGGGCTTCCCAAGATAGGGGCTGGGTCATCTGTGCTGACTCTAACATAGGTGTACACCAGAAACTGGGGTAGCTCCTCGGCACAGAAAGCACTAAAGACTCAGTTCTTGTTCACCAAGCACTGGTGCAGCCTGATTAGGGTGGTGAAATGTGTGTGTGTGCACTTGCTTTCTAAGGTTTCCTATGTTGGATCTGTCTTCTCCATCTCCTCTCTGAGAGAGAGTTCTCCCTGAGACCAGACTAGTTCATAATCATGCATGTATCTCTTACAAATGTCTGGCACAGTACCAGGGAAGGGTGCCTTATAGGCCTTTGTCAAGTGAGTGAATGAACAAACCCTCCTCAGTAAATGAGACCTAATGCCCTTTGGTCAGAGTATAAAATACTACAAAATATGTAATAAAAGCTATTGGCAAGAAGCACTCAGAAGACCTCATGGAGAAAATGGGATCCATCCTAGATCATTCTCAGTTCAGTTCAGTTCAGTCGCTCAGTCGTGTCCAACTCTTTGTGACCCCATGGACTGCAGCACACCAGTAGTCATGTATGGATGTGAGAGCTGGACTATAAAGAAAGCTGAGCACTGAAGAATTGATGCTTTTGAACTGTGGTGTTGGAGAAGACTCTTGAGAGTCCCTTGGACTGCAAGGAGATCCAATCAGTCCACCCTAAAGGAGATAAGTCCTGAGTGTTCATTGGAAGGACTGATGTTGAAACTGAAACTCCAATACTTTGGCCACCTGATGAGCTAAGTCATTTGAAAAGACCCTGATTCTGGGAAACATTGAGGGCAGGAGGAGAAGGGGACAACAGAGGATGAGATGGTTGGATGGCATCACTGACTCGATGGACATGAGTTTGGGTAGACTCCGGGAGTTGGTGATGGACAGGGAGGCCTGGCATGTATTCTAAGAGTCACTAATTTATTCTGTTACAAAATAAGTCTGTGATGCTTAACTGTGCTCTCAAGAATACCCTGGGAGTAGAGGGGTACTGGTGAAATATCTTGCCAAAAGACTAGATGGTCTTGTAATAGCTTTGTGATATCTGACATTTTCTTGCCTATAATCCTGTTTGACCTCCTTGAAAGGCTGTAGTGGAAAAATCATGAATCTGGGGACCTTGTGCAAATGACTTATCTTCTTTGAACTTCATTTTTATTATCTGTAAAATTAGCATAGCAGTGCTGACCTTCGGAGAAGGCAATGGCACCCCACTCCAGTACTCTTGCCTGGACAATCCCATGGATGGAGGAGCCTGGTAGGCTGCAGTCCATGGGGTCGCTAAGAGTCAGACACGACTGAGCGACTTCACTTTCACTTTTCACTTTCATGCATTGGAGAAGGAAACGGCAACCCACTCCAGTGTTCTTGCCTGGAGAATCCCAGGGATGGGGGAGCCTGGTGTGCTGCCATCTATGGGGTCACACAGAGTCAGACACGATTGAAGCGACTTAGCAGCAGCAGCAGCAGTGCTGACCTTCCAGGGCCACTGGGAGGATTAAATGAAATGATATGTGTAGTGTGGTGTATACATTGTGAGGCCGAATGTCCAACCCTTCCATCCCTGTGTAGCAGGAACAGGCATAGCAATGGCCTTGGGAAGCCTGTACTATGGTCTCTGCTGACCCTGCAAAAGTGCTTTCACCCCAGCATGACCTACTGGTAGGTTGCTTAGGAGAGGAGCTGAGAAGTGACAGGAAAAAGGTTTTGTGTGCAGTTCATGAGTTAAGAGAATATTACTTAATTGCGGGTTTGATGGAAAACATTATGTGAGGTTGGTTCAGACCTTTCCAGAGGTCTGCCAGCAACCTCAGAAGTGGAGCCTTATTGAAAACAGCTGGAGAGGAGGCTGGCGCCCAGCCTCCCCTCGCTTTTCCATGCCCAGAGCTGTCTCGCTCCATGGACAGAGCTCAGCCCCAGGATTCTGCCAAGGCCCTGGCAGCTTCAGCTGGGGACAGCAGTGGCTCTACCCAGATCCAGACTCCAGCTCAAAGGTTGAAACCAGTTAAGCCTGAGAGAGGAGTTGGCCAGGACTACCAGTTGCTATCTCACTCAGGGCTTGAAGTTAACCACTGACGTGCATCTTTGCAGGATGAGTTAACCAACGTGAGATTCTCTGGGCAGGGGTGTTGGGGTGTGTGCTGCCTGCTGGGCGAGTGATGGATGGACTACATAGTCCTTTGAAGTCCTTTCAGAGGTCCTGCTGGACACCAGCTAGGGAGTGAGGGACACTGTTCAAAGCTCCTATTCGGAAGCCTCTGCCCCTCTGCTGCGCAGGACCTTCCATGAAGAATGTTGCCAGCTTTGCTACAGCTGAAGCCCATTTGGTCTTTTTTCTAGCTGGTCACCAGCCATGCCGATTTCAGCTGGATTTTCTTACAGACAAAAATGGCATGCCATCCCCTCAGTCTTCCTTTCTGAGTGGATTTCTAGTCATAACCATTCCCTTTTTTTAATTTATTTGCCAAAAGATGGCTTCCTAGAAAATCTGCATAATTCAAATTTCAGTAAGTTAGGTTTTAAAATATTTTTCATGTTATTCAAGAAAGTAAAAGACATTCACTTTGAAATTGGAAATATAGAAAAAATTGGAAAAAAATAAAAAATATAAAAAATTAAAAAAATATTTTAAAAAATTGGAAATATAGAAAAGTATAGGGAAAAAAAAAACAATCCCCCCACCAGAGATAGAAGCTGTTTACATTCTTGTATATTTCCTTTTAATTTTTCCTCTTTTATAACAGGAAGAATGTATATGGTTATTAAACACCATATTATACATATTAAATAATTGTAGTTTTATAAGTTGCCTTTTTATGTAGATTAATATTTAATTGATGTTTTCTCATGTGCCTCAAGATGATCATTTTTAATAACTGTATAGTATTTCCTCCTATTGTACCATAATTATTTAATTTTAATTAATTTTTTAATGTTTTAGAAAAATTCTTGAACTAGATTTATTTTGCTCTCAGCCCATGATTGTTCAATTAAATTTTTCTTGTAAAAATAACTTAGAGCAAGAGAATCGTTGATACACATTCAAAAATGACGCATGTGTGTGTGCTCAGTCGTGTTCAACTCTCTGTGGCAACACGGACTGTTGCCCACCAGGCTCTTCTGCCCATAGAATTTTCCAGGCAAAAATAATGGAGTGGGGTGCCATTTCCTCCTCTAGGGGGCTCTTCCCTACCCAGGGATCAAACCCGCATCTCTTGCATCTCCTACATTGGCAGGCGGATTCTTACCACAAGCACCACCTGGGAAGTCCCATTCAAAAATAGAATATCCGTATTCTTCAGTGTTCCGTGAAGGGAAAGTCTGGTCTAAAGAACAGATATGACAAAAAGTATGTTTTCAATTTTGGCTTCTCTGTTTTAATAAGCAAAGAAAATTTTTTGTTGTTTTCATCTTGGTTTTAGCATCCTATCCCTTTTCTTCCTCTAAATTGATCTGGCATCCAAAACTGATTTTTTACATTAAAAAAAAATGAACATTTCAAAGCTTTGCAGTTTCCCTCCTATAGACAGACTTCTCTGGTGGCTCAGATGGTAAAGAATTTACCTGCAATGCAGGAGACCCAGATTCGATCCCTGGGTTGGGAAGATCCCCTGGAGAAGGGAATGGCTACCCACTCCTGTATTCTTGCCTGGAGAATCCCATGGACAGAGGAGCCTGGCGGGCTACAGTCCATGGGGTTGCAAAGAGTTGAACACGACTGAACGACCACACTACATCCATCCTCATGGACATCTTTGATAATTCCATAGGCAGATATTAGACTTATTGAATCTTTTAAAATCTTTGATAGCTATTTCCAGATTGTTAAGATCATCATTACTATGAAACTTAATAGGTAAGAAAAATGAAGTTCAAATTGTTACTCTCACATCAGCAATGTTTAGGAATTTAATTTTTAACTTTTAATTTTTCCATCCTCTCATAAGCACTGGTTATCACTTTAATTAGCAAACTTTAATAATGAATAGTATCACATTTGATTTCATATTTGCTTGATCACTTTTAAACTTCTTTTTATGTTTGGCTGTCTCATGAGCTTTGGCTGTCTCATGAGCTTCATACCCTTTACTTTTTTCTTTATGTATTCATTTTATTTAGTAATATAAATTATATATATATATATATATATATAAAGAGCTTCCACCTTTGTTTTCTACATATAACTCTAATATTTTTTGTTTACCTTTTAATTTTGGTCATAATTGTACTTTTGTACAAAAATTTTAAATATAAGTGCCTAAATGTCTTTATGGTTTCTGCTGTTGGTATCATACTTGAAATCTCTAAGCTTATAATATGCATGTCTTCTGGCCTTTGTTACCTTTAAAATTTTAATTGAAATGAATGTTTCTCTGTGTAGTATGAAGTAGGGACCTTAAATGTGATTTTTTAAAAATTATACATATTTACTTAATTCATTCTTTTGTCATGCATTTTAAGGCACTTTTATCATATACTGAAGTCACATGTATGGAGATTACTTTTGGATTTTCTGGACTGTTTTATTAATCAATATGTATATTTTTGTATCAGAACCAAAATGGTTTTAATTATGACAGTGTTTTAACATTCCATATTTAATAATATAATTCCACTGATTATTTTTAATCTAATGACAAAGTATTTTTCTTTATTTATTCAAGACTTGTCATATGTTGCTTGGAAAATTTGAAAGTTTGCACATCTTAAGTTTATTCCTAGATGAAGTGTGAGTGTGTGAACATTTTCTAACTAGTAACAGCTACTAAATATGAAAACAATCTTGCTTTTTGAGTAGTTTATAACCAGCTAAAGCCAATATCAGAAATATACTCATAGTCTTTAATTTTTTATTATTGAACAAAAATATTAAATATTAATGAACCAAGCATTCAACTCACAAAATAAAATAATAGAACAAACCAAAGAAAATGATTTATTTATATAAAAGAAATGAGTTCATTATAAAGTAGAAAAATTATATTAATGAATATATTTAAGGGCTAGTCTTGGAAATAGGAAATAGCAAATCCAACCAGATCAATCAAAGAAGACCAGAAAATATAAATAAAATTTAGAAATGAGATTCTAACCACAGATCTAGAGTTGACAAAAATTCAACTCTGACAATATTTTTGGAAATCTTTTTTTTTTTTTTTAACTAATTCTTTTTAAAGAATTAGTTAATTTATTTATTTTTGGTTGTGCTGGGTCCTCATTGCTGTGCAGGCTGTCTCTAGTTGCAGTGAGCAGTAGTGGGGCACATACATCGTTGCAGGGGGCTCGGTCATTATGGCTCTCAAGCTCAAGAGCTCAGGCTTGGTAGTTGTGGTACATGGGCCTAGTAGCTTCATAGCATGTGAAATCCACCAGGCCTAGGGATCGAACCCATGTCCCCTACATTGGCAGGTGGATTCCTATCCACAGGACTGCCAGGGAGGTCCTCATTTGGAAATTTTGAAAGAAATATATATATTTTGAAGAAGATAGAAATTACCAAAATTGACTAAAAGAGAAATTGAAAGCATGAAATATTTAGTGGAAGAAATTAGAAGGGTGAGGAGATATCTCCTGAAAACATGCTGAATCCAGATAGTTTTGTGGGTGAGTTCATTAAATCCTCCAAGGAACAGATCATTCCAAGCTCTATATTCATAGCACAAAGGTATGCTATACAAAAAAAACAGAATCTTTCTTTCCAAGTTCTCTCAACTTTATGCATTCAGCTCTGTTAAGTTCTTAGAAAACTAAGGTTTGGGGTGGAAGGCATCTTAGAGGGTATGAGGTTTCCCTTGACAAGATCCCAGCCCGATGGTCCTCCCAGCATCCTTGTGAAGACCTCTGGGGATGGGGATCTATCATGTTACACTTGGCCCCTTTCATTGTTCAGGCATTGTTACCCTTCCTTGTATCAGCCTAAATCTGCCTAGATTTTGGACTTTTACACCCCTTTTCTGGAGCTATGCAGCACATAGATTCTTTTATATGAGAGCTCCTCATATATTTGAAGACAGTTATGTCCTCCTTGTGGTGCGTTTCATTCCAGACTAAGTATACCTGTTTCCATCAACTAGCCTTTATGTTCCTTCAGCAAACATCTGCTGAGCACCAGCAAGCTGCCTGCGGGGCAGTAGGCATGGTCATCACGCCACTAGATCATGAGCCCCTTTATCGGTGTCCAGCTAACCTGCAGTGCCTGTATCTGAGAGCATGCTGTCAGTAGCAGGCAGGCAGCATGGCATTGCCCTCTCCTCATTCACACACCATGCTCTGTTAATACAGCTCAAGGTTAAATAAAGTTTAAGGGACTCTTGCCCAGCTGCTTTTACACGGGAGCTGCCCCTGCCACTCTTGATTTTGTCTAGTTGAGGATTTAGAACCTTCGCAGTACTTGTTCTCTGCTAACTTTCTGCTTATTTGGACTTCTGTTCTCTCAGGATGTTGATTCTGTTAGCCTACACGTTATGCCCCTGGTATTGTTGCCGCCTTTAGTTCTCACGAGCAGCTTTGCAGTCTTCTTTCAAGGAATTGATTAAAATGTTGGTGTAAAGGAGAAATATGAAGTCCTGGGACTTACCAGAGAGACCAGGTCATTATTTAAACATACTGTTTGATCACCTACTATGTGCCAAGAAGATAGAGTTGCTGATGAGCCAGATCTCTGTAGTTCTTTCCACACGCAGCTATGAGACAGGTGAAAGTAACTGCATACAGAAGAAATATGAACTGTGATGAGGCCCACTGAAGGAAGAACATGGGGTGCCCTGAGAGCATAATAGCATGACCTAGTTTGGGACAGTTGTAGAAGGCAATGGCACCCCACTCCAGTACTCTTGTCTGGAAAATCCCATGGATGGAGGAGCCTGGTAGGCTTCAGTCCATGGGATCACTGAGAGTCGGACACGACTGAGCAACTTCACTTTCACTTTTCACTTTCATGCATTGGAGAAAGAAATGGCAACCCACTCCAGTGTTCTTGCCTGGAGAATCCCAGGGATGGGGGAGCCTGGTGGGCTGCCATCTATGGGGTCGCACAGAGTCGGACACGACTGAAGCGACTTAGCAGCAGCAGCAGCCGCAGGACATAAAGATGGGAGAGGAGAGACATCAATCTACCCTCTACTCTGTAGTGGATTTAGTAGTCCTGCTGGACATGGAGGGAACTTCATAACAGGCATGGTGTCTAGGCTCCCCCTCTCAGATAGCTGACAGTCTGTCAGGGAGTTCTGCTGAATGTGCCTGGAATAAACAGAAACATAACCTGTGTTAATGGCGTAGGTGCTCTCCTCTCAGATTGTTCTGAGCCATTCTGATTCAGAATATTCTCATTTTTTCCAGTTAAGTCATCCAAATATCCTTGGAGTTCCAGGATTTTGAAGTTGAGACTTTATAACACCAGCTCCTCCTTGCACCTGGAGGCTGCCCATGAATCTCCTGTCAGATAATGTGTCCTGATTTTATATGGAAAGTATGGTCACTGTGCTTGCTGTAGGGCAGAAAGAAATATGAAAGGTGATGTCATGGTGATTAGTTTGCCCCAGATTTTCTAGAACAGGCCTGATTTTAAACAGATAAATGTCTGCTGGTTTTTAAAATGTGGTCACTTTACAGAATACTGTAAGGGTTGAAAGCTGGGAGGTAAGAGAGATGAGAAGGGCCTGGATACTTGGGGAGACTCTAGAGGGGGAATGAGTGGTCTTAGAGGAGGTGGGGGGAGGGTGTCTCAGAATTGCTCCTTGCTTGGTCCCACTAGCTGCACAACTCTACGGTTCTTGTTTACCTAATGGTGTATGTGAGCATTTAAAAAATATTTTTATTTATTTGGCTGCCCTGATTCTTACTTGTGACATGCAGGGAATTTAGTTGCAGGGGTCTAGTTCCCTGACCAGGGGTGGAACCTGGGCCCCCTGCACTGGGAGTGCAGAGTCGTCGTCACTGGACCACCGGGGAAGTAGTCAGTGAGCGTTTTAAAAAGGAAAAAATCAGGATAAATCTGATGCATGACACATCCTACAGACAGACAGAAATGGAACTTTGCTGCTGGGAGATGAATGAGAATCGGTTATATTGGCATTTAACATGGCTGGAGGATATTTTCTTCATCTTTTTTTAAATTTTTCTTTCTTGGGCTCACTTCACACCTCGTGGCTTGCAGGATCTTAGTTCCTTTATCGGGGATTGAACCTGCCTCCTCAGCAGTGAATATGTGGAGTCCTAACCACTGGACAACCAGCGAATTCCCTTTTTTTTCAACTTTTAGAATAAATGCCACCTCTTTAGAGGTGGAGCGCTGTCCCCAGCCTGCAGTCTACAGGTGTGTTTAGAAGTGGGTGTTCTGAGGCCAAGGTGTGGGGTGGGGTTGGGAGCATCAGTGGTCTGAGCCCTGAGTGGTGTCAGGGGTCTTTGCCTTAGAGAAGGCCTGGGAAGGTCACACGGGTCTGGTGTTCCAACTGCACAGTTGTAACTGAGGACTCTGACTCTGCCATGGCCTGCAATCGTGGCTTGCATGTCTACTCTGGGGGCAAACCTTGCCAGGGGCAGCAAAATCAGCTCCAGAGAAGCTGAGGGCCAAGGCAGTGCTGGGTTTTTCCGCTTCTCCCTGTCCAGCAAAAGGAAGGGAAAAACACCAGCCTTAGAAATGGAACCCTGACCTAATTAAACTTAAAAGCTTCTGCACAACAAAGGAAACTATAAGCAAGGTGAAAAGACAGCCTTCAGAATGGGAGAAAATAATAGCAAATGAAGCAACTGACAAACAACTAATCTCAAAAATATACAAGCAACTCCTGCAGCTCAATTCCAGAAAAATAAATGACCCAATCAAAAAATGGGCCAAAGAACTAAATAGACATTTCTCCAAAGAAGACATACAGATGGCTAACAAACACATGAAAAGATGCTCAGCATCACTCATTATCAGAGAAATGCAAATCAAAACCTCTATGAGGTACCATTTCACGCCAGTCAGAATGGCTGCGATCCAA
>NW_011494604.1:1795123-1800979 GCF_000754665.1 Bison bison bison | reverse complement strand
TCATATATGAAACGAGTTGCCAATCCAGGTTCGATGCATGATACTGGATGCTTGGGGCTGGTGCACTGGGATGACCCAGAGGGATGGTACAGGGAGGGAGGAGGGAGGAGGGTTCAGGATGGGGAATGCGTGTATACCTGTGGCGGATTCATGTTGATATATGGCAAAACCAATACAATATTGTAAAGTTAAAAAAAAAATAATAAAGTTTTTTCTGACATTAAAAAAAAAAAAGAAAAGAAATGGAACCCTGGCCCCAGCCCTGGACCCAGCTGAGAGTCTCTGGACAGAAAGTGGCTTGGGAATAAACACTGCTCTCATGCTTGCGTCCTGCCACTGGGAGCAGTGGGCTCTGGGCCCCAGGCATGCCCCTTCCTTCTGGGTTGCAGACTGGCTTTCCTTCCCTTGGGTTTTGGGGCAGGAATACCCTGTCCTGCTCAGGTGGGCTCCAGTGTTGGTGAAACACCATGGGAAGGTGTAGGTGAGAGGCAGAAAGAGTTTCCAGAATTTCCAGAGGCCAGGAGTTCCCTGAGAAGGTGTGTTTAGAAATAGGTGTGCTGAGGCCAAGGTGTGGGGTGGGGGTGAGAGCCCTGAGTGGTACTAGCAACAGTTAAGCTTCTCCAGGCTAAAGTGGGCTCTTAGGGGCACAATAAGTTTACAGACCCTTCTAGTATCCAACCTGAAGCTGACCCTTTTTGTAACGCAAAGTATGAGCCAGGCCATCTTTTTCAGCAGCCTGCTTTCCTGAAGGCACCCCTCAGGCACCATTCGTCTGTGTAAATTGCTTCTCCCTGCCACTTCCTGACACTCCCCAAGGGACTGGCAAACCCATTCTCACCTTTTCCCCATCCCTCAAGCCTGGAGGTGTCCGTAGCCAACTTGTCTAATTCCTTAAATACCTTACTTATTAGGGTGACCCCTGTGTCTGTCAGCACATCCACTCCTGTTTAGCAGCTGTGTGAGCTGCACCTGGAATGCTCTGAGCTGGGTGGTCTGAGCAGTTACCTACAGTGAGGCCGAGGCCAAGCCCTGCCTACAGGCTCCTTGACTCCGTGCTACAACAGTGGCACCTATTGAGTTTCCTATAATTCTCTGTGATTAGAAAGGAAAGCAGATGCCCAGGCTTTTTGTAGACTGTTTACCCTCCTCCTTTCGCTGAGGATATTCTAGGACGTGGGGAGAAGGGCTCTTTGGGCTACAAAACTTACAACACAGGAGGCCCTCAAGCTTCTCTTGGAGCAGTCTGGGAAATGGACTGATTTTGAATCTCTCTCAACCAGCCAGGGGTTGGTCTGCTGATGTCAGGCACACAACTTTTGGGGGCTGGGGAGGTACCCTAGCATCTAGCCAGTGATGCTGTGTGTGGGGCTTAACTCCTCTGGGGACGAACATGCTTGGTGCCAGCTCAGCTGGGGCCCAGCCTCCATGGATCCCTGAGGATCACATTGTTGAAAGGGACCTTGGCAGGAGAGGGGAAGGAAAGTTTGAGTTTTGTTTTTACTAAATAACTGGGCAACTTTTCCCTCCATTTTTCCAGATGCTTCTTCAGAAAAGAAATTTCAATGGCTTGGACTGGGAAGTCTAAATCTGCTTTAAATGTGTGTTTTGAAATAGGACTCAAACCTCTTTGGCATTCCCTGCCCCCAGCATGCCACCAACAGACACCCAGACAAGCACGGCACGCACAGGCTTGCTCACAATGGGACCTTCTAGGAGGGTCCTGGGATTTGCTTCTGCTCGCTTTCCTGTGTCCCCTGGGGCCCTGCCTTAGAATTCCTGAACAATATCTTGTGCAAGAGCTTCCCTGCATGCAACTCATTTGGCAAGAGTCATGAATCAGGCAGAAGTGGCCGAGGAGCATGCCCCGGGTGACACTAGGGTGTTTGTGGAGGGAAGTGGGAGGAGGGTAAGGAGCCCCAAGGCTCCTGCCAGGCTGTGCTCCCACTGCCCTGGCCTGCCATCCATCTCTGTTCACCCCTCCTTGAGCCCATCCCATGTGGGGACCCTGAGGGGCTGCCACGAAGTCAGCAGAGTTACCAGGAACCATCTGCTGTCCAGTCAGACTTGAGTGGCTGGTTCTTACACACCCAGCTCTATCAACCACCCACCCCAGCTCCCTGGGGGCTGATGCTGTACTGGAAGGTGGTCCCTGGAATCCTGCTCAACTCACCGCAGCAGCACCATATGGGGCTCCCGACATCCTCCCTGTACTCCTTCAATCCTCAGTCCACACCCCTTCTGCAGCCCTGACTATGTGTGCCCTGTCATCTTGCAGGCAGGGAGCCACTCCAAGACGGAGTGCCTGTTGTCTCCATCTTTTTCCTGGCATGGAGAAGAGGCCTGTGTGGCAGGGGTACAGTGAGCAAGGATGGAGCAGAGAGAAAGAGGCAGGGGCCAGGCCACCCAGGGCCTTGGGAGCCGTGTTAATTGGGCTTTATTCTTAGTGCAATGAGAAATTGTTGGAAATTTTTAAAATAGAGGAGTGACTTTGGTCTGATTTATGTGTTTTCAAACTTTTATTTCTTGTTTTAATACCTAACATAGAGCTATTGTACTAAAGGCAATATAGTATTTGGCAGAGGGATAAACACACGGCTCATTGAAACAAAACAGAGTTCAAAAATAGATCCACATATATTTGGCTCATTGATTTTTATTTATTGCTGTAAAATATACATGGCATAAAATTGACTGTTTTATCCATGTTTAAGTATACATACAGTTCAGTGGTATTAAGTATATTCATATTGTTGTGTAATTAAACTCCACCACCCATTTCCCAAACTTTTTCCATCTTATAAAACTGAAACTTTGTACCCATTAAACACTAACTCCCCATTTCCCTCCTTCTCCCACTGCTGGCAACAACCATTCCATTTTCTGTTTCCATGAAATTGATTATTCTAGATCTTCATCTATGTGAGGGTTGGACCATGAAGAAGGTTGAACGCCAAAGAATTGATGCTTTCGAATTGTAGTCCTGGAGAAGATTCTTGAGAGTTTCTTGGAGAGCAAGGAGATCAAACCATTCAATCCTAAAGGAAATCAACTCTGAATATTCACTGGAAGGACTAATGCTGAAGCTGAAGCTCCAATATTTGTCCATCTGATGCGATTAGCCAACACATTAGAAAAGACCCTGGTGCTGGAAAAGATTGAGGGCAGGAGGAGAAGGAGGTGACAGGATGAGACGGTTGGATGGTATCACTGACTCAATGGACATGAGTTGGAGCAAACTCTGGGAGATAGTGAGGGACAGAGAAGCCTGGCGTACTACACAGTCCATGGGGTCACAAAGAGACATGACTGAGCAACTGAACAGCAACAGGTCCTTATCTAAGTGGAATCATACACGGTTTGTCCTTTTGTGCCTGGCTTAATGTCCTTTAGGTTCATCCATGTTGTAGCATGTATTATAATTTCCTTCCTTTTAGAGGCTGAATATATTTCATTGTTTGTATATACCACTCTTTGTTTATCCATGCATCTGTTGATGGACATGGGGTGCTTCTGCCTCTTGGATATTGTATAAATAGTACTGCTCTGAACATGGGTGTGCAAATGTCTATTCATGTCCCTTCTTTCAGTTCTTTTGGGTTTATATCCAGAAGTGAAATTGTCAGTCATATGGTAGTTCTATTTTTAATTTTGGGGGGAAACCACTATACTGTTTTCCATAGCAGCTGTATCATTCTATTTTCTCACCATCAGTATACAAGGATTCCAGTTTCCCTACATGCTTGCTAATTTTTTTTTATGCTACCCATCCTTAAAATGAGTTTTTATTAAAAGAAAAAGAAAACCTACAAGGACAAATAGAATGAAAGAGAGACAACAGATGAGTAGCAGATGAGCCATGTCAACAAATTGGTGGATGATGGAAAATGAGTAGATGATTGGGTGACTTGGGTTTTAGCTTCTGTGTTGTGCTATACCCATGTCTAATAAAAAAAAAAGTAAGCCTGCTTGTGCCAACAGTTTCTATAAAAGCTGAGAAGTTGGTGGCAACACGAACTTTGAAAGTCTGGCTTGTGGACCTAAGCTGAAAATTGGAGGATTGGTTAAAAATGTAATAAGAAGCAGTTAGGGTCTCAAATCCCCTCCCATACTCCATGTGTCAGGCCACTGCTCCTCTCTTGCACTGAAAGATCAAAGTTTATCTGAAGAGAGACTGAACTTAACCAACTCTCAACTCCTGGGCATGAGGTACAGCTGCAGGCAGGAAGAGGTGTTGTACTCAAAAGGGAGAGGGGCTAAGTAGAAATCAGTGTATTGAAATGAGTCCCCTCATGGCCTTTCCTCAGTCAAAGTCCCAAATGCTGGCAGACAGACCTAATTACTGTGTCCAGACCACCACCTTCTCAGCAGGAAATCAGAAGTTCCTCTCTGTGGAACCTGATCGTCTCAAGACACTATACTGTTTTCCATAGCAGCGATATCATTCTATTTTATAGTTGAGCATTTTTACCCATTCACTCTATTGGAAGATCCAACAAGTTGACAAGGCCCCACTTGCATGAAGCTCTTAATTTCTTCACTCATATATGTGAAAAGTCAGTGACGGATCACTAGCTATTCCATGGAAGCCTCTGTTATTAAAAAGACAAAAAGAATCAAAAAAGAAACCAAGTAGGAACAGAAGACTACAGAAAATGTTGAAGAAATTTTGTCATACCTCAGAGATAAGAAGTTGCTTTCATTAAACAGAAAGGAGATTATTCAATGCGGTTTTTAAAAAATTTGTTTATATATTTGGCTGCTTCGGGTCTTAGTTGCATCATGTGGGATCTTTCACTGCAGTGCACGGACTCTCTAGTTGTGGCATGAGGGCTCAGTATTTGGGGCACACGGGCTTAGTTACTCTGAGGTATGTGGGATCTGAGTTCCCTGACCCGGGATTGAACCTGTGTTCCCTGCATTACAGGCAGATTCTTAACCACTGGGCCACCAGAAAAGTCCCCTCAATGCAGTCTTGAAAAACCAAAAAAAGAAGATTTTTTTGAAATTAATGATAGCCAAAATAATAACTTCAATAGATTGGTTACACAATAAAGTTGAAATCTCTTCAGTTCAGTTCAGTTGCTCATTCGTGTCTGACTCTTTGCGACCCCGTAAACTGCAGCACGCCAGGCCTCCCTATCCATTACCAACTCCCGGAGTTTACCCAAACTCATGTCTATTGAGTCGGTGATGTCATCTAACCATCTCATCCTCTGTCATTCCCTTCTCTTCCTGCCTTCAATCTTTCCCAACATCAGGGTCTTTTCAAATGAGCCAGCTCTTTGCATCAGGTGGCCAAAATATTGGACTTTCAGCTTCAACATCAGTCCTTCCAATGAACACCCAGGACTGACTTTCTTTAGGATGGACTGGTTAGCTCTCCTTGCAGTCCAAGGGACTCACAAGAGTCTTCTCCAACACCACAATTCAAAAACATCAATTATTTGGTGCTCAGCTTTCTTTATACTGCAACTTTCACATCCATACATGACTACTGGAAAAACCATAGCCTTGACTAGGCGGACCTTTGTTGCCAAAGTAATGTATCTGCTTTTCAATACGCTGTCTAGGTTGGTCGTAATTTTCCTTCCAAGGAGTAAGCAAGCGTCTTTTAACTTCATGGCTGCAATCACCATCTGCAGTGATTTCGGAGCCCCAAAAAATAGTCAGCCACTGTTTCCCCATCTATTTCCCATGAAGTGACGGGACCAGAAGCCATGATCTTCATTTTCTGAATGTTGAGCTTTAAGCCAACTTTTTCACTCTCCTTTTTCACTTTCATCAAGAGGCTCTTTAGTTCTTCTTCACTTTCTGCCATAAGGGTGATGTCATCTGCATATCTGAGGTTATTGATAT
>NW_011494604.1:1794583-1795023 GCF_000754665.1 Bison bison bison | reverse complement strand
GAGATTCCTTAAAAAACTGGAAATAGAACTGCCTTATGACCCAGCAATCCCACTGCTGGGCATACACACTGAGGAAACCAGAATTGAAAGAGACACGTGTACCCCAATGTTCATCGCAGCACTGTTTATAATAGCCAGGACATGGAAACAACCTAGATGTCCATCAGCAGATGAAGATAAGAAAGCTGTGGTACATATACACAATGGAGTATTACTCAGCCATTAAAAAGATACATTTGAATCAGTTCTAATGAGGTGGATGAAACTGGAGCCTATTATACAGAGTGAAGTGAGCCAGAAAGAAAAACACCAATACAGTATACTAAAGCATATATATGGAATTTAGAAAGATGGTAACAATAACCCTGTATATGAGACAGCAAAAGAGACACAGATGTATGGAACAGTCTTATGGACTCTGTGGGAGAGAGAGAGGGTGG
>NW_011494604.1:1757832-1794483 GCF_000754665.1 Bison bison bison | reverse complement strand
GAGCTTTAAGCCAACTTTTTCACTCTCCTTTTTCACTTTCATCAAGAGGCTCTTTAGTTCTTCTTCACTTTCTGCCATAAGGGTGATGTCATCTGCATATCTGAGGTTATTGATATTTCTCCCGGCAATCTTGATTCCAGCTTGTGTTTCATCAAACCCAGCATTTCTCATGATGTACTCTGCATATAAGTTAAATAAGCAGGGTGACGATATACAGCCTTGACGTACTTCTTTTCCTATTTGGAACCAGTCTGTTGTTCCATGTCCACTTCTAACTGTTGCTTGCTGAACTGCATACAGGTTTCTCAAGAGGTGGGTCAGGTGGTCTGGTATTCCCACCTCTTTCAGGACTTTCCACAGTTTATTGTGATCCACACAGGCAAGGCTTTTTGGCATAGTCAATAAAGCAGAAATAGATGTTTTTCTGGAACTCTTTTCTTTTCAATGATCCAGCGAATGTTGGCAATTTGATCTCTGGTTCCTCTGCCTTTTCTAAAACCAGCTTGAACATCTGGAATTTCACGGTTCATATATTGCTAAAGCCTGGCTTGGAGAATTTTGAGCATTACTTTACTAGCATGTGAGATGAGTGCAATTGTGAGGTAGTTTGAGCATTTCTTTGGCATTGCATTTCTTTGGGATTGGAATGAAAACTGACCTTTTCCAGTCCTGTGGCCACTGCTGAGTTTTCCAAATTTGCTGACATATTGAGTGCAGCATTTTCATAGCATCATCTTTCAGGATTTGAAATAGCTCAACTGGAATTCCATCACCTCCATTAGCTTTGTTCGTAATGATACTTCCTAAGGCCCACTTGACTTCACATTCCAGGTTGTCTGGCTCTAGGTGAGTGATCACACCATTGTGATTATCTGGGTCAAGAAGATCTCTTTTGTACAGTTCTGTGTATTCTTGCCACCGCTTCTTAATCTCTTCTGCTTCTGTTAGGTCCATACCATTTCTCTCCTTTATTGAGCCCATCTTTCCATGAAATGTTCCCTTGATATCTCTAATTTTCTTGAAGAGATCTCTAGTCTTTCCTATTCTATTGTTTTTCTCTATGTCTTTGCACTGATCACTGAGGAAGGCTTTCTTATCTCTCCTTGCTATTCTTTGGAACTATGCATTCAAGAATATCTTTCCTTTTCTCCTTTGCTTTTTGCTTCTCTTCTTTTCACAACTATTTGTAAGGCCTCCTGAGACAGCCATTTTGCTTTTTTGAATTTCTTTTTCTTGGGGATGGTCTTGATGCCTGTCTCCCATACAATGTCATAAACCTCCATCCACAGTTCATCAGGCACTCTGTCTATCAGATCTAGTCCCTTAAATCTATTTCTCACTCCTGCTGTATAACCATAAGAGATTTGATTTAGGTCATACCTGAATGGTCTAGTGGTTTTCCCCACTTTCTTCGATTTAAGTCTGAATTTGGCAATAAGGAGTTCATGATCTGAGCCACAGTCAGCTCCCTGTCTTGTTTTTGCTGACTGTATAGAGCTTTTCCATCTTTGGCTGCAAAGAATATAATCAAAAATTCCTCAAAATTGAAAGATATGCATTATCTACAATGAAAAGACCTATTACCAAGGATCTAGTACAATGAGTGAATAGAGATTTACATACAACAAAGCACCTCATCATAGAGTTCTAGGCTGTCAGGGATAAAGAGAAGATTCCAGAAGCTCTGAAGCAAAAAACCCACACACATACACTGGGTCATAGAGGAAGGATTGGCATGGCATTATACCTCTTGTATCAACACTGGATGCCGACTTCAAATGCCATGAAGCAATACCTTCAAAATTCTGAAGGAAGATTTTCCACTATAATTCTTTTCCTAGATAAACTGCCAGTTGAGTATAAAGTAGACTATTGACACTTTTGGAAATGACTTTTGGAAACTTAAAGATTTAATCTTCCTTGCATTTGTTCATAAGAAACCACTGGAGGAGGACATGTTCAACCAAAGTGGTGGCGCCCAAGAGGATGGTAAAGGAAAGTCCCCAGAGCACTATGCACCAGGCCTAGATAGCATTGAGTTCAGATTTGGAGCACAGCAACAGAATGTTCCAGGAGAGATCTCTCCAATGGAGGAAAAAATAAAAGTCACCGAGATATTTGACAATTGCTGAGATGACGCTTACTCCTTGGAAGGAAAGTTATGACCAACCTAGACAGCATATTAAAAAGCAGAGACATTACTCTGCCAACAAAGGTCTGTCTAATCAAGGCTATGGTTTTTCCAGTAGTCATGTATGGATGTGAGAGTTGGACTATAAAGAAAGCTGAGCACCGAAGAATTGATGCTTTTGAAGTGTGGTGTTGGAGAAGACTCTTGAGAGTCCCTTGGACTGCAAGGAGATCCAACCAGTCCATCCTAAAGGAGATCAGTCCTGAGTGTTCATTGGAAGGACTGATGTGAAGCTGAAAGTCCAAAATTTTGGCCACCTGATGCAAAAAGCTGGCTCATTTGAAAAGACCCTGACGCTGGGGAAAGACTGAAAGCAGAAAGAGAAGGGAATGACAGAGGATGAGATAGTTAGATGGGATCGCCAACTCAATGGACATGAGTTTGGGTAGCGTCCGGGAGTTGGTGAGCCTAATGTACTACAGTCCATGGGGTCACAAAGAGTTGGACACGACTGAGCGACTGAAGTGAACTGATTGAGATGAATTTTATAGTTCTCTTCAGAAGTTGCATTCTTAAAAAAACCAATCAAACCAAAAGTAAGGCAGGTATTAACTCCAGGGGAAAAAAATCTATTAATAATTGTAATATACTATGTAGCTTGTCAGTGAGCGAAACTAAAATAAAGCAAACACTAACACACTGGCATAATAAAAATTGTCATTAGTTCCTGGGGATAGGCGAAGAGCTTATGGGAAGGTTGAGAGCTAAAAGCTCGTGTTTCATATAGGGAAGTTAAGACATAATGTCTAAAATTTGAAAGAATAAAATAGTTGTGTAAGGTTGTTACTTAGAAACACTGGAGAAGAAAACAGAAGGAATGGCTAAAAGAGTTGAAGATGATTTCCTGAAGGAAGTGGAAATTGGGGGTGGGAGGGGTAGAGCAGAGATCTGCTTTTTTTTTTTTAATGACTTACTTATTGACATTTTGACCACATACATGTCTTGGTGAGAGTGAAAACATTTTAGAAAAGCATATTGGGTTATGTTTTTCAGCCTGGTGGCCAGCCAGACACTGACACTGCACAGGAAACAACTTTTGATTTCTTATCTGGCATGATTCTCTATGCAGATGAGGGTGCCTTTGGGCAGTGAGGTTTGGGGAGAACATTCTGCTATTAAGTAGCAAACTCACACTGCTGCTATCTGCCGCTGGTGCAGATATTTTTGACAGCATCACAGAGGCACTCTCCCGACCACGTTGATGCAGGCAGCCCCAGAGGTCCTGCCATCCAGGCTCCAGCTGCTCACCCCGCTCCCTCACAGCCTGCCACCTGGGAGAGCGAAGCGGAAGGCAGGCTTTGTGTGGTGATGTGCGTGCACGTGGAGCAGGTGGTCAGCAGCCGCCGGAGAGACAGCAAAGGTGAGGGAACCAAGCCGAGCTGTTTTCGGTGGCGGGGACCCTCTGGTCACTTTTGCCCGCCTTTGCTTTTAAATAGAATTGCCTCATATTCTCAGAGAGTCCTCAGAGGATGGGACCTTCCCAGGACAATCTGTGGCCGGATTGAGTCTTGTGGATTTTTGAGTCTCGTGGTGTCTGGGCTCTACTCTTTGAGGAGTCAGAAGCTGCTGCCAAGTGGCCTGTGTTGTTTGGGGAGAAGCCCTCTGCTCCATCTCTCCTGCCAGCAAAGTATGTCTCTCACTCTCCAGATTCAACTATGACAGGCCAGAAACTCCAGATTTTACCCCAGATTTATTTCCTTCCCGAAACTTGCCCGTGCCCTTGAAATTCCAAGGCTGCATTAGTCAGTGAGGCAGAAATCAAGGGGATGGTCTGTGTCTTGAAGTTTCACATGATATTATGGAGTGGGATGATGGTACAGGCAAAACTACAGATGGGATATTTGTTTTAAAATGTGTTTTTTCATATTACATAAAATCAACAATCACTTTTCAAAAGGGGTTTACCCTTCAAATAAAAATAATAAGCCAGTTCCACTAAGGCAAAAGGTGTTCTCAGTTAAAGTGTTAGGTTTTTAATCTAATTAAGGGTGTGACAACTTGAAGTTGTCTATAAGAATTCGAGTTGTGTAAGAGGAGGCTCAGCAAGCCCAGAAGTTCACAAGTACTGATATTTCTTAGGGCAGAAGCAGTTTCATGCTGTCAAAGCTTTGAGCTGAGTGGATGCTGCTGCTGCTAAGTCACTTCAGTCGTGTCTGACTCTGTGCGACCCCATAGACGGCAGCCCATCAGGCTCCCCCGTCCTTGGGATTCTCCAGGCAAGAACACTGGAGCGGGTTGCCATTTCCTTCTCCAATGCATGAAAGTGAAAAGTGAAAGTGAAGTCACTCAGTCATGTCCGACTCTTTAGCAACCCCATGGACTGCAGCCTACCAGGCTCCTCTGTCCATGGATTTTCCAAGCAAGAGTACTGGAGTGGGGTGCCATCGCCTTCTCTGGAATGGAGGCTAAGGTACCTTATTACAAGGAATCACTCACCTCAGAGAGAAGAGACAGAGGACCTAACCTTTTGAATTTCTTAATGCGCTGTTGTACATGTTTTTTCTCATTTGATCATAAACTTATTCATGGAAATAGATACTGATATAGTTCCATCTTACAGTTGTATAAACTGAGGGCCAAGTAAGTTAAGTAACAAGGTCAGGCAACTGGTGATTGCTACAGCCAGCACCCACACATGGCTCTGTCTGATTCCAGATGCCATATACCTTCCTGAATTAGGACTCTTGTTTGCAAGTGACAGAAACCAAGTGCATGGGTTAAATGGAAGACAGGTGTTGTCTCATACGACCGCGTGGATCCTAAGTCCACCGCAGCTCTGCCTGCCATGCGTCCATCTCCTTCCTTCTCCACTGTGTATGTGATGTCTTACTGTGCACGTGGCTTGCTTCTCTTAGGTGGAGGCAAGGAAACAGAGGTGGGAATGGGGAAGGATGACTGCCCACAGGTAGCTTCAGGCTTACATCTTCCCAGCTTAGGATCGCTGTGAAGAGACAGTTTCAAAGTGAAAGTGAATTCGCTCAGTCGTGTCTGACTCTGCGACCCCACAGACTGTAGCTTACCAGGCTCCTCCGTCCGTGGGATTCTCCAGGCAAGAATACTGGAGTGGGTTGCCGTTTCCTTCTCCAGGAGATCTTCCCAACCCAGGGATCAAACCCGGGTCTCCTGCATTGCAGGCAGATGCTTTACCATCTGAGCCAACAGGGAAGACAAGAGACAGTTGGTTTAGTCTTGCTTTATTCTAATTGAAATTGTAGGGAAGAGTCCTGATTGGCTGACTTGGATCAGGCTCATTGTGGAAGCTTGAGTGCTTTGGCCAGAAGGCAGCTACTGATGCCTCTCCACTAGACTCACCTGAGGTGGGCAGAAGGGAAGGGAGCAGATCTTCAAAGGAGGGGCTTACCCTGGGAAAGGTGGGCAGGAGATCCTGAGCACATCAAACAAAACCAAGCCACAGCGCTAATTTGTTAAACTTCTGTGACATCACGCACCTCTTATTAATATTTTAACACATCTGAGAGTATGTCTCAGCTCAGTATTAGAAACTGGAGGGTGAGCTTAGCTCCTGGGCCAGCCTCACCAGCTGGAGACGCTGGTTCCGTGGAAGCCTTTGTTAGGGAAGGTAGAGCCAGAACTCAGGGCTTTGTGCAGAGAGGTTCCCGGTAAGGCTGAAATCCCACAGCCATCCCACAGGGACTGGATCTCAAATGGAAGGACACTTGTTTTCATAGGAAAACCCTGAATTTGGAAGCACTTGGAAAACATCAGTGTCAGAGGTTCCTGATTACATTTAGAATTCTGTTTCTTTGTTAGACTGCGCCAGAGTTTTAAATGCTTGTGTCATTGAAAGGGAATCAAAAAGTTGCACACACTGATAAGCTTGAGCTAGATAAAAGGAAATCAGACTTCTTGTTTGAAACAGTCAGAAGGGCCTGAGGTATAACCTAAGGCTGCCAGGCTGTAACCTGTCTCATGCTCTTTGTGGAAATTACAGTGTGTTCTCTGTCTGGCAGGTGTGGGGGTGTGGGGGTGTCTGTGTCCTGGGCCAAAGGAAAAGAAAACTTGCCACAGGAAGTGAGAGCGGCTGATCACAGAGAGAGACTTCCGGCATCTTTCCTGAAGACCTGGGTGGCCTTCTCCAGGCCGGTGTGAAGAGTTGCTTCTCTGCATTTTGCTTTTGTTTTTCATGGAAATGCTTCAGTTCCTGCTGTTTCACAACTTTGGACTTAAGGGCAGAGAGGGTCCAGCAATTTAAGCCTCTCACTAATTGCTGCTTTTAGCTGGTATGATCTCCTCCTGAAGATTCTGTGGGTTCAGTCAAGGCTTTTGACTGTTGGTAATGGGATTATTCAAAGCCTTAATTAAGTTCCTGCCCATCCAATGGGCCAGGTGCCGGGTGCTGACACTGACCCAGGCCCCTAAACTGTCATGTCATAACTATGGTTCACCCTTCACTCTTCACTCTCATAATATATCCATGATGTAAGTTTCATAGGCATTTTCTGTGGTCTAATTTGCTGGGAATGTTAATATTTAAATTCTTTCTGTGCATCCGTGTCCATTTATTATCTGGATGAGCTTATACTTGGAGATGGGAAAGAAGATTCGTCTTCAATGAATTCCTCAGGATCATTGGTGTCTTTGCTGTTATTTTCAGTTTTTAAATCACCAGCTCTGTCCTAGTCATTTATCCTAGGAGAATTTATTTATGTAGGAGAAGATGCCTTGAAATAGGGCAAGAAGTTCAGAGTGATGGGCTATAGGCAGGCTGGCAATCATAGGAAGCATGGAGACAGTCACGTTGCAGAATCAGCTTTGTCTGTTTTGAGGAGGGGGACATCTGTCCAGCAGGTTTCCTTAATTTCCCATCCTTCAGGCTCAGCCTTTCCCAGCATTGATTTTGGTTACCCAGTAGGATTCAAAGAAGTACTTATGGACAACCCCTTCATCTATTATTCCCAGCCCCAAGGATTTTTCAGCTCACTGCTCACATCTTCTTTGTGTATCTTTCCAACTCCCCAGTGTCCCGCTGAGCAGTCCCTTTTCACCCTGGCTTTAGTGTAACCCTGGTTTCTCTCTCTCTCTCTTTTTGGTCTCCCTCCATTCTCATCATGAGCAGAGCTTCAGTTTCATGTCTTGCCCAGCTCGGCACTGCAGCTGTGTGGCTTGGCAGTGTGCAAACAGGGACAGGTCCACCCAGGTACAAAAGACATGTAGGAGATCATCAAAAACAGGAACATCACCCCCTTTCTACCTCTTACCAAGCTGAGAAGGCAGATGTGTAGCTCTGAGTCTTGGGGGTATGGCGGTCAGAGAAGCTGACTTTGCTCTGGGCTTACACCCTGGTAGCCTGTTCCAGGCAACCTGGAATTGACTGCAAGCCCTTCACACACATCAGAAAAAAATCAAAAGATAGGTTCGATTCCTGGGTCAGAAAGATCCCTTGGAGGAGGGCATGGCAACCCACTCCAGCATTCTTTCCTGGATAATCCCATGGACAGAGGAGCCTGGCAGGCTATAGTCCATAGGGTCGCAAAGAGTCAGACGCAACTGAAGTGACTGAGCACGCACACCCTTAAGAATGTTTCACTTTCAGTCATTAAGCAGATCTCTAAATAGCACCAGATTCTGAAAAACTTCCCAGCATGGCAGGCAGATGTGACACGGCAGCAAGCAGCCGCCCGCCTGCAGCCCAGCTTTCTCCTCACCAGCCAACACACGCAGAACGAGCCCCCACTCCTTTTAAAGGTCTTTTGAGGCCATAAATGCTCTTGGGGACATTTTATGGAACTGAAGCACAGTTTTACTATTTTAAATTATTATAGGGGTTATGGTGACTCTATCTTTATTTTTATGACAAGTTGTCAGATATGCCCGTGATTTATTTGATCCCAAGCTTTTAAGAATACAACCTCCAATTAAATGTGGTTACTGTGGCAAAAAATATGATTCTCCTTAGAATGACCCTCTCTGGGGCCATTTCCAAAAACTCATTATGGTGAGAAGTCAGGGCTGCCTACTCATATTCACAGGCATCTCTCCTTATGGTTGCTCAGTTTTCCCTTATGGAGGATTAGAGAGTATTAAAGCTGTGGGCTGGGCCCAGGGGAGACTGAAAGGGGAAGAAAGAATCTTCCCCCAGAAGCTAAGTGGGTCATTATTTAATTCAGACTACTTCAGGGATAGAAGGACCTGAGGCATCAAGAACTGTTTTATCATCAATGAAAGGAAGGAATTACAACCTGAAGAGGTCAGGAAGCCAAGCCAGACCTGGGACACAGGCCTGGATCTTATGTCATCTGTCTTCTCTGTCCCACACGGACTCTCCTAGGGATGTCTTGGGCACATGCATGGCACCCATCCTATCTGTCTTAGGCCGTTGGGTTATTTCTGCTATAATGGAAATACAATAGATGGGGTGGTTTAAACAACAGAAATTTATTTTTCACAGTTTTGGAGACTGGAAAGTCTAAAATCAAGGCCCCAGCAGATTCAGTGTCTGGGGAGATCCAGCTCCTGGTTTGTAGATGGCCAGCTTCTTGCTGTGTACCCACATGGTAAAAAGGAGTGAGGGAGCTCCCTGGAATAGCTTTTGTAAGGGCACTAATCCCATTCATGAGGGTCCCACCCTTCTGACCTCATCACTCCAAAGGGCCCGCCTCCTAATATAATCATATTAAGGGTTAGGATTTCAACATGAACTTTAGAGAGACACATTTAGTCTATGGCACTGTCCTTTGTTGCTCCAAGGAAACAGCCCTAGACTTGCTTTTAGCATGGCCATGACCATTGACATTTTTCCCAAGTGGGGAACAGATATTGCTTTAACATAGGGGAGGTTTAAGGTCTATAAGGGATAGACATTTATCAATGCTTTGGGTTCTATAGTATTTATCTTTCCAAAAACATAAATTTACAGTGAGGCACAGAGAGACAGCTACTCAACTGATAGACCAAAATTGTGGTCCCAGATCTGTCACTTGATCTTAAAGATAGCAAATCGTTCACTTCTCCAGGCCTCTTTCCTTAGCTCTCAGGGCTTAATAATATGATTGTCCTTGCATGCTGTCACAGACACTCTTGGTACCCCACCCAAATCACCTTCACCAGGCTGCTACACCTGCTCCCAGTTGCTCTGAGTGTCAGTTAAGGGCTTGGCTTCCTGAATCCTTATCTCAGGTTCTGCTTCTGCTTCCCAAGACACCTCCATTATAGCACTGCAAGAATCAAATAAGATTCTCTATGTGGAAGACTCTGAAAACTGAAGTATCACTGGGCTTTTATTGCAGTTTTGACTGGGCTGTAAAAGTCCCAGCTGTGGCTTCTTGGCAGAAGGCCCATGATGAAGGCAGATAAGACGTCCAGGGAGGGCGGGGCTGTTGTCACACACCCAAGATTGTGAGTCTGGGTTTCTCTTCTTTCCCCACCTAGGAGCCCAAGATAGTGGGAAGACAATAAAAATGAGTTTACTTGAAGCTGAGTAATTTTTAGGTAAGGTTAGGTAGTGACTGAACAAGTTTTTCCATATCGGGAGGATAAGAATTGGAGCTGTGGATCATTCAGACCTTGGAACAGAAAAAGGTCATAGAAATTCCTGCTTTTGCTTCAGATACAGGCTGTACAAAAGTCCATTGCAAACTGCAGTTTTCTAAGTGGCACTAGTTTCAGCATTAAAAAAAAAATCCTTGGATACTTACTTTAAGGGCACTACAAAGGTGGATTTGGTGGTGTGGGGTGGAGGGGAATGTCTATGCATGTAGAAAATGAGGGGAAAATAGAAAGGGAAATAGGGATCTGTGTCCTCAAAATCTGGAGCACTTGCAATGTCCCCAGTTAATCATTGATGCCTCCAGCCCTGATGGCCCCAGAGCTGGCACCGCTGCAGGGGGCCAGAGTACTTGCTCATGGAATGCTAAGGATGCATTTGGTGAAGTTAATGATTCATCACCTCCCCCCAGTCCCAGGGCCCTACATCCCTTTCTCTGACACTGACAGAAGCTTACCTGATCATTTTCTGGAGGTGAGGCTGGCCCTGCCTCTCACAAATTCACTGTAAGACCAGATTCCCAAGGGGCTTCCTTCTGTAGGAAAGTTTCTTTCCTTAGCTGTTTCCTGAAGATAAGCTTCAAAGAGAAAAAGAATGTGTTGCTAGAGTGATTGTCTGATATTCCTTGGCATGAAGTTTTATGCCAAGAGGGTACCACAAGATGATATGTTTTTTATATGGATTATGCATTATAAACATGCATAATGTTTATTTGTGTACCACTTTTAATTCCAATTCTAGATTTAGGTACCTTGAGGGGCTCCACAAATTAATAAATGGTTGTGCTATACATTTATTATGTGCATGTGTGTTAAGTCACTTCTGTTGTGTCTGACTCTCTGTGACTCCATGGGCTATAGCCCACTAGGCTCATCTGTCCACAGGATTTCCCAGGCAAGAATACTGGAGTGAGTGCCATGCCCTACTCCAGGGTATCTTCCTGACCCAGGAATCAAACCTGCATCTTCTGTGACTCCTCAGTGCAGGCAGCTTCCTTACCACTGAGCCACTGGGGAGGTCATATATTCATTATACAGACACACTAATATGAAAGGAACACATATTTTCATTTAAATTTTTTTCTATTTTACAAAGATCAAGTGTGTTATTTGCAAGAATATCAGAAAATGATAGTTAAGTAAAAGGAAAAGGAGCAACCCAGAGGTGATCTCTTTTTGTTTCATATCACAATAGACATTATAATATGCATGTGGTCCCCTTCAAACCCATCACCCTAAGATAGGATATGTGTGCTTGGCAAGGCTGCAACGGTCCAGGTGTGAGCGCACAGCCACCTACCCTCCCCTTGCTCCCCCTCTCTGACCTCGCTGAGGCACGTGATGAGAATTATAGTTGCCAGTCACTGAAGGCTTTCTTTGTAAATGCAGTTTGGGGTTATCCAGTGAATTTGGGTTTTGCTGCATCTGTACCCATGCTCTCTTGTCTTGGAAGTGGATACATGTGTAAAAGCTACCGCTGCCACCTATTTGCAACACCAACAGGTTCTTTCTCAGGAGGGTTCTATGATGTCTTCTGCGCATTTCCAATGCTAAAATCCCCCAATTCAGGGCCCCAGGGTTTGCACTGATGGGCCAGTCTGAGCCCTGCTCCTCTGAAGAGGAATCCATTCTGAAGGGCTGATTGAGTTTCTTGGTTTTCAGGGCCCTTGGGGAGCTTTTTCTGAAACTCAAAGTGATTTCTTTTCTTGGAACTTATCTCTCCCTGCATTTCCCCCTCAGTGGGGAAACATCTTCTCTCTGAACAAGTTGCTATGAGGCTCAGATATGTTAAGTATTTAGAAAAGTGCTTAACACTTAGCACTCAGAAGATGTTAGCTGCTAACACTTCGTCGAGAGAGTGGTCTCGGGTAGCACTGCCTGATAGACACATTGAGCAAGGCACATATGTAGGTATACCTTTCCTAGTAGCTACATTAAAACACCAAAAAGAAACAAGTGAAGTTAGTTCTAACAATATATTTTATTTAACCCAATATGTCAAAGTTACTATCTTTTCAATATGTAATCAGTATTTCTAAATTATTGAGGCATTTTACATTCTTTTTCATACGAACTCTTCAAAGCCCCTTGTGTAATTTACACTTACACTTACGGTGTGACTCAGGATCAGCCACGTTTCAAGCATCTGGTCACCACGTGTGGCTAGTGGCCACCGTACTGGGCAGCTCAGATCTAGAACCTTGCTACCCAGGGTGAGTTCTAGGGACCAGCAGCCTCAGCAGCATCTGAGAGCTTATCTGAATGGCAGAATCTCAGGCCCACCCCAGACCTATAGAAGTAGAATCTGCATTTTTAAGAAGTATCTGTTGCTTGTTAGAGTGGGAAGCATCGGTCTAGAATCCCCATATTCAGTCCCCACCCCTGGGATTCTGATTTAATTGGTCCAAGGTTGGACCTGGGCACTGGTATTTGCTTTGAATCTCCTGCAGTGATTCTAATCATGTAACCAGGCTTGAGAGACATCTGTGTGGTGGGCTCTGAAGCTAGGATGCCTGACTTGGCCACTTTCTATCTTCAAGGCCTCAAGAAATCTACCAAAACTCTACATCTCAATTTCCTCATCTCTAAAATGGAGATGAAAGTAATATTTGTTTCACGGGCTGCTTATAAGGATTATATGAGTTAATACATGTAAAGTACCCAGAACAATACCTGATACATAGGAAGTACTCCTTATATACACGCTCTCACCCTTTCTTCTTTTCCTTGAAGGTTCGGGGCTACCCAGAGCCCCAAGTGACATGGCACAGAAACGGACAACCCATCACCAGTGGGGGCCGCTTCCTGCTGGACTGTGGTCCCCGGGGGACTTTCAGCCTTTCGATTCGTGCTGTGCGTGAAGAGGACAAGGGAAAGTATACCTGTGAAGCCACTAACGGTAGTGGTGCCCGCCAGGTGACAGTGGAGTTGACAGTAGAAGGTGAGTCCCAGGAGGTGAAACCCTGGGGAGAGATAAGCCGTCACTTTCCTGTGGCCTGCAGCTCCTGCTTCAGCCCTCTCTTGGGAGAGGAACCCACAAGAGAAAACATCCCCAAATCCCTGAACTCAGGACCTTGTCGTCTGATGGGGGAAATGTGGTCCCCGGAACACGGAGGCATCAGGAGACAATGTCGGACTACACATCACCTCACTCCCCAGCTTCAGCCTTCCCTTTGCTTCCCCTCACACTGAGACTGAGACTGGATGGACTCCTCATCATGGCCTTACAAGGCCCAGTGCACTCCTGCCTGGCTCTCCAGACCCATTTCCTTCCGCTCCTCCACTGTGCTCACTGCTTGCTCCACTGTGGTCACACTGGCCTTCTGCTTCTCCTTGAGCAAAACCTCAGGGCCCTCGCCTGCTGTTCCCTGTGTAAAGAAGTGCTCTTTCCGCAGCCCTGCCCCTGACTTGGCCCCTCACTTACTTCAGATCTCTGCTCAGACATCCCCTCCTTGGAGAACCGTCTCTGATGTTTTATCCCCAGGGATCTCCCATCCTCTCACTCCATCCCAACTTTTCCTTCCAGGGCTATCACTGTCTCCTATTTTACTACTTCCTCCATCCAAATACCCCCTAACTGGAAGCTCTAGAGGAAGAGGGATTTTTATCTGTTTACTGCTGTATCTCCAGCATCTAGAAAACTTCCTGGCATGTGATACTGAACTATTTAGAGAAAGAACAATGTTTATTATCATCATTATAAAGTAATACATGCCCGTCATAAAAAGCTTTGTAAAACTCAAAAAAATATATAGGAGATAAACATACCAGCTTGTTAACACTGATTATTTTGTTGTTTTTCTTTTTCCTTTGTACTTAAAAATTTTTTATTAACTTCAAAAGTTCCAGGAAAACATTTGGCTGTAAGTAAAACTATTCCTTTGTGGCTGGTATATCTCCCACATGCTAAAGACACTCCACCAGTGAGAACATTTCCAGTTCAGGCCACTGGCTCCTGCTTAATGGCCTGACATCTTAAAGGATATGGGCATTCATCAGACCCTCAGAAGTATAACAAATGTCCCTCCACCCTTCCTAAGGGGTTATAACCCAGAGGGTCAGACTCATTTTCTTCTTTCTCAGGAAACAGTCCTCCCAACCTTGATTTCAAGGGGCACTGTGTGCCAGAGAAGGTTTCAGAAGGGGGTGAGGTGTACCCAGGCCAGTGTTTTTCCTGTTTGCTTGCCTCAAGAAAGGACAGACAGGCTGTTTCACAGAACAGGATATGCATAGTTTGGATGCTTTCCCCAAATTCTTCAACTAATTGACTCATTCTTTTTAATGGCCTTCCAGTACCTGTGGGCTGGGGTATTCCATGTGGAAAGTGGTCCCTAGTCAGTCTCTGAATAGCCCCTATCTTGGCCAGTTCTGGTCCTGTATTTTCCCCTACATTACGCACCTTTCATGCCCAAACTTGAGTTGAGGCCCACAGATAAAAATTACTTTATCCTCATGTGTTACTCAGCCCAGGCTGCCATAACAAAATACCACAGACTGCATGCCTTAAATAACAGAAATTAATTTTCTCACGGTTTTGGCAGCTGGAAGTTCAAGCTCAGGGTCCAGCAGGATTTGGTTTCTGGTGAAGGCTGTTTCTGACTAGCTGCCTTTCTGCTGTGTCCTCTCATGGTGGAGATAACTCTGATGTCTCTTGATCTTCTTATAAGGGCACCAGCCTTATTGGATTAGGTGTGTGTATGTGTTAGTCACTCAGTCCTGCCCAACTGTTTGCAACCCCACGGACTGCAGCCCTCCAGGCTCCTTTGCCCATGGAATTTACTGGAGTGGGTTGCCATTTCCTACTCCAGGGGATCTTCCTGACCCAGGGATAGAACCCTCAGCTCTTGCGTCTCCTGCATTGGCAGATGGATTCTTTACCACTGCACCGCCTGGGAAGCCCTCTTGGATTAGGGCCGCACCCTTATGACCTCATTGAACCTTTGTCATGTCTTCAAAGGCCCTGTCTCCAAATACAGCCACATGGGGTGAGAGTGGGGGGGGATTAGGGTTTCAATATATGAATTTGGGTGGGGACACAACAATGTTTAAAACATCCCTTTTATGATTTTCTTTTTGGAACCGGGGAAATGAGGAATCTGAGGTCCAAGGTTCTGGTCCCAACTTTTGCCAATAAACGTGTGACTTTAAATTCCATATCTCTGTTTCTGCAGAATAAAGGGTTTGAATTCTCTGGTCTCTACAGTCTGGGCTAGTCCTTGTTTTCTATGATCCATTTTAAAGGAATGGAGTTGGTAGAAGTGTAATGTGTGCTCAGTCACATCTGACTCTTTTGCAACCCCATGGACTGTAGACCACCAGGCTCCTCTGTCCATGGGATTTTACAGGCAAAAACTGGAGTGGGTTGCCATTTCCTTCTCCAGGGGAATCTTCCTGACTCAGGGATCAAACCCATGTCTCTCGAGTCTCCTGCACTGGCAAGTGGATTCTTTACCACTAGCGCCACCTGGGGAGCTATATACAACCCAGGTCACATGAAACATTTTTTTTTTTTTTTGATTCCCATCAGTGAGGACATTAGATCTGATTTCTCAACTAAGCAGGAAAAGTTTTATTAGGTCATGGTACTTGGGGAGGGGAAAGGAAAGCAGGAGAGCTGTTAACAGAATGGGAAAATGCTAAAGTTCTCAACCCTGTCCCCTCCTCTTTGGCTTCAATATGGGGAGACCATTGAAGATGTTTTATTCCTTCTAACACTAGGAGATAGAGAATAACCTAAAGGCCATAGGCCCTTTGAATGTGAATGGCCCTGTATTCCCTTTTGCTTCTACATCAAAGGCCAGTTTTGGCCCATGTGTGGTTTGGGACCACCCCATAGACCCCAGGCCTGAAAGAATCCACTCTGGTCCCTTATGCCATGGATAAATTGTCAACAGTGCTATGCTAGCCCAAAGGGAATCCCGCAGCGCCCCCTGCTTCTCACCAGCTTTATATCCTATGCTTTTTACTTATGCTTCATATTTAGAAAGAGCAGAGCTTCTGGAATTAAGAGTATGATTCATATGTGGAGCTTTTTAAACCACCTAATGGTGAAGTTTAGTTGGCAGTGTTATCCAATGGTCTTGGATTTTAGCTCCACTAACTTCTAACTATGTAGAAATTAACCTTTTAAACCTCATTTCCTTTCCCAGAAACAGATGCTAATGGCTGCCCCATGGACTGTGTAAGGATCAGCACAGCACTGTCAAATAGCAGGCTCTCAGTACATGGTAGCTTTGTGACTCAAACCTGGCATTAACATCCTAAGAACTACTCGCAGAAGGAAATCCTTGCATGAAGAGTGGAAGAGAAAGCTTTCTCCTCTGATTTCCTTTGGTAACCAGGGCCAAGAAACATGCAGTATCTCCCATGAGGGCAAGCATCTTAATGACAGGACCATTCACGACCTTGTGCAGTGGAATTAAACCCTAGGCTGAACCCTGGAAAGGGTCTGTGTAGCCAGCCCTGACGCTCACCCACCTCCAGATAGCTTGTCACAGAGCTTGGTATAAAGCAAGGAAGAGATGTGATGCCTGCCCCCTTGGGAGCTTCTCTCTAATGGAGAGGCCATGGGCTGTTCTCTAGCCCCACACTGTCCAGAAAAATACAGTTGATTCTTGAACAGTACAGGTTTGAACCTTGCAGGTCCACTTATACAGGGATTTTTTTTTTTTTCAGTAGTAAATATTACAGTACTACATGATCTGAGATTGGTTAAATCTGTGATGTAGAACTGCAGATACATAGAAACCGCATGGGTATGGAGGGCTGACTATAAGTTATACATGGATTTTCCACTGTGGGGAGGATGGGCACCCCTAATTCCCAAGTTGTTAAAGGGTCAACTATATAATACTGGGAAATCCCATGGACAGAGGAGCCTGGCGGGCTACAGTTCATCAGGTTGCAAAGAACTGGACAAGACTGAAGTGACTTAGCACACATATAATGTGAGCCACATATATAATCTTATGTTTTCTAGTAGCCACATTTTTAAAGTTGAAATCAATTTTGATAAAATATTTTACTTAATACAATACATTCAAGATTTATCATTTCAAAATATAATCAATATGAAAATTATTCCTAAGATATCTTATGTTTTCTAACATTTGCAGCATATTTTGCATAGTAGCGCATCTTAATTCGAACCAGCTATATTTCAAGAATTCAGTAACGACTGGTGGCTAATGGCTACCATGCCAGACAGCAGAGCTCTAGAAACTCCCACGTAAATAGGGATAAACAAGGTTTACATGGAGAAAAGAGAAGAGAAGCCCACAGGTATAAACAAGGTGGTGGCTTGTCCAGGGCAGTCACTCCATAGTGTGAACCCCGGGCGTGGGGTCGGGTGAGGGGTGGGGCTGAAATGAGGAGATATGCCCCTCACCCCATGCTGTGACTCTGAGAAGGCCCTTTGTGTCTCAGGGAACAGATAGTCACTTAAGTCATTTCAAGCAATAGATGGTTAATTTTAAGGACTTGAGCTCAGGAACCCAGGGAAAGCCAAACTGGTCAGCCCAGAGGTGATCCGACCTCAGAACTGCTCAGACTCACCCTTAGGCATGTTTAACGCAAATGCAAGGGCACCCAGATCACCTGGGGAATCTTGTGAAAACGCAGATTCTGGTTCTGTAGGTCTGGAGTGCTGCGTACATGCCTACAGTTCTAACCAATTCAGTTCAGCTCAGTCACTCAGTCATGTCCAACTCTGCAACCCCATGGACTGCAGCACGCCAGGCCTCCCTGTCCATCACCAACTCTCAGAGTCTACTCAAACTCATGTCCATTGAGTCGGTGATGCCATCCAACCATCTTATCCTGTGTCCGCTTCTCCTCCTGCCTTCAATTTTCCCCAGCATCAAAGTCTTTTCAAATGAGTCGGTTCTTTGCATCAGGTGGCCAAAGTATTGGAGTTTCAGCTTCAACATCAGTCCTTCCAATGAATATACAGGACTGATTTCCTTTAAGATGGACTGGTTAGCTCTCCTTGCAGTCCAGGGGACTCTTCAAGAGTCTTCTCCAACACCACAGTTCAAAAGCATCAATTCTTTGGCCCTCAGCTTTCTTCAGAGTCCAGCTCTCATATCCATACATGACTACTGGAAGAACCATAGCTTTGACTAGATGGATCTTTGTTGGCAAAGTAATGGCTCTGCTTTTTAATATGCTGTCTAGGTTGGTCATAACTTTTCTTCCAAGGAGCAAGTGTCTTTTAATTTCATGGCTTCAGTCACCGTCTGTGGTGATTTTGGAGCCCCCCAAAATAAAGTCTCTCACTGTTTCCACTGTTTCCCCATCTATTTGCCATGAAATGATGGGACCAAATGCCATGATCTTAGTTTTCTGAATGTTGAGCTTTAACCCAACATTTTCACTCTCCTCTTTCACTTTCATCAAGAAGCTCTTTAGTTCTTCTTCACTTTCTGCCATAAGGGTGGTGTCATATGCATATCTGAGGTTATTGGTATTTCTCCTGGCAATCTTGATTCCATCTTGTGCTTCTTCCAGCCCAGCATTTCGCATGATGTACTCTGCATATAAGTTAAATAAGCAGGGTGGCAATATGCAGCCTTGACATACTCCTTTCCTGATTTGGAACCAGTCTGTTGTTCCATGTCCAGTTCTAACTGTTGCTTCCTGACCTGCATACAGGTTTCTCAAGAGGCAGGTCAGGTGGTCTTGTATTCCCATCTCTTTCAGAATTTTCTGCAGTTTGTTGTGATCCACACAGTCAAAGGCTTTGGCATAGTCAATAAGGCAGAAATACATGTTTTTCTGGAACTCTGTTGCTTTTTCGATGATCCAACAGATGTTGGCAATTTGATCTCTGGTTCCTCTGCCTTCAAATCCAGCTTGAACATCTGGAAGTTCATGGTTCACATATTGCTGATGTCTGGCTTGGAGAATTTTGAGCATTACTTTACTAGCGTGTGAGATGAGTGCAATCGTGCAGTAGTTTGAGCATTCTTTGGCATTGTAGTTCTAACCAGCCGCTGGTGATGCCCGTGTGGCTGGTCCACAGATCACACTTTGAGTAGTACCGAAGAATTCCATTACAGATGTGATGTATTTATCCTAGTATGAGTGATTCTCAAGGGTGAGCATGCATCAGAATCACCTGGAGGGCTTCTGAAACCACAAACTGCGAGGCTCTGCCCCAGAGTTTCTGGGTTAATAGCTGTAGGATGAGCTGAAGAGTTTTCATTTTAAAAGTTTCCTAGTGGTGTTGATACTAGGTTGATGCACACTGGGTCCAACACTTTGAGAACCAGTAGGCTAGTGCCTCTACCTACTATGTTAGAGTTCTCCAGAGAAACAGAATAGATCATATGTATATGTGTATAAAAAGATTCATGACAAGGAATTGGCTGTCACCATTATGGGGGCTGACAAATCCCAAGATCTTCAGTCGGCAAGCTGGAGAACCAGGAGACCTGATGGTGTCATTCCTGCCCAAATTCTAACGCCTGAGAATCAGGACAGCGGATGATGTGGTTTCAGTCCTAAGCGGGAAGGCCCTGTAGGTGATGGTTTCTGAGGCTGCTCCACTTGTCTCTGTTGAAAAGCAAAGACACATCCTGATCCTGGCATGTCTCCCAGAGCTGAGAGTGTGTCCCTCTGTCCACACAGCCTTGTGCACCACTCTGTCCCTCTCTGGGCCAGGCCCATTTCAGATAGGCTCCCCGCCCTCTCGAAGTTTACCTCCTACTGGGAAAGAGACTACAAATAGATAACCAATATAACTTGTAGAATTAAGTACTCCCTGACCATGTGTGAGAAACAGAGCCAGGTGGCAGGCCACCCAGAATGTGGCAGCAGAAGGGAGAGTGACCCCACGTCACGGAGTTTAAGGGGGAAGAGTGGCCTTAGTGACCGCTAGCCTAGCTATGCTGGGGTCGCTGACACCAGTGTTATCTGGTGATATTTGGATTTGTAGGAAATGCTTTTACACTATGTTTTGCTACTACCCTTTTTTCGGGGACAGATTTCTCAGATCCCTTTCATTTTCACATTGAATTAGATTGATGACAATATATATTTTGAGACTGTGTCTATTTGCAGTGGCTGAGTTTTAAAATTACTCTATTCCTCAAGAACGTCTGTTATGATTCTCCTTTTGTTGTGTTGTTCTCTTCTTTCATACCATCTTCTTTTACCGAAATCTTCTACCTCCTTTAAAGACCATAATTATATTTCTCATTTGTACTGTTTATAACCTCTTTTCAGTCCATAACACTCCCGATCACTCTCCTTTTTGTAGGTATATATGCCCTATTTTTTTTCTTACCCAGTCAGAATATTAAAATGCTCTGAATTTTTGTCCTTTTCTATCTCATCAAAGTTAAATATATAAACGTAGTAGAGATAAAAGTATTTTTTTTGCTCCTGCAGTCTCACTGGTAAACAGTTGTGTGTCAAGAGTGCCTTGGCAGAGGGCTCACGTGTTTGCTACATGGAAAAGTTAGATGACAAAGGACTCAGTCTCATTCTCTTCTTGAAGGATGACTTCCACATCCTTGTCTCCCTTCCCTCAGCTGTTTCCACCTTCCAGTTTGCCTCCAAAATATATGCCAGCACTGCTGACTGGCCCAGTTTTTACTCCTGATGGTGCCATCTTTTCTCCTCATCTCTTACTCCTCCATCTGGTTCTCCCATCTCCACCCCAATCCCCCTATACTTTCCTGTTGCTTGTAGTCCTGGCCTCCTCTCCATTCATCAAGCTTTTTTGCATGTGCTAACTTTGTGCTGTTATCTAAGAGCAACAAGACTTGGTAATTGCTCTCAAGAGGCTGACTTTCTTGACCTCATATTTCATTGTTATGTGATGATTAGGCAACAACATCAGGATGCATTTAGGAAGTGCTGACTTTGTGTGGTGCCGTGTGGGAGACAAAATACTTTGTCAGATCCTTTCTGCAAGAACCTGGTTGGTCAGATAAGATCAAGACATGTTGAAAGCTAAGTCAAAACACAATCCCAGTCATAAGATAGCATTGGTTTATCTGCCAAATGATTGGCACTTCAGCTCTGTAAGCTTAGAGGAGGACGAGATCTCTGGAGGCTGAAATGGTCTGTGATGTCTTCTTGGTGGAGGAAGGACTTGGTTAGTCCTGGATGGATCAGGTCAGATGGATGCCATTTGGATGGCAGAATATGATACTAATGACAGGGATGGGAGAACAGTGGAGAGAATTAAGGCCTGGGGTGGAGGGCTGGGCAGGAGCAGAGATAGTGGGAAATGAAACTGAAGGAGAGATTGGGAGGAGACCATGGCAGGTCTGGAGCATGAGGCCAGGTGGTTTGTAGAGTCAGATCCATCTCAGAGTATGAGTGGACAGTTCTGCCCTTCATCGTTGCTTTTCTATTTTCATACTTCATGTCGCTCTCCAGGTGAAAGGAAAAGAACCCGAACTGTTGGAGCCCATTGCCTGTGAATTCATGGCCTGATGGGTGTAAAAATAAAGACCTGGACTATAAAAAAAAAAAAAATGAATGAAACCTTAAAAGAAGATAACATGGCAAGACAAGTTACAGACCACTGCTCCCCTTAGCCACAGCTAGAAGGACAGACATACTATGTGCTTATTTCTGCTTCAGGAATCTTCTAACTTATTTTTATTTTTCTGAACACATGGGTTTCTACCACACGTGATCACAGATTTTTCACATGTTCCGTGTTTGATACACCATCATTTTGCGTGATTCCAAGCAAAAATGGGTTGCTTATTAGTACAATGAATTTCTCCAGAACCATGTTTAAAATAACCTTCCCATACACTGCACTTGCCCACCGGGTGGTTTCTGATCAGACATCCATATAGTAGCTGCAGCCAAATTACTCCCACCACATCAGACCCACAAATGCGGAGGGGCTCAAACCAGAGGTGACTTTCTCTTTATTTCCTTTCTGATAAATTTTTATAAAATCAGTCTTTATGACTTAAGTACTAAAGGGAACACCTGCTACTTGGCTTGGTGTTTTGGGGGGCGGAATCACAATGGAAAGTAACTCTTGAGAAGTGAGCTGGGATGCCTGGGAGTTTTGGCCTCAGAAAGAAGACTGTAAAGGAAATAGCCATTTTCTCTCTTTAGAGGATCTAAATCCTTTTCAGAGTACTTATTTAAGACAACTTAGAGATCACTGGTTGCCATTTATTGAATTATTCCTCCCTCCAAAATGAAACTTCAGGTCACTACTCCTTTGAATTCATTTGGTAGGATATGACTACCTTATCCATCAATGACTGGGAAGTAGTTTGTCTTCTAAGTGGTGAATATTTTATTTCAACCCCTTGAGGAAGAATTGGTTCTTTAGTGCATCAGTTCCTGGGGACCCAAACAGAACTCCTGAAATGTCAACTTGATGTCCTTGGATGACCTCCTTAGCGTTATGGAAGGATGAACAGCTGACCCTTGAACAACACAAGTTTGAAATGTGTGGGTCCACTTATACATGGATTCTTTTCAATAAATAGTATTTTCATTTAATTAAGTGTGGGGAAAAGTTTGTCTTTGATTAGAGATCACAATAATCAAATCAAAACAACTAGGGTTTGAGTCCCAGTTCTGTACAAGTCATTTCAACTTACTCCCCTTGGGTGAGTTGTGTATCAGTTCCTTCATTTTTGAGACAGATTAACAGTATGTGAATCTTCTCCTACATGGGATTGATGCCCCCAATCCCCATGTTCTCCAAGGGTCAACTACTTGTTATTGAGTGTCATTGTATAAGAATAATGCACACGTGTACCTTCTGTGGAGAATGCACTGTGGTGTGGCAGTGATCTCCAAAGCTCACTGATTGGAGGCAGTAGAGTGAACCATTTATATGGGGTGAGGCCCCTGCTTATACAGGGACAGGCAGCCCCTGGGATAGGCCTGTTAACATGTATGGTCAGGACTTTCATGACTCCTGGAAGACACAGCTAAGACCTTGACAGATGACAACACAGACCTTCTTGGGAAGGAAGGCAGCCCAGCCACCTCGTCATCCTGAAGTCCCCCCTCCCTCCCCTTCCCCAGTCCATCACCAGATCCTGCTGGGCCAGCTCATTTGTCCCCACTGCCACCATTCCAGCCCATCATCTCTGTCCTGTTGCATGGATTCCCAACTTGTCTCCCCAATTCCACACATCAGTCAGTCAGTTCAGTTGCTCAGTCACGTCTGACTCTTTGCGACCCCATGAATTTCCACATTGCTGCTAAAAAAAAAAAAAAAAAAAATCAAACGTATTTTATCACTCCCTCCCTTCAAATCTTCCAACAAGGATTTCTACTTTTAAACTGAAATTCAGGATCTTCAGCAGGCCCTGCACTGGAATGTCCCCTCCCCTATCTTTGAAGCACTTTGTCTTTCTCTTAAGGCTCAAGTTTTATTCTGGCTTTTATTACACACACCAGTCTACTGGCTGGAGCTCTAGCTAATGCCTTATGCATAATAGGGACTGGATCTGCGTTTTAGTACAGATGAGGTCTCAAGGATCCCATGTCATTAGCAGAAAAGTGTTTTGACACCACACTTACAGTCATTTCCCCCATTTTTTCCACTTCTGTGGTCTGTCACTTGTCTTGCTATGTTATCTTCTTTTAAGGTTTCATTCTTTTTTTTTCTTTTACAGTCTAGGTCTTTATTTTTACACCCATCAGGCCATGAATTTATAGGGAATGGGCTCCAACAGTTTGGGTTCCTTTCCATTGATCCTCACAAAGTGTGCTTCTTTGGGTGGAGCAGGCTGGCACTTCAGATGAACCCAAGTCCCTTTCTTTTTGGCTTCCTTCTTTTTCTGAACATTTTCATACACGTGTTTCAGGAAGCTATCTTGGCTCTTAGAGTGCTTAATATGCTTGATAGGCACATTGATTCTCTTGGCAAGAGTCTTGCCCTTAACTTGTTTGTTTACAATGATGCCAACGTCATGGTAGGTGACACTGTAGACTCTCCCAGTTTTGCCATGGTCACATTTGTGGGGCAATCCTTTTTGAATAGTACCCATTCCCTTGATATCTACAATATCACCCTTCTCGTAGATTCACATGTATGTGGCCAAAGGTACAACTCTGTGTTTTCTAAAAGGCCTAGAGAGGATGCAGCCCCTCCTCTTTCCCTTCGTGTTGGTCATTTTGGCGAATTACTGGAAGATGGCGGTTCCAGCCGAAAGGGCTCATTCTTTTTTTGTTTTCTAATATGTGTTCTGTTATTTATCCTAACACTACTTTTTCTTTTTGCTATATTTTTTTTCTGCTTTTTTCTCTTTATTGAGATGCAGTTGACATATAACATTGCTAACACTACTTGTTATTCTGGTGTCTACCTGTATACCTTTGTTCCTTTATTTCCATGACTACACAGGGTTTTGTGATCATTCACCTTTAAATCCAAACATGCATATGAGTCAGTGCAGGCATCTGTTTTGTTATGTCTTCTAATATGCCTGAGCATTTACATTTTGAAATAGTCATACTTGAACACCTGTTGATGTTCAATATTGAAATTTCTTATTGAAATAAATATTATTATAATTTACTTTCTTTTTATTTCTCCTTAATCTGTTACTTAGGGTTTTACATTTGTTTTCTCTTTGAAATTATATAGATAGATGGTTAGTTTCAAATATTGATTCAGCATGGCACAGGGGACCTTGCTAAATACATGTTATAAAAAGTGGGCACATGTTCTGATTGAGTGAAGAACCACTATTTTAAGCAATCCTCAGTATCTACTTTGAAGTTGCCTACAAGTAGGGTGACTGCTCCCTGGTTTGCCTGGAACAGTCATGATTTATTCCTGTTGTCCTGGCAGAATTATTAATTATGTCCCTTTCATTGTCCAGAGATCCTGTTTAGATAATAAATTGTATCACCACATGTTTTTAGAAGCATTTCTTCTTTTTACCATCATGATCACAGTATTTCCCTCTTCAGCAGCATTCTCTGTGTCTAGTCAGCCTTTGACAAAAAGTGCTAGGTCCCTCCACTATTGAACTTTTCACTCCTAAAACCTTCCAGTATTCTCTTTTACTCATCCTTGAAGAATCTGAAATTACTGTTTAAATACCTTTGGTGCCTTTTTTTCCCTCTCACTAACTTGAGCCTGTCTTCATCAATTCTCTTAACTTACTCTTCTATTTTTTGCATTTCTACCTTAATCCCCTTTCCACTTACTTTTTTTTAAACATAACCTTGCTGTTCTGCCAGATTTTCATACTTTCACAAAATTAATTTTGCCTTATCTGACAATTTGCAGCTTCAAATTTTTGCCTATAAATAGACCTTGTTAGCTATTTTAGTACAAATTCTCTTTTTGCTTTGATGTATTTCTTTGGTGTTGACACACATTAAAATAAGCATTCCTCAATTCCATTTTTAGCTGACTTCTTTATATGTTACCTTTGGATTGTACCATAAACTGCTCTTACTCTGATATACAAGTACCTCCAAACAGCATTCTTTTGTTACACTTTGAGGAAATGCCATATTTTTGCTTTATTTTCTTTTTTTTAAGGAGTAAAGAAATTTTAACTTTTGGATTAAGACATTTGGCTCCCAAGAGTTTTAAAGATGCTTAGTTTAACTTTTTTTTTATTGTGATAAAATACACATTACATTAAATTTGCCATTTAAATAATTTTAAAGTGTACAATTCAATGGCATTAAGTGCATTCACAATGGCGTGCAGCGGTCAGCACTGTCAAGCTCCAAAACTTTCCATCATCCCAAACAGAAACCCCACACCCACTGAGCAGTCACTCTCCTTCCCCCTCCCCCAGCCCCCAGCACATATTCATCTGCTTTCTGTCTGTGGATTTGCCTCTTCTGAACATTTTATACAAATGGAATCACATATTTTGTGTATGTCTGACTTTTTTCACTGAGCATAATTTTTCAAGGTTAATCTGTGTTGTAGCATGTGTCATCACTGTATTCCTTTGTACGGTTGAATAGCATTTCACTGTACAGATAGACCTTATATTGTTTATCCATTCATCCGTTGATCAGTCTAATTTTTATTAAGTCTTTACTACAGCATGAAATGAATGGTACAGTATAGCATTATAAGTGCAGTGAATGGTACAGAGATATTTTATTTTAAACTTTTAATTTTAAATATGTATACAGCTGATTAACAATGTTGTGATAGTTTCAGGTGGAAAACAAAGTTACTCAGCCATATACAGGTATCCCTTCTCCCTCAATGGCACCCCACTCCAGTACTCTTGCCTGGAAAATCCCATGGGCGGAGGAGTCTGGTGGGCTGCAGTCCATGGGGTCGCTAAGAGTCGGACACGACTGAACGACTTCACTTTCACTTTTTCACTTTCATGCATTGGAGAAGGAAATGGCAACCCACTCCAGTGTTCTTGCCTGGAGAATCCCAGGGATGGGAGAGCCTGGTGGGCTGATGTCTATGGGGTCACACAGAGTCGGACACGACTGAAGTGACTTAGCAGCAGCAGCATTCCCCCTCAAACGCTCCTCCCATCTAAGCTGCCACATAGCATTGAGCAGAGTTCCCTGTGCTATATAGTAGAAACTTGGTTATCCATTTTAAATGTAGCAGTGTCTACATGTCCATCCCAAACTCCCAAACTATCTCTTCCCCTCATTCTTCCCCCTGCTGGTAACCATAAGTTCATTTTCTAAGTCTATCAGACATTTTCTGTTTTGTAAATGAGTTCATTTGTATCGTTTCCTTTTAGATTCCACATATAAGGGATATTATATGATATTTCTCTCTCTGTGTTTGACTTACTTCACTCAGCATGACAATCTGTAGGTCCATCTAGGTTGCTGCAAATGACATCGTTTCATTCTTTTTAATGGCTGAATAATATTCCGTGTGTGTGTGTGTGTGTGTGTGTGTGTGTGCTGTGTCTTCTTTATCCATTCAGTACAGGGATATTGTAGATGAGAGTCTTAGTGGTTGACACGTGACTAATGCTGAGGATAGAATGTGTATAAGAGGTTATAACATTTGGATATATTTTCTTCTGGGTATTTTATATTTTTTCATGTTTGGGTCATTTTACTATGTTTGGGTATTTTATTTCACTTTTACCTGCTTATGATCACATTGATTAGAAAAGTTTGCATGCTGCCCCTTTTTTCATAAAATTCATTTGTTTAACAAATATTTGAATGCCTATAATGTGATGGGAGCTAGTGTGGTTACCTCTGCTGGATACAAAGTTCTGGTAAAGATATAGTTTGGAAATTATCAGCTTATGGGTATTATTTAAAGCCATAGGACCAAGACCTCCCAGGGAAGGGTCCATAGCGCTAAGGAGAGGACCCAAGAATCAGCCCTAAGGTTCTCTTGGTGATGAAGTTCCAGGAAAGAAGGAGGTTGAGGAAGAACAGGCAACCTGTTTAAAAGCAGGAGAGTCTGGAGGAAAAAGTGTTGGAGGGGATGGCCCCTGGTGTCAACTGCTACTGAGTGAGATGGGGAAGATGTTGGACCACAGGGTTTAGCAAGGTGGTAGTCAGAAGGGAGCTCAGTGGAGTGGAGAGGATCACAGTGCAGCTGGAGTGTGCTAAGGAGCACATGATGTAATATTTTAACATAATTCTGAACATTTCATATATTCTGAAACATAATTCAGTGGCAGAAAAATATTCTAATTGTACATTTTAACCACTTATTATCTCCCTATCAATGTGTGACAATTGCATCATTTACAATATTTACTATTACCAACAAGACCACAGTGAGCAGCTTTGTAAACTTTCTTTCCTACTTTTAGCATCATTTCCTTTGACTAGAGAGACAGAAAGGAAGATGCTGGTCTAAGAGCAGAGCAACTTTAAAGCTTACAATTCTCATGTGCTCAGATACTTTCTGAAAGAACTGACTAGTTGGCATTCCTCCAGTGTTATCCGGCATCTTGACTGCAATTGTCAGTTGAGGCCTCCCGGAACAGGTCTTTCCTTTTATCTGCCTATAACTTCTTTTAACCTTGAAAAGAGAATTTAATGAGAAGAACTAAACCCACATTATGGGGTGAAAAATATACACAGCTAGTTTAGTTCAGTTCAGTTGCTCAGTCGTGTCTGACTCTTTGCAACCCCATGGACTGCAGCATGCTAGGCCTCCCTGTCCATGACCAACTCCCGGAGCTTGCTCAAACTCATGTCCATTGAGTCAGTGATGCCATCAAACCATCTCATCTCCTGTTGTCCCCTTCTCCTCCTGCCTTCAATCTTTCCCAACATCAGGGTTTTTTCAAAGGAGTCAGCTCTTCTCATCAGATGGCCAAAGTATTGAAGTTTCAGCTTCAACATGAGTCCTTCCAATGAATATTCAGGACTGATTTCCTTTAGGATGGACTGGTTGGATCTCCTTGCAGTCCAAGGGACTCTCAAGGGTCTTCTCCAACACCACACTTCAAAAGCATCAATTCTTCAGCTCTCAGCTTTCTTTATAGTCCAACTCTCACATCCATACATGACCACTGGAAAAATCAAAGCTTTGACTAGATGGACTTTTGTTGGCAAAGTAATGTCTCTGCTTTTTAATATGCTATCTAGGTTGGTCATAACTTTTCTTCCAAGGAGCAATGTCTTTTAATTTCATGGCTTCAGTCACCATCTGCAGTGATTTTGGAGCCCCCCAAAATAAAGTCTGTGACTGTTTCCACTGTTTCCCCATCTATTTGCAATGAAGTGATGGGACCAAATGCCATGATCTTAGTTTTCTGAATGTTGAGCTTTAAGTCAACATTTTCACTCTCCTCTTTCACTTTCATCAAGATGCTCTTTAATTCTTCTTCATTTTCTGCCATAAGGGTGGTATCATCTGCATATCTGATGTTATTGATATTTCTCCCAGCAATCTTGATTCCAGCTTGTGCTTTACCCAGCATGATATACTCTGCATATAATTTAAATAAGTAGGGTGACAATATACAGCTTTTATGTACTCCTTTCCCGATTTGGAACCAGTCTGTTGTTCCATGTCCGGTTTTAACTGTTGCTTCTTGACATGAATACATATTTCTCAGGAGGTAGGTCAGGTGGTTCAGGTGGTATTCCCATCTCTTCAAGAATTTTCCATAGTTTGTTGTGGTCTACACAGTCAAAGGCTTTGGCATAGTCAATAAAGCAGTAGTAGATATTTTTCTGGAACTCTTGCTTTTTTGATGATCCAGCGGATGTTGGCAATTTGATCTCTGGTTCCACTGCCTTTTCTAAATCCAGCTTGAACATCTGGAAGTTCACGGTTCACGTACTGTTGAAGCCTGGCTTGGAGAATTTTGAGCATTACTTTGCTACTGTATGAGATGAGTGCAATTGTGTGGTAGTTTGAGCATTCTTTGGCATTGCCTTTCTTTGGGACTGGAATGAAAACTGACCTTTTCCAGTCCTGTGGCCACTGCTGAGTTTTCCAAATTTGCTGACATATTGAACGCAGCACTTTCACAGCATCATCTTTTAGGATTTGAAATAGCTCAACTGGAATTCCATCACTTCCACTAGCTTTGTTCATAATGATGCTTCCTAAGGCTCACTTGACTTTACATTCCAGGATGTCTGGCTCTAGGCGATTGGTCACACCATCATGATTATCTGGGTCATGAAGATCTTTCTTGTATAGTTCTTCTGTGTTTTCTTGCTACCTCTTCTTAGTATCTTTTGCTTCTGTTAGGTCCATACCATTTCTGTCCTTTATTGTGCCCATATTTGCATGAAATGTTCCCTTGGTATCTCTAATTTTCTTGAAGAGATCTCTAGTCTTTCCTATTCTATTGTTTTCCTCTATTTCTTTGCATTGATCACTGAGGAAGGCTTTATCTCTCCTTGCTATTCTTTGGAACCCTGCATTCAAATGGGTATATCTTTCCTTTTCTCCTTTGCCTTTCCCTTCTCTTTTCACAGCTGTTTATAAGGCCTCCTCAGACAACCATTTTGCATTTCTTTTTCTTGGGTATGGTCTTGCTCACTGCCTCCTGTACAATGTCATGAACCTCTGCCATAGTTCTTCGGGCACTCTATCAGATCTAACCCCTTGAATCTATTTGTTACTTCCACTGTATAGTCGTAAGGGATTTGATTTAGGTCATAGCTGAATGGTCTAGTGGTTTTCCCTACTTTCTTCAATTTAAGTCTGAATTTGGCAATAAGGAGTTCATGATCTGAGCCACAGTCAGCTCCCGGTCTTGTTTTTGCTGACTGTATAGAGCCTCTCCATCTTTGGCTGCAAAGAACATAATCAATCTGATTTTGGTGTTGACCATCTGGTGATATCCATGTGTAGTATTTTCCCAGCTAGCTAAACAGTTACATTAAGGGGAAGCACAGGTCCAACAATTGCCCACCCAGATGGAACCACGGTGTGAATGTGATGCCACTCTTGTTATTAACTCTTTTTCGCTGAGGTCTTGGTATAACCTTAAACCAGATATGGCTGAGGAAAGTGCTCAGCCATGAGCTTCGTCCTCCACTCCTATGTGCCTATGCATTCATGTAAGTGTGATCCGTGCTGGGATTTAAGAAAGTTTCCCCTTTTCCAGGAAACCCCCTGCAGATCTCCCACTGCAGCTGCCTGCTGTTATCAGGGAATGACTTCTACCCTTTCCATGCATGCTTTGGGTGGAGTTTTATAAACATTCCCAGCCTATCACAAAAAGATAGCAACTTTCAAGCCTATTGTCATCTCAAAAATTTCCTCCTCTCCCCTTCCCCATTCCTCAAAAATATCCTAACCACTTTGTGGCCACTTCCTGGTCACATTGTGAGTTGCTCCTACCAGCAGCAGCATTTAGATAAAGGAGGTGACACCAGCCACCTGGGTCTGCTATTTAACTGCTTCCTACCCAGCACAGCAGCACCACACCCAGGACCAGCAGTGCCCAGTGTCCTGCTGGTGCAGGTTCTGGGAGGTACCGGCATCACTGGAGCCCCTCTCCAGTGATCTGCTTGTTCCAGCTGGACAGATACTGCTGTTTGCTGGGCCTTGAGTGGGGCAGTGAGTGGGTCCGATGGGAACAGACTTGGCAAGAGTGATGCATGGGCATCTCCCTGCTCCATTCAGTTGGCTCCTTTTCTGGAGAGGTCCCAATTTCCAAAGTGGAAGGTCCAAGAACATGTGACTGCTCAGCAGAATGGTGGAGTGTTCTAGAATAGGCAGATTGGGGTGCTTTCTTGTGCCATTACTGGCTCTGTGACTCAAGAGGGTGACTTCACATCCCTGAATCTCATTTTTTCCCACCAGTTTAAAAAATATAGAAGGATTATGTGATACCAGTCTCCTTAAATTATTGCAGGAAATCCATGCACTGATACATGTAAAGTGACTGCCATAGAGCCTGACCCAGTACAGGCTCAATCAGGGTGAACTGTTACTGTCATTATCTCACCCCATACTCCTTGTTGACTCCCTGACTTTTGTTGCTCCAAGTTGGTAGTTCAGACTTGGCTCTTCAAACCTTTCTCTTTGTTTCCTACTTTCAGGGAGCTTTGTGAAGAAGCCTGGTCAGCCTGTTGTTTCCAAAGCCTTGGGGTAAGTTCTGGGGTGTTCAACCCAGGGTAAGGGCTGGATTGGCTCCTGTTGCCTTGACACAACAGCCTGGGGAGCAAGTTTTCTCAAGCACCCCAGGTTGTAACTAAAGCAGGAGCCTACTGGGGTTTGACATGTCATTCACACAGCCCTCCCGACCCTGTGGCCTCTGTGGATCGCTCCTTTGGTCCAACTAAATGGAAGTGGGCTATATGGACATAGTCTGCAGGAGTCTCTAATAACCAAGACCAGAGTCAGAAGACCTAAAATAAACAGACTTAGAAGAGGCAATCAATATGTGACTTTTCTTATGGCAAGTAACCCTATATTGGCAAGGGTAAAAAAAAATGGCTGCTGTAACAAACAAGCCTCTAAATCACAAAGGCTTAACACAAGCAAAGTTTCTTTCTTACTCAAGCAAAATCAGTTCATATTTTCTCAGACAAGTGGAGAACCTTCCAACCAAATTTCAGGGACCCAGGATCCTTCCATTTTGTGGCTCCATCATCTCTTCGGCAGAACCCTCTGCATCTAGCCAGAAGAGAATCACATAGGAGGTTTTGAATAGTCCAGCCTAAAAGTAGCACATAGTGCTTCTGCTTTCTGTTCACAGTCTGTTGGCCAAAACCTAGGCTTTGGCCAGAGTTCGGTAGAATTCAGGTGTACCTAAATTCACTGGACTTCCCAGGTGACTCAGTGGTAAAGAATCCACCTGCCAATGCAGAAGTTGCAAGAGACATGGGTTCAATCCCTGGGTCAGGAAGATTCCCTGTAGTAGGAAATAGCAAACCACTCCAATATTCTTGCCTGGAAAATCCCATGGACAGAGGAGCCTGGCAGGCTACAGTCTATGGGGTCACAAAGAGTTGAGCATGACTGAGTAACTGAGCGGGAGGAGGAGCACAAATTCAAGGGGCTAGTAAATGAAGACTAGCCGCATGCTCAGGAGGTAGAGGAAATAGGTTTTGGTGCCACAGATATTTTCCAGGAATGTATTTGAGGCACAGAATTGGGAAGGCTTCCCTTTGCTGGTTTCTGAGCCCATCTTAAGTGACTTGGGTGGGAATAGACAGAAAAGGATCTGCATTGCTGTGGATTTCCTGCTGATCTTTTCCCAGGGACAGATTTGCACCCCCTGCCATGGAGACCCGTCCTAGCATCTGGGGAGAATGTCCACCAAAATTTGCTACCAAGCTGGGCCGAGCGGTGGTCAGAGAAGGACAGATGGGGCGGTTCTCCTGCAAGATCACTGGCCGGCCCCAGCCACAGGTCACCTGGCTCAAGGTAGGGTTCTGTCTGCCCTGACTCTGGGTGAGATCCCTGGGCTAGCGGGACTCTGTCTTCCCAATCAGTCCCTGCCACTTCAACTGTAGACGGCCCTCGAGTTTCTCCTGGCTTTGGTAGCCACGCCTGTTCTTGCCCCTGTGCACGTACTCTCCCTGTCACTCAGCCCACAATGTCCTGTAATCCACATACTCACAGAACAGCATAAAACTTCTGAGTCAAGACAGACCTGACCATGTCAAGAGAGTGGACTTTGAAGTCTGGGGCTGATTTCAAGCCATAGCTCCCTGATTCACAGAGCATGTGATGCTGGGAAGACATTGGTCTTTTAGAACCCGGGTTTCCTTATCTGTGAGGCAGAGATAATGCCACCAACCTCAAAATACTGTTGGGAGGCTCCACGTGGGCGTGCCTTATAAATCACTGGGGCTAGACACTGTGAAGACAGAGGTGGGAAGCAGGGGAGAAGGGGATGAATGGGTGTAAACAGGGCAGCGAGGAGGTCAAAGCCAGGGAGAGTAGGTTTTTCACGGGTGGAACTCCTAGAAAAAAATGAGTGATGGGTGCCTTTTCCCTGTGTCCTGATTCTCCTGTTCTGACCCTGGAACATCATTAAAAGGAAGAGGGAGGCAAAGGAGAACTAAAGCGAGGAATGTAGAATTTTCCACCTCAAACTTGGACTCCTTTCAAACAGGTTCCACGCACCTTCTCTCAGCTGGACAGAACACCACAGTGCATCCATAGAGCAGAGTCAGGGCCCTTGGGTGGCCCTCAGGCTGCTGTCTGAGATGACAGAGCGCAGAGAAGTGGGCCCTGCTGCCTGCCTGGTGTCTGTCCCATGCGGATTGGCAGCAGACAGGACAGAGCTGAAAGGTGAGCAGTTTTTCTGACCAAGCTGCCTGTGCCGTCCACAGGGAGATGTTCCCCTGCAGCCCAGTGCTCGTGTGTCTATGTCCGAGAAGAATGGGATGCAAGTCCTGGAAATCCACGATGTCACCCGAGATGACGTGGGAGTATACACGTGCATGGTGGTGAATGGGTCAGGGAAGGCCTCCATGTCTGCTGAGCTTTCCATCCAAGGTACAGTCCAAGCTCTCCATCCAAGGGCTGTGGGAGGGCTATTGCAGAGCTGTCCCTTCCGGGGTCCCTAAAGGACCTAGAAGGAGCTGCTTGTTCATTACACATCTGTGTGTTACATGTGTCACACTTATGTACTCAGGTATCCATCCCCAGGTCAGCATCTTGAATCAGAAGAATGGGTGGGCGAGTAGCACAGATGCAGCGAAGGAGGAAGATACTTCACCCGTGTCTGCACATCTGGGTTCAGTTTTTCCTTCTTGCTCAGACTCCTTTTTTATTTACATTTCTAATTGCCTTTTGGAAGAGTGCACATTGCTAGTGTCTTCCCATCACCTTGTATTTACCCAGCCTAAAATTTATCTCAGCGTCCTTCAGATCAGGTGCTCCCTCAGCTTAACTCTTCCCTTCCCACAGGACTGGGCATTTCAGACCAGCTTTGGCCCCTGTCTCTTCCTTGCTACAGTCATCAGCCCCAATTAGCTCTTCTCTTGAAATCTCTCTGTGTATGATTCCCCATTCCATTCCCCTTGGTTCTGCCAAGTCCAGCCTGGGGAAACTGGGATGTGTGGACAGAGAGGACGACTGAGGTCACTCCATTTGAGTGGGTTGGTATTTATGGATCAGGGAGTAAGACAACCCTCACTTTCTATTCTTCCTTTCTTACCCTTATCTCTTGTATGACTTTCCTCTTCTCCATCTCCTTCCTTCCTCAGAAAGTATCCCTCCTTGCTCTCTTCATGTTTTTGGCCCAAGTATTTTTACTACCCACAGAAACAAATTTATTCTACATTGCAACCCAGGATGTGTGTGTGTGTGTGTGTGTGTGTGTGTGTGTGTGTGGTGTGTGTATGCCTAGTTGCTCAGTCATGTCCGACTCTTTGTGACCCCATGGACTGTAACCTGCCAGGCTCCTCTGTCCTTGGGCATTCTCCAGGCAAGAATACTGGAGTGGGTTGCCATGGCCTCCTCCAGGGGATCTTCCCAACCCAGGAATCTAACCCAAGTTTCCCACATTGCAGACGGATTCTTTATCATCTGAGCCACCAGGGAAGCGATATATAAAAACATATACATATACAAATACATATACACATATATTACTAAAACCAGTTTCATGAAACAATCCTGAGTATTATATACAATACGTGCTGGCATTTTCTCTTCTCCTCTACTTCATTAAGGGGAAAAAACCCTTTTTCTGACCATAGGCTTTGGCTTCACAACTCACTACGGTCTCAGGATCCTACCGTTTTAGTCTCCCTCCTCTACTCTCCCCAGCACTGAATTAAAGAACTGATCCCTTCTGATGCAATTAATGCCAGAATGGTGTGTTTCCTGGGATGTGTTTGAAAATACTCCCAGAAAAAGTCCCTCAAAAACAAAACAGAGAGATATAGATAAGATTGGCAAAATGTTGCTATTTGCCTCACCAGGGTGTTGGCTTTCAGTGTTTGCCATATTCTTCTCAGTACTATTGTACATTTTGCAATTTTCCATAAAACATTTTTTAAAAATAATGTGGTAGAAAAATATATCTAGTAATAGTACATTTTTTTTCTTTGAAGAACTGAATAAAATTACACTTTTTCTGTACGTTTTAAAATGAAGCAGGTATTTGTCAAAAATTATTACCTTAAGGGGTTCTTTAGAGGGCCACATGCAAGTGGAACCGTGTGGGTTTGAAGTTTTGGGTAGGTGTTTATTTTTGTTTGTCTCTCCAACGGTTTTTGTTTCCTTCTTTGGGCTAGAGAACAGGAAGCTACTGTGCCCAGGGTGGGGCAGCAGAGGCTGTACATAGCAAAGGCCCAGGGCAGCGCTGGTAACTTAAGAGTGTCTGCAGGGCTCAGAGGAGTTTATCAGATTAACCCAGAAGTTCAGGACCAGGGGAGCTGAAAGGAGAGGGGGCGGAGGGCCACAGAGGAAGGTGAGCGCTTAGGAAGCCAAACTCTGTCATAAGTGAGAGATTCTTATTTTATCACTTCCTGCTCCTGGTGTATACAACATTCCACTAACCGTCTTTCTACCTTCTCTCTTTTTCCAGGTTTGGACAATTCCAATAGGTATGTGTAGGCTTTGTGACTGTCATCGGTCCATCTCGAAATGCCCTGTTATAGAAAAGAGGGATTGTAATCAAGAAATGCCCTAAATTTCTGAGTCATTATATAGTGGGGAGAACCGCCTGTTTGAGGGGCATTGTTTTATTTGGAATGTTTCATTTTCTATTGTAATTTGCTGCCTAGGTTCTGGGCCAGGCTTGCCATCAGTATTGAGACTCTTGAAGGCCCTGCTCAGTATCTTTACTAGTTAGCCATCATTAGGAAGGGCACTGCTCTGCAAGCATGCCCTCCATGTTCAAGGCCAGAAGCCACCTGCTTGTTTTCTGGCTGGAAACTGAGCCAACTGCAGAGAAAGACTTTCGCTCTTCAGTTCAATTCAGCTCAGTCGCTCAGTCGTGTCCGACTCTTTGCGACCCCATGAATTGCAGCAGGCCAGGCCTCCCTGTCCATCACCAACTCCCGGAGTTCACTCAAACTCATGTCCATCGAGTTGGTGATGCCATCCAGCCATCTCATCCTCTGTCGTCTCCTTTTCCTTTCTCTCTTACTCTGTCCTAATTAGTGGGCTTTCATAATTCCTGGAGCCCGTGCTTGTGATGAGTAACTAGATGATTGTTCTCTTCCTTCTTCTTCTTCTGCCCCACCATCCATCCCTCACCACCAAACAGGTCACTCATGAGAGGAACAAAGGCGGCCGGTACGGACATCAGGAAGGAAGTGACCAATGGAGTCACTCAGGGGTCCAAACCGGATGGCCTGGATGCTGCTGCCGAGAGTAAGAACCACCCCAGCACCCAGCGAGGCGGTTCCCCGACCTGGGCCACAGGGAGCCAGCCTCAACCCCCCAGGGAATCTGAGCTGGAACCACTGGGGAACTCCCCCAGAAAGGGCCAGAGGACCCCCGTCCTGCAAAAGACCTCCAGCACCATCACCCTGCAGGCAGCAAAAGTCCAGCTGGAGCCCAGAGCGCCAGTCCCAGGCACGCCCTGTCCTTCCAGAGAAGAGATGGAGGGGCCAGCTGCGTCCCCTCCAGACACCCTCTC
>NW_011494604.1:1733559-1757656 GCF_000754665.1 Bison bison bison | reverse complement strand
CAGGCGGTCAGGCCTGGGAAGCCAGGACACCATGGGCAAGGTTGCTACCAGGAAGGTCCCCATGGAGAGCCAGAGGGACACCACGTTTCCCAAATTTGAGAACAAGCCCCAGAGCCAGGAGGTCAGTGAAGATGAGCCAGTCGAGTTCAGATGCGAGGGTGAGTAGAGCGGCCTGAGGTCTCTGGTATGCATATGGTAGCCCCTCGGGGGGGGGGGCCACTCCCTTCCTTCAGCTCAGTGGTCGGAGCCTCCTGTATCCACCATCGCCTTGGACTAGAGTCCCCCACCCCGGCGAAGCACTTGATAGGGGTCTCCCCTCAGGAGATGCTCCCTGCAGTGGCCCATTGTTCATGGTTGAAGAGAGCACTGACCCCGAACCCTGATTTTTAGCCCCCACCATGGGAAACCTGTCACCACCATGGCCACCAGGAACAAACCCCAGGGTCCCCTTCTGCAGGCTCTGGCTGGTCTGGAGGCCTGGTGTGTCACTTGGCACTCTCCTCCCAAAGGGCCCCAGCCTCTGTCTTGGGGAGGAGGGGGAGGGTAAGCGAGTAGATCCCAGCCAGAGGGCAGTGGCATACCAGCTGAGCCCGCCCTCAGGCTCAGTCCCTTCATCACCCACTCCACCCCACAAGCACTCTTGGGGGCCTCACGTCCTTCACCTGGCCATGTAGTTTCAGGGATCCCAAAACCTGAAGTGACCTGGTTCCTGGACGGTGTCCCCGTGAGGAGTCAGGAGGGCAGCATCGAGGTTTACGAAGCTGGGGGGACCCATTACCTCTGCCTGTGGAGAGCCCGGGCCCGGGACAGCGGGAGCTACAGCTGCACAGCCACCAATGTCCGAGGCCAGGTGTCCTGTCGCTGGACCCTCCTGGTGAAAAGTGAGTACGTCCCTCAGGGTCCCCTGGCTTCTCTGTGGGAGGACCTTCATGGGGTGCTTCACACATGGCAGTGATGTCATCTCCTGCAGTCCCCTGCCCAGGGAGTACCACCCAAGAGAAACCATTCCTGCCTACTGGCTAAGGTCAAAGGCATTGCTCCAAGGGAGTGATTCCTGATGGGAATTCACAGCAGATCACCTCAGAATAGACAGGCCCAGCCCAGCTGTGAGCTACCTTTTTCTAGTTCCTCAGGTGCCTGTCTGAGGGCGCACTTTGAGCCAGACAGACACACTTAGAGTGACGTGAGGTGATGTGGGTGCCCTCTCTTCTGCTCATCGTAGTATCTGTTTATAAAAGTAGTGCATGTGCAGTGTGAGGAATTTAAACAATGTGCAATCGTATCGCTCGGAAATAAGCGTTTTTTTAATTTTTAAAAATAAATTTGGCATTATGCTGTTTGTAAACTGGTTGCTATTCTAATTTGTTAATGTTCCATAGGCATTTTTCAGTATTCTTTCTATACTTATTATGTCGTTTGAAAACACGCTTTGTAATGACTATATATTTCCTAAAATGATGTCTAGCCATGGCCTTATTGTTGTTTCCATTTAGATTGTTTTGACTGTTTCCAGTTTTTTCCTACTGTAACAAAACTGTTTTCAATAGTCTTCAGTTCAGTTCAGTTGCTCAGTCGTGTCTGACTCTTTGCGACCCCATGGACTGCAGCATGCCAGGCCATGCTGTCCATCACCAACTCCCAGAGTTCACCCAAACTCATGTCCATCGAGTCGGTGATGCCATCCAGCCATCTCATCCTCTATCGTCCCCTTGTCCTCCTGCCCCCAATCCCTCCCAGCATCAGGGTCTTTTCCAATGAGTCAACTCTTCACATGAGGTGGCCAAAGTATTGGAGTTTCAGCTTCAGCATCAGTCCTTCCAATGAACACCCAGGACTGATCTCCTTCAGGATGGACTGGTTGGATCTCCTTGCAGTCCAAGGGACTCTCAAGAGTCTTCTCCAACACCACAGTTCAAAAGCATCAATTCTTCGGTGCTCAGCTTTCTTTATAGTCCAACTCTCACATCCATACATGACCACTGGAAAAACCATAGCCTTGACTAGATGGACCTTTGTTGGCAAAGTAATGTCTCTGCTTTTTAATATGCCATCTAGGTTGGTCATAACTTTCCTTCCAAGGAGTAAGTGTCTTTTAATTTCATGGCTGCAATCACAATCTGCAGTGATTTTGGAGCCCAAAAAAATAAAGTCTGACACTGTTTCCACTGTTTCCCCATCTATGTCCCATGAAGTGATGGGACTAGATGCCATGATCTTAGTTTTCTGAATATTGAGTTTTAAGCCAACTTTTTCACTCTCCCCTTTCACTTTCATCAAGAGGCTTTTTAGTTCCTCTTCACTTTCTGCCATAAGGGTGGTGTCATCTGCATATCTGAGGTTATTGATATTTCTCCCGGCAATCTTGATTCCAGCTTGTGCTTCTTCCAGCCCAGCGTTTTTCATGATGTACTCTGCATATAAGTTAAATAAGCAGGGTGACAATATATAGCCTTGACGTACTTCTTTTCCTATTTGGAACCAGTCTGTTGTTCCATGTCCAGTTCTAACTGTTGCTTCCTGACCTGCATACAGGTTTCTCAAGAGGCAGGTCAGGTGGTCTGGTATTCCCATCTCTTTCAGAATTTTCCACAGTTTATTGTGATCCACACAGTCAAAGGCTTTGGCATAATCAATAAAGCAGAAATAGATGTTGCACCCACCTATCTCTGTGTGAGATTTCCCCCTACTTTAAATGCTATTTAGGGACCCTAGAGCCATGTCCTACTGTTGAGGAAATTAGTAAACTGCAAGGGTAGAGCCAGCACATTTCAGGCTGTTGGAAAACTTATGAGACAAATAACCTTCACTTACTTTTTCAGCAAGTAAGTTGCAAACAAAAAGGAAAGAAGGGACAGCCTGTAAGAAACTTAACTGAAAAGACACAGGAGACACCAATAATCACAATACCTGGACTTTGCATGGATCCTGATTGAGATACCTTAAAAATTTTTTTATAAGAAAATCAGGAAAATTTGAGCATTGATAAGATATTCAATATAAAGGAATTAGTGCTATTTTTAAGATGTGATGATGGAATCTGTGGTTTTTTTTTCAAAGTCTGCATATATTAGATATATAAGTTGAGTTACTTACTAGTGAAATGATAGAATTTCTGATCATATCAGAATCCATGTGTGTTGAGACTTGGTGTAGGGTATGAATGAAGTGAGACTGGCCATTATGAAATTTGAAAAACAAGTATATGATGATTCACTAGACAACTTTTGTATGTTTCTGTCTACTGTTGTGTGTGTTTGAAATTTGTTATAATAAATGTTTCAAAAAAAAAGAACCTAGTTCATTCACACAGTAGGATGCCGTGCAGCCAGTGGAACAAATGGGCCTGACCTGTAGACTCTGGTGGTGAGACCTGTCCAAGTGGGGATGAGCCAAGCGCAGAGAGGATCGTGTGTATCATATGCTGCTTGCGGTAAAGGGGGGAAAATCTATGTACACAAAGCAAACTGATGCTTGTATGTACATAAACATTTCTGGGGAGGCCCCCAATTTCCTTTAGGAAGAGAAAGTAGGGGTCTGTAGGAAAGGGTGAGAGAGAGTCTTGTTTTTCACTGTGTACTATTGACTTGCTTCTTAATTGGGAATTCTACTACATTTGTGAATTCCTTTGCAAGGAATATTGCCCATTCATTTGGAGGTGGAAGTGCCTGTAGGCAGAGGTCCCAGGTCAGGAAACCTGACCTTCATCTTTCGGGGCTATGTGTTAGGGTGGGGGACTCACTTGGCATCATGGCCACCAAAGGTTAAAAAAACAACAGGCTTTGGTTGGAGCATTAGCTATTATTATTAAATGGAAACTATGCATTGAGCCTGTACCTACACAAATTGGGAGTGGAAGACAATGTTGATTTTAAGCCATCACAGAGCTGAGGGAGAGGGTAGAAACTGGGCATGCCACAAAGCTTGCTGTTCTTACCAAGATTCAGCTGCATGATCGTTTTAGAATGAAAGTTCCTCAGAATGCTGCAAGTCTTTGGTTAATTTCCAGAGTTCTGAGAAAGCTGATGTTGAGTGCTTTGCCAGGGCTCTTGCTCCTTGTCTGGTGGAGAACTTAATGGGAGTCCTAAGTCCTCCATCCCAGAAGTCTGGCTTGCCTGCCTTTCTCCTTGGCTGTTCTGAAGTCTCCAGAAGGCTTCACCAAGATGCAGGCATCTAACACCTCTTTCTCTTTCTTCCTATCACTGCAGAAAAGCTGCCTGCTTCCCTTACCAAGACTTCTTCCATCCTTCCCAGGCCCACAAGAAATCAGGTCTAATAATGATTGACCTTCCCACCATTTCTTCAGTCTCTCCCCCTCTCCTTATCTAGAGACCCCTTTCTCCTCCCTACAGGCATGATCTGGTCTCACCTCATCTAAAAAGAAAAAGAAAATCTTCCCTCTGCCTCACTGCCCCTTAAGTTCCCAAGTTTTCTACTTCTTTTACCCCAAAACTTGCTGCTAGTCCAGTCTCTCTGTGCCCAGCTTCCATCTGATGATAAGAGCTAACACCACCCTGAAAGCCTGTGGAATGAGTCAGGCTTTATGCTCAAGACTTTACTTGCATGACTTCATTTGGTAATCTCAACAATCTTAAGAGATAATCACAGTTACACCCATATTCCAAATGAGAATACTGAGCTGTAGTGAGGTTAAGCGACTTGCTCAAGGTCCCATGCCTTGTAAAAAAAAAAAAAAAATGCATATTTCTAAACCATATTGGTCTGACACAAAAGCCCATGTTGTCTGCAGTGCCTGCTAAGGGGATTTCTCTAATGAGGGAAGTCGAGGCCTCCTGGGAGCAAAGGGGCGGAGGTGGTGTCTACCCTCACTTGCCTAGGTAAGCTGGCATCTCTTCACCCTGTACCTGTCCATTCGGATGCGCCACATCCTGACTGTAGCTGTGTTCCCACTGCCTGCTCTCCTTTTAGGGTCCCCCTGGGCTAGAGGAGGAGGTGTGGATGTAGAGTCAGAGAATCGGGTGTGAAGCCTTGCTTCACCACTGGGCTTGACTGTGGGAAATTATTAACTTCATCTGTAAAACGAGCTAAAGATAGCAGTCTCGTGGCATTGTCACTGTCACCTCTGGAAAAGTACCTAGTAAGCCCTCGAATATTAGTTTTTGCCCTAAAACCTTTGTACTCTCAATATAATAGAGTTTTCCCCTCATCACTGTATTGAATAGCTTCTCTGAAGAGTACCACTGGGCTATCGTCTCATCACAAAATCCAGTTGCCTTAAATAAGCCACCTGGACTCTTCTGCAGCATGTTCTGGTTGTTGTAGAAAAGGTTTTCTATCCCCATTGCTCTTAATTATGGCCCCCAAGCAAAACGTTCTCCAACTCACCTATGTAGAAGTCTTCTGTAGAGTTCAGCTCAGTGGTTCTCAATGAAAATGTGGGGGATTGAGGCCCCCAGTGCTTCTGAACCACTGGTCTAGATTAGAAAACTAGAACTCGTGTAAGTCCTTGTCACTTGATCCTGTCTTGGACTTGAAAAAAAAATAACTATAATAATTTAAAATTGAAATGTCCTCACCAGTGGGCATGTGGTCTTTCCAAGTAAAAAGATATTCACAAGAGTGTTCAGGGTCTTTTTGTTACATACAATATTTTAGTGTTCATCCTTGTATCTTTTGAGTAAACCATAACAGAATACTTCTAATGTATAAATACATTTTGGGGGTTTTTTCTGTTTTTTTTTAATACTTTTAAAATATGTGGACCATTTCTAAAAGTTTTTATTGAGTTTGTTACAGTATTGCTTCTGTTTTATGTTTTGGGTGTTTGGTCACAAGGCATGTGGGGTCTTAGCTCTCCAAACAGGGATCAAGCCCACACCTTCTGCATTGGAAGGCAAAGTCTTAACCACTGGACTGCCAGGGATGTCCCTATAAATTGTTTTTTGAGTCAGTTTAGGTGATTTATGTTTTCCTTAAAAAAATCTATTTTATCCATGTTTTCAATCTAAGGAAACATTTCAGCCAAGGATTTTTAAAATTTAAAAAAGAAAGTGTGCAGGGTCTGATGGGACACTTCAACAACAATATAAGACAGGAGAAAGTAGAATAAGACCAAGATAAGGGGATGAAGGAGCTCGGTGGATGCTCCAGGACAGTGAAAGTCCAGACAAGACAGGAGGGACCCGCGTCCTGGAGAAGAGGCTGGCCCGGTCCTGAGTACTTCCAGACGTGGAGTGTCTTGTGATGATGAAAAAGACCCTGCAGTCACCCTGCTTCAGGCTCCAAGTCTCCACATGGTGGTACTGCCTGCTTCCCTGTGTGATGATGGGTGAGGCAAAGCCAGGCCACTGAGAAAGCAAGCCCTGGGTGCCCAGAGCAGTGAGGTGGCTGGCTGTGGTCAATCCGCAGCCTGGGCCGGTGGTCATCTGAGACGGCCTGTCTGTCCTTTGCCCTCACAGAGCCAGCCGTGATGGAGGTGGCCCCATCATTCTCCAGTGCCCTGAAGGACTGCACCGTCGTTGAGGGTCAGGACTTTGTGCTGCGATGTTCAGTGCAGGGGACCCCATTGCCTCGAATCACTTGGCTGCTCAATGGTGAGACCCCCTGCTCCAGCCCCCCGAGCCTTTGGCCTTGCCTGAATTCCTGCTTAGCTTCCCCATATATCACTCTGAATTATTTATGCATGAGAAAGAAGCATGGAGTATAGAGCGAGCATGGGACCTGGGAGTCTGCCAATGCCTGGCTGGGGACACCGGGCAAGTTTTACCCCTCTCTGAGCCTTGAGCTCCTCATCTACAAGAATGAGGCCACCTACCTTTCAGGGTGCTGATTGTGAAAGTCAAATTAGATTCCTTATATACAACAGTTGATGAGATGCCTGGCACATAGGTGCACAAGCAATTTAGCTTCTTTTCATACAGCCAGGCTCACAAGTAGGCTCTCAGTAAATATTTGTTGAGTCAATAAGTGAACAAAAAACCCCACAAATTAATGAACCACACTAGCAGTTGCTCATAGGATCTTGCCTTTTATTTAGTGGCAGGTGATTTAGGGGTTCATAGACCAGTAATCCTTTTTAACAATATAGTCCTATGGAAACATAGGACTTTCTCAACTTTCTTTTTGCCAAGTAAAGTCCTTTGGACAAAAAAATAATTATTACATATTATTACCCTTCTCTCTCTCTCTCTCTCTCTTTTTGTTTTAAAGAAAAAAGCCTTTAAATTCCAAAAGTGTATATGGGAGAACTCTATCACTAGAACTGAAATAGTCCATAAAATTGATGAAGTTGAATTGCTCTGCTTTTGGGGGACCTTAGGGGAGGCTGAAAGGGCACCTGCCCTTGTCCTCCTCTGTATTGAGTGGTTGGGTGACCCTGGATGCCCCACTTTACTGCCCTGGGCATCAACCTCTTTATTGGTGTGGAGATGGATTGGAACAGAGGTTTAGGGTCTCTACCAGCTCTCGCAGCTGATGGAATGAACGCTTTAAGGGGTCGGCAGCCCATCACCTGTGCACCAAATAGTCCCCGGGCATCTCTGCACTGTTGCCATGTTGTCATGAACCTGCCTCGTCAGTATGGTTTGCTCAGGCTTTGCTAGAAATGATCTTTAGTCAGCGTAGGAAGTGGCCTTGGTGTCTCCCTATCTGTGGACTTCTTGGGCAGAGAGGTGAGAATGGGGGTCTCCTCCTCCACCCCTTACTACTGACAGAGCTCCTGTTGGATCCCACGACTGTCGGCACAGAGGTGGCCTCCTTGCAGCTGGAACACAGCATGGATGTTAAAGGCTAGGAACAGATCTGAACAAGAGCGTTTCGCTCCCGCTTGGCTCAGGGTCCAGGCCAGGCGTCAAGAAACGTTGTCTATAAAGGGCCAGATGGTAAATGTGTCCAGCTTTGCACGCCACACAGTCTCTGTCACAACTACTCAATTCTGCTGTCATGGCACAAAACACAGCCAGAGACCATATGTAAATGAACGCAATAAAACTTATTTATAGACACAAATGTGAATTCATATAATTTTCACACACGTCATGAAATATCCCTCCCTTGATTTTTTCCCAACATTTAAAATATGTAAAAACTATCCTTTACTTTCAGACTGTACAAAAACAGGCTTCAAGTGGGATGTGGCCTAGGAGTAGGAGTTTGTTGACCTCTGATTTATGCTTCTCCAGACTGAAAGACAACCCACCTTCTTCCTCTTGAATCGTGGTATTTTCACACTGATCCCACTAGAGGGCGATCATGCACAAGTCAGGGACCCTTGGCCACCAACTCTGGTTTTACCAGTGTTGGAGCTGTGTCACCCAATTCTGAGTGCCCTGAGCCAACAACTCCTTTCTGGGGCCACCGTTGCACCCCATGCTTGAGGAGTCAAAATGAGCTATGCTCCAGTAAAAGGGGAGCTCTCAAACAGCTTGCCAGTACAGATTTCGACAGCAGAGGCATTTTGCTGGCAGTTGGGGAATATACTGGCATTCTCAAGAAACAAGAGCTTTTAGGGACACACACACGCACACACACAGAGCAGTGTTCAGTCCTGACAGTAGCAGGATCCTGGCCCCTTGGGTCTCCCAGCCCCCAGCCCCACCTCTGTGAAGTGCATCGGGCCCTGTGGCTGGCTTGGCAGTCTCTGTCTTGGAGATATGAGTGTTGCTATGAGCAGAAGAAAACATTGCATCGTGCAGAGAAGACCTCCTTCTGCCCTTTCTCCCTCTCCCGCTGCCCACCCCTGTTTTACGAAGTGCAAACCAGGACCCTGGGGCTGATGGGAAGGATCTGATAGCTGCTTCCTATATGGTGAATGGACACATTCCTGCTCTAAGGCCAGGACCTTCAGTAATGAAATTTTCTTTTTTCCTGGAAATGAAAACTCACATCCCGAGATAATAAAATCCTGGGAACGTATAACATTAAGGAAACCACTGAATTTCATGGCACACACTTCTGTCTCCATGTAGGACTTTATGGGACCTGAATAAAGGGCCTCTCATGCAAGGGACTCTTGGACGAAGGGGCCAGAGTTGTTTTTTTAATCCCCTGTCTTTATCTTTTCTGTGAATCCTAAAATGCAACTCATTGCAGCATTAGGTTGAGGGCGAAGAATCGCTTCCGATAAATATCTGCAGTGGGAAATAGGCTCATTGTTTCTGGAAACATCTAAAAAGAGCTGGGAGCCTCATGTGCAGTCTGGGTGAGGTCCATTCTGCCTGAGGCTGGGCTGTGGGCCAGGTGACCCTGTGAGATTCTTTCCAGGCTCAGAATAATGTGAAGTCTAGGATGTGTATCTGGGGACTATTTATTTAAACAGAATGCACAGAACTCTGTCCCTTTCCTGCTTGTATTCTAAATGCCTCTAGAATCTCTCCTCCAAGTCCTACCAGCCCCAGTCTTGTTCCTCCACCCTCATAATCACCCCTTCTCCTTCACCTCCCTGGCTCCTGCCTCTTTCTCTCCCCCTTGAGCCTCTGTCCAGCTGGCTGGGGGTGGTCCTAACACATCATGAACCCTCAGTGGGCCTGAGCAAGTGTGGGGAACCCCAGCGTCATGACAGCAGCCACCCTGCTGAGGACAGGACTCCCACCCCTCTGCTAGCTGCTCCCTGGCCTGAGCCCTCCTGTGCTTCTCTCCCCAGGACAGCCCATCCAGTATGCCCACTCCACCTGCGAGGCTGGCGTGGCCGAGCTCCACATCCAGGACACCCTCCCAGAGGATGATGGCACCTACACCTGTCTGGCTGAGAACACCGTGGGGCAGGTGTCCTGCAGCGCCCGCGTCACTGTCCAGGGTAGGAGCCTCTGGGCAGCCCTCTGTGTTGGCAGAAACACCTTTCCTGCCAACACATCTGCTTTGGAGAAAGGGCACCGCACCTGAAGGCAGGCAGGTGGAGGCAATGGCCTCCAGGAGCTCACAGTGTCCAGGGTCTGCCACCGGAGACGGATGTGCAAGCCCAGTCCTCCACCCCCACCCCACTGTGGCTGAGGGAAGATGCAGGGGAAAGAGGCAAAGACACCCTTGGTTCTAGAGGCTTCCAGTCTGATAGGCAGAAAACCACACCCACTGAGAGAGGACGAGCTCCTGTAGGACTCAAGCTCTCACAAACGACCCCTCATGCACTGGGGGATGCGGGGACACCAGGTAACAGGTGCCGGTACTGAGGCTTCCAGAGAGCCCATTTGTCCCCTGCTTCCTTCTGCCCTCCCTCCCTGCCACCCAGGCTTGCTCTTGCACCTCAGCAGCCTGGTGTCCAGCAATCTGATTAGCATGGTCATCATGCATTGATCAGTGCCAAATGTTTAGTCCCAGAAGTCCCGGGGGGGGAGCCACAGACTCAAGACAGCTATCTGGGCTGTGGCATTGGTGGGCATGGTGACAGAGCTGGAGAAGGTCTTCTTGGGCAGGGTGTTCAGGTAAGCCTGATTCCCCACCCTCAGCTGGGCCCGGGCCCCCAGGTCCCACAGTGACTGGGGACTGAGTGCTTAGACCGGGTGTGGCGTGCCCTGCTTTGCCAGCAGCTCAGTAGGAGACACGCCATCTGGCTCTGTTCCCCCAGGCTCAGCCTCTTGGGGAGAGTCTTCTTGTATCTGAGCAGCAGCCTTCCAGGGGGCCTTAGAGGTGGTTTCGCTGAAAATGGGGAGGGAAAATCATATGTTGGTTACCTCACTAGATACTGTCACCTCACCTGTATTTTCTCGATTCTCAAAAACCCCAGAAGCCGGGTTGGAGGGGGCAGCGCTCTTCCTGTCTTTCACAGAAGGGTCTGGAGGTCTCAAGAAGTCAACGTCACTTGCCTCGTGAGCCACACTGGCCTTTGGAACCCAGATCTCCAAGCCCCTGCTCACTCCCTGTCCTTTTCCAGAGGGCAAGTCCCCTGGCCCCAGACTGGGGATGACCCTCACCCCAGGGGCTAGGCAGTGTCACCCCCGAGGGGTAAAGGAATGGCACTGACAGCCTGTCTGCCTAGGAGGGAGACACGCTCTCCAGCCTCTCTGATTTCTCTGTGATTCCTCCCGAGTGCCTGACATGGAGTCACCACCTGGGGACTGGCTCTGCCTCTTCCCAGGAGGCCCTCGCATCCCTGCCTGACTGTGGCCCCAGGAGCTTGTCAGCCTCATTCTAGTTTACAGTCCATCTGTTCTTTCCTCACGGATCTCACTCATGGCTGATTGAGGGGTCTGGGGAAATCTTGGATCCAGGCCAGAGTTGCTGCTCCCGCCTTCCCCCACCCCTGGGCTCTCCTTGGAGGTCCAAGAGGCCTACCCCAAAGTGGTAGTGGTGGAGAGGGTCAGAGAGGTGCATGATGCTTGTGTGGTCTGAGCCCCGCTGGCTGGCTTCAGCCAAGGGCCCTGCTGATCCAGAGCCTGTCCTGGGCTGCCTGTGTTTAGATTGGATTAGAGGGACCCCACTGAGCTAACAGTCCCAGTGGAGGTGCGGGTCCCCAGAAGAGGGGCAAGAAGACTCTGGGGCCATCCTCCTCGCCCCCTAGGTCTGTGGGAGGAGTGGGACCTGGATGGTTGCCCATCCGAGCATGTTTCAAAGCAGAAACAGAGAGGTCCTGTCAAGGACTCTGCCAGAGCTGTTTGGATCTGCTCTGAAAACAGCCCTGTGTGAGCAGGACATCCCTCTAGCCCCCCCGCCCAGTGTGGGGTTTGACTGGCCTGTGAAGGCCAAACAGAGGCTCAACTACCATAAATGGTGAAGGAGGCTGTAAGACGTGGCCACGCTCCGGCCGCAGCGCTGGGCTGTCTGCACAGGATCGGGGAGGCCGAGCCTGGCACAGTGACACCCCTGGCTCCATGCCCAGGGCACCCGGGGGGCTCTGGTCCACGTCCCACACTGGCCTCAGCCATGGAGTTTTTCTTACTTTATTGGCAGCTTGTTTGGCTGCAGTCTCTGTGGTGGCTCAGAGGGTGGGAGATGACCGTAGTGGAGGAGTTTGTCCCATGCAGTGCCGACCACTGTCCTGGCCTCTCCCTCAGCTGCCCAGACCTGGCCTTTCTGTCCCCTCTGTGTGGCCACAGGCCACAGCTGGAGTGTGGACCAGGCTCCCTGGCTGTAAGTCCTGCCACTAGGCTGCTGCGTCCTGCGCTAGTGACGTGGGACGTGCTCAGGAGTCCCAGCCTTTAAGCAAGACGAACTCTTTCCAAATGGCAAGTCTAAGGAGCGGTGTTACCAAAGGATCAACTCTGCTGCACTGGGTGGTTGTTTTTCTGTCTGTCTGGTTGGTTTTGGTAAAAGGAAAGGAGAGTCAGAATTAGAGAAAGCCAGTGTTGGGCCAGACGCTAAAGCCATAGTCTGAGCACCCTGTTCAGGGAATTCTGGCCACAAGAGGGTGCCATTCATCAATACCTCTCTCTCCGCTGTTCTTGTTTCCAGGGAGGAGGGGTTCTAGGGCAACTTTTGCTGGAGGAGAGTTTAGCAGATCCAGCTAAAGGCCAGACATGGTGCTTTTTCTCACCGCTTTAGCCTTTTGCCAAGGTTTTGGCAGCATCGAGAAGTTGCTCACTCAGCATTCTGATGGACCTTCTGCACCCTCTTTTCCCTGCTCTGTTCTCTCCTCTGTAACCCCCTCCTCCCCAAATCTGACTAACTTCTTCCCACAAATGTCACTTCTCTTAACTGCTGTACCTCTCTTATCACAGTACTTACTTACAAGCAAATTTTTCCTGAGCACCTCCTTGGTCCTAAACATTGTTCTGGGGAACCTGCCATAAACAGAAAACAGGTCCTGTCTTCCTGCCTTTTACATTCTGATGGATGGTCCAGAGCTCTCTTAATCCAGTATTGACAAGTGCTATTAAGAAAATGGAAATAGAGAGGCGGTGGAAGGGATCCTTTCTTAGGTGCGTGCTAGAGGAGACCTCTTGGGAAAGGTGACATTTGAGGGGAGACCTCATGAACTGGAAAAAAGACTGCTCCAGGCAGGTGGTACAGCAAGTGCAAAGGCTCTGAGTTGGGAACAAGAGCAGCCTATTCAAGGGCCAGTGAGGCTGCAGCCAAGGGAGTGGGATAGGGGCAAGTGGTAGAGGTTAGGTTCACCAAGAGAGGCAGGAGTACATCATGCAAGTCTCTAGAAGGGCAATGAGGGGAGAAAGCGTTTTGTCCTAACATGAAATTTCCTCTAAATGCCTGTTCAACTGCCTTTTTTGCTAACCTGTTAGCTCCCTGCAGGCAGGGACCATGTCTCATTATTGCATGTAGCACATGTCCTACTGTGTGAACATGTGTTCAGTGAATGGATGAAGGAAAAATGGAGGTGGGTGAGTCTCTGTGGTAGTGCAGGGGGCATTCCCTCTACCTCCTCTCTTGCCTGGTGGCTCAGGGCTCAAGGAGGTGCTCAGCAAACCTACACGCTAGCTCTCAAACGTCCCCCCAACAAATATTCCTGCTTTCCTCCTCCCGTACTAGGAAACAGTCCCCAGTAGTTAACCAGGCCATGAAAATCTTCCCTCCTGACCCAGGATAGAGCGTAAAGGATGATTAATCTAAATTCCTGCAGAACCCAGGAAGATGAGAGGAGAGTAAATATTTCAGTGTGTATGCACTGGTCATTGGTGCGGGGGCTTCCTTAGACTAGAATCTTTTTAATTTCTCTCACCTTGGAGTATCTTTGTCAAGGCTAAAATTCTTAAGTGACTATAGATTTATTAACCTGCTAATGTGCCCATTTAGACAGAGTGTCTCAGCCTAATGGTTTGTTTATTTAAGTGAAGGCCTGCTGGGCTCTTAAAGCACCAAAGGACATAAAATGTAGATAAGTTAAATTTTTAAAAACCCTGATTTCTAAAATAAAAAATGAAATGTAATAACCATATTTACTAGAGTGTTTGTTTTGATAAAGAGCCTCTAATGAAAGTAATGGGCACCAGGGAATCAGCCATTCTCTGGACAGTGAAAGCATCAGTAAGAGCCCAGCTGGCTTTCAGATTAGTGACAAGCCCTCTGCGGGGCAGCTTGGAACACTCTGTGTGTGTGTGTGTGTGTGTGTGTTTAGTCGTGTCCAACTCTTTATGAATCTGTGGACTGTAGCCCACCAGGCTCCTCTGTCCTTGGAATTTTCCAGGCAAGAATACTGAAGTGGGTTGCCATTTCCTTCTCCAGGGGATCTTCCCAGCCCAGGGATCGAACCTGCATCTCTTGCATCTCCAGCACTGGCAAAGGGATTCTTTACCACTGCACCACCTGGAAAGCCCCTTGCTTTAAGCACTGACAGCCTCTTAAATGTACTAAAAAAGAAAGTTCTGGGGGCTGGTGGTAAAGAACCTGCATGCCAATGCAGGAGACATGATTTGATCCCTGGGCTGGGAAGATCCCGCATGATATTGGACAGCTAAACTCATGCTGCACAGCCACTGAGCGTGTCACACCACAGCCTCCTTCTACAGTCACTGCAGGCCATCTGTAGCATTTTTTTACTTGGAGTCCTCGGTCAGGAATGCCATCCAGAATTACGGTTTTGTGTTCCTAATGACAAAATGCGATCCATGCTTTGACAGTGTGGTGGAGAGTGTGGTTTCCAGAAGTGCCTCCAGAGGACACATGGGCTGGTTTGGATGGTTTGCCTCTGCGTTTAGAGTTTGATTATAACTCCTAAGGCACTAAGAAGGCTGTGGTTGTAATATAGTCCCACTTCCCATCTGGCAACCCTATCATTACTGGTCAGAGATTCTTTGGGAGGGGGAGGGAGGTCATATGTCGTTGTTTCCTTTCATTCTTTTCCTTTCTACTTCTTCACATTTGCTTCTTAGGGTCTAGAGAAATCAGTGGGGAGAAGGAAAACCAAAAGAGAGGGCACGGCTATGGAGGAAAGGCTTTCTTTTCATGCCCAACAAGTAGACCATTTGCTGACTCTCCAAGTCGGTTTATTTAGTTAGACAGACTTTTTTTGGGAGAGTGTTCACAGACATCCCTGGAGAGGGATTTGCACTGTATGTAAATGCCCTGCCGATGGGGAGCGGCTGGGCAAAGGTAACCCTGATGAGCCCTTGAGTCAACAGTCCTGGAGCTTAGGAAAAGGAGGAGGCCGGACTGAGACCCCTGGACGCTGCTGGATTTTGAGCACCATATCAAGGAAGGAGGGAGGGTTGCGCTTCCAGAGCTGTCTTTCACTGGTGATTCACTGAATGTCCATAGTGTAACAGGGTGAATAGTATAAAAGTGTGTGGAGTGAATTGGATTTACTGTTGGAAAGATATTTTGCATTTTTATGACTAAACAAAATATTTCAATTTCAAAACTTAAGGAAAATCTTTAGTAGCTCAGAGATGAAGGCAATAATTTTCCCTCTCCCTAACTGCATCTTCAGGAGGTCCATGTGTCTGCACACCTGAGAGGTGTGGGGGCAGGGGATGTAGGAAGTAGGGGAGGGCCCTTCCATGTCCATTTTTTTTTGGTGACAACCTGTGGATCCAGGGACGTGGTGTCAGAGCAAGGAAACTGCTGACAGACAGGGCCTGAGGCTCTGACGGCAGGACTTAGTGAAAACTGTGACAGGCAGTGCTCCCTCTTAGGGGGAGCCCTGGGAAGCTCTTTAGATGGTAGAGAATTCTGTCTGTTTCATATTGGTGTCATCATCTGTTTAAACACTTAAAGGTGACATCCTTAATTTTTTATTTTAATCTGACACAAGTTTTGAATGAGCTGGGAACCTTCTAAGGGCCATTTTCAAGGCAAACTACTCATGTACATTTAATGTGAATTCAGTCCATAAACATGGGGCACTTTAGAGAGTGGTAATTTAGCTGGTAAAAGTTGACAGGTGGAAAAAACTTCCAAGAGAAAGTGTCTAAGGAGAAACTCGGAAGTGTTTTTCTTGCTAAACCCTTGTAAAGTGAGGAAGGATTCAGAAGGGAAGAACAGGGGAATGATTGCAGTACAAAAGAAGACACTTGGATCCACACCAGCACCATAACAAAGCTGTAGGGGCTTCTTAATTTTCAAGCCCAAGAAAGCCCAAGGCCTTGCTCATGTCTCCAGTTTTGATGAGCAAGTTTATACCAGTTGTTGTGGTTGTTCAGTCGCTCAGTTGTATCCGACTCTTTACAACCTCATGAACTGCAGCACACCAGGCTTTCCTGTCCTTCACCATCTCCCAGAGCTTGCTCAAACACATATCCATTGAGTAGGTAATGCCATCCAACCATCTCATTCTCTGTCACTGCTTTCTCCTCCTGCCTTCAGTCTTTCCCAGCATCAGAGTCTTTTCTAATGAGTCAGCTCTTTGCATCAGGTGGCCAAAGTATTGGAACTTCAGTTTCAGCGTCAGTGTGACTAAAGTATTGGAGCTTCAGTTTCAGCATCAGTCCTTCCAATGAATATTTAAGATTGATTTCCTTTAGGATTGATTGATTTGATCTTGCAGTCCAAGGGACTCTCAAGAGTCTTCTCCAACACCACAATTCAAAAGCATCAATTCTTCAGCGCTCAGCCTTCTTTATGGTCCAGCTCTCACATCCATATATGACTACTGAAAAAACCATAGCTTTGACTATCTAGGCCTTTGTCGGCAAAGTAATGTCTCTGCTTTTTTAATACACTGTCTAGGTTTGTCATAGATTTGCTTCCAAGGAACAAGTGTCTTTTAATTTCATGGCTGCAGTCACCATCTACAGTGATTTTGGAGCTCAAGAAAATAAAGTCTGTCAGTGTTTAAATTGTTTCCCCATCTATTTGCCATGAAGGGATAGGACTGATGTCATGATCTTAGTTTTCTGAATGTTGGGTTTTAAGCCAACTTTTTCGCTCTGCTCTTCACTTTCATCAAGAGGCTCTTTAGTTCCTCTTTGCTTCCTGCCATAAGGGTGATGTCATCTGCATGATATACTAGTTATTGTATGAGAATTAATGAGAAAAGTAGCAAATAGCACCTGTTGTGTGGATGCTTAACTTGCTCTAAATAAGAGCTTTTCAAAACCTATAATTAGGATTATATAAGTTCCTGTAAGTGTTAAAACGAGACCATCAGTTATCATTTTTAATGAGGAACATTGTTTTGATAAATGATCTAATCAGTTAAAGCCAGTTTGTTTTGTTTAATTCCTGTAACGACTCCACACTCTACTTTTGAATGAACTCCATTCTACAGATGAGGAAAACCAATGCTCAGACGTCAGGTCAGCAGCCACAATACGCCAGCTCACAGGCAGCCCCTCTAGGCCTCCAGTTGCCTCAGCCCACATGCTCATTGTGCTGCTCTGGGCCTCTGAGAAGTCATTTGTTTGATACTTTTGCTTCCCCAGAGCAAGAGTTTTATGTTTAAGTTCATGACTAGGGACTGTCTTCAGAAACAGTTTCTGATGAGTCAAAACGGAGCATAAATGGCCAAGGAGGGAAAACTTGGAGGGCCTGTGCTGTGCTTAGTCACTCAGTCATGTCTGACTCTTTGTGACCCCCTGGACTTTAGCCTACCAGACTCCTCTGTCCGTGGAGATTCTCCAGGCAAGAATACTGGAGTGGGTTGCCATGCCCTCCTCCAGAGGATCTTCCCAAGCTAGGGATCAAACCCAGGTCTCCCACATTGCAGACCATTTCTTTACCATCTGAGCCACCAGGGAAACCCAAGAATACTGGAATGGGTAGCCTATCCCTTCTCCAGGGGATCTTCCCAACCCAGGAATCCCCCCGGGGTCTCCTGCATTGCAGGCAGATTCTTTACCAGCTGAGCTACTAGGGAAGCTCTTGGGGGGTCTATATAGGCTCAAAGAGTGGTCTCTCTCTCTGTCTTTGTCTCTCTCCTTCCTTCTCTCTCTCCATGTTCCTTTCTTCTCCCACCTTCTCTCTCCTCTCCTCTCATTCCTCTATCCCTTTCCTAAGTCCTGCTATAGTTTAATCTACATGACATCATTTTTTACTTGTCAATAAACTGCTTATGGGGTTCCCTGGTGGGTCAGACAGTAAAGAATCTGCCTGCAATGCAGGAGACCCAGGTTCGATCCCTGGGTTGGGAAGATTGCCTGGAGAAGGGGATGGCTACCCACCCCAGGATTCTTACCTGGAGAATCCAATCAATGGACAGAGGAGCCTGACTGGCTACAGTCCATGGGGTCGCACAGAGTTGAACGTGACTGAGCATGTGCACTTCTTATAGCCGCTCTTAATCTCAGTTCTTGTCTTTCCCACCAGAGGACAATCCTGTTCCTTTTCCCTTCTCTCAGTGTGGAACAGAGCCCCCAACACCCGGGTACCCAGTTAATGGCAGAGAGAGCCAGTGAGCGAGTGGAGGGCCATTGGCTAATTGACCAAGTACCTGAGCAACAGACAAGTTCACTTCAGAAATTTAGTCCTAGGCCATTAAATCAAGGAGCCTCAGCCCGCCCTAGATTCCAAAGAGAAAGGGCCCTGTGGGCTTGGTCTCAGCAGACCAGAGGAAGCACAGCTGTGGGGGAGACCTGGGGTATATTTAATCCAGCCCCATTTGAGCTGGGTTGCAAGTCTGCCATTGCATCCCTCCTCCCTTGGTGTACCACAGCCAGAGTCTGCCCTCCCCAAATGAAAAAGGCTCAGGTTGCCTGAGGTGCTGTGGCCCCGGGGGCCTCTTCCTTCAGACCCTGGTCCACCTACCCTGCCTGAAACCAGGACTGCACCAGGTGCCAGCTAAAGCAGGACTCCAGGAGAGTCTCTAGAGAACCAGCAACTCTGGGCAAGAGCACAAGGACAGAAAGCTCCCAGGGGAATCTAGCTGACTGGCCTTTGTTCTCAGGTCAGGAAGGCAGCATCCAGACCAGGACCCCATTGGCCATGTCAGCTTTTCTGCCAGCTTCCTTCTCTGAGTCCCAGCTCATTCTGCTGTAAAATGAGGGCACATTCTTCCCGACTTCAGAGGGTGTTGAACATAAGCTGAGAGCTGCGGATATCCTTTAGAATCGTTAAGTGCTGACCTTTGTAAGGCATTGTTATAATGTTATCTCAGTGGCAGCTGAGACCTGTCAGATCTCTGACCAATTATATGTGAATACCCTGATTTGAGAGGACACCATATTGTATCATTTCTCATCGTATCAATAATTATTGTCGGATTGAGTTTGCCTAACCAAAAACAGTTGGATTAGGAAAGGCACAAAACATTTATTCTTGTACTTATTATGTGCCAGATATTCTTTAGCTGTTTTACATATGTCATTTCTTTGAATCATCTGAAAATCCAGCAGTATTTATCATGCATTATACTAATGATGTGTGTATTACCCTTATCACTTGGGCATTATTGTCAGTAACTGATGATAACTGTATCCTTATCAGTTTAGAGGAGAGAACCCTGAGGCTTAGCTTGGGGGACTTGCTTCAGATCACACAGCTCGAGCTAGAAGCTCACAACATCCATTTCCATCCATCTCTTCTTATTGTATCTAAGTCCACGCAAGAGGGAGCATAAACTGATATGTGATCTATCGGCCACAGATGAGCCGGGATAAGTTGTGTATGGCTTTGGAATTAAATGACCAACACACACCTTGCCCTTTGCCCTGACTTTCCCTGCTCTGTGTTAGCTTTTCTCCCTTGTCAGGTGTCTAGAATGGGGGTCCACATAGCACATCTGTCCTCATGGGGAGTCCAGCACGGCCATCCCTGCAGGTGACTGGCTCCCTTGGAAAAGACAATCTCAGAACACCTTGGCCTCATGGTCAGGAGGCCTGGGTTTGAGCTCTCAGTCTGCCTGTCACTGGCTCAGGGACCTTGGGTACCTTTCTTCACCTGAGCATGTCCCAGCCTCACTCCAGTAAAGTTGGGTGGTGGGCTTGGGACTGGGGTTTCAGGATTCAAGTTAGGGCTGCTTTTCTGGGGTTGCCTAAGGAAGTTGCTTGCCCTAAAACGGACATCCTCATTGGCTCCGGGATCTGAGCCCAGAGTGTGTTTGTAGGGGAGGTTTGGTTGTTTCTCTCTTTCTGTGAAGGCTCTGGGGCGGCAGCTGGGGCTGAGCCCGGCTCTCTGTGGCTCTAGTCCCACGTGACCCTGAATGGCAGGCTTGAGAACAGGTTCATTCTGCACACTTACTCCCTGTCACTTCCCTCTGCTCTCTGTTCTTGCTGTGGGGCCCTTGCTGGGGAGGCACCAACAGGCTCAGAGACGATGGGTGACATTGGAACTAAATGCCTGCCTGGGGCAGTTTCCACAGATTCAGACACTGTCACTCCTCTCTCTCTGAAGGAGTGCAGTGAAATTTTATTCTCAAAATTTAGACTTACTTTAGATATATCCATATTTTTAAGCAACACATTTGTATTCTTAACAGTATTTCCCTTAGGTGACATAAAAATGAGAGTCTTTAATCCTGGGGTGAGGCTCCATTTGTTCTTCTGCTGCTGATATACCCACCAGGTAATTAAGCCCAAGAGGTAGGTGTGAGTGAGCACTCATGCCAGCCTCACACACCTGCAAATGTGGATGATGGGTAGCTGGAGAAAGTACTTTCATATATTATCTCTTTAAACCCCCCAGGTCCTGTAATAGTCCTATTATTCCCCTAAATACAGTTGAGGGAGTTGAGCTTTAGAAAGAGAGAGTGCCTTGCCCAAGATCAAGTCCCAGCCTCAGATCCTACATTTCAGTGGCTTTCAGAACCAGTGAGCTGTCACGTGGGAGGCAGTGCCCAGGACACCCTGTCAGGGCAGGGAGGTGCAGATAGGCATTTAGTTGCACTGGCTGAGACCTGTAGGGTGGCTTGGCTTTGCCAAAGCCCAGGCCTGGAAACTGAGCGGTAGGAAGACCTAACACATGGAGGGGTCAAAGAGGAGCTGTCAACTGCTTGCAGGAAAGGGAGCTGGAGGTTTTGATGTTCCTGAAGCATCTGGGAATGAGAGTCCATTTGCAGGGAGCTCTGTGAAGCTGGGACTCTGGCCAAGACAGTGGAGAGGCGGGAACTGGGAGGGCTCTGGACAGGCGAAAACATTTTGTCCTTGAGCCTTCTCGTTCTATGCAAGAGGAAATTCCTCAACTCTCCCGAGGCAGCCTGCTTGCCCAGGGAGATCTAAGCATTCCCAATATTGAGTCCCTCAAGCCCACCGGTTGGGCCTTCTGCCAAGGATGTCTGACTGCCCCTGTCAGAGGGAATGATGCCAGAGCGTGGGTCCTGTGTCCCCTTGCACTCTGGCTCCAAGCCCTTCACACAGCCCCTGCCTTGGGGTAACTTGTCCTCCCACCTCCCTGGTCTTCCCAGCCTCTCCCACTCAGTCCCAGAGGCTGTGCTGGGCATGTTCTAAGTATGCCATGTTTTGTTTTCATTTAGTGGCCAGTTTGGAGTTAGGCCTTTCCCAGGTATGTAAATCAGCCTAGAAATGTATTGTCATGGCTACAGGCTTCCAGGAGAAGATCTGGTTTGTGTGGCTGTGGGCTAAAAAGAACTCTAAATACCACAGTCTCCCTGCCCCCAAACTTGGAGTTTACCTTAGCGATACCATAACCTTCTTTGTCTCTACCCCTGCCTGCTTCAGACCCGCCACCCCCCCACCCCCACCAAGACAAAACCAAAAAGACTGAAAGAGTTATTACTGAAGATCAAGACCGTGTGGCTCACAGGACGAAGGGCAGGGTCAGAGACTGAGCAGCTGGGAGCTGTGGGAAACAGATACCAACTCACCTCTCCGCTGCCCCTTTCCCTTTGGCTCTCATGAGGCAGGTCAGAGCCCAGCTTAGGGAGGATTCTGAGAATGAAGGAAAGCCTGTTTATTACCCTACCTCCCCCAGAGAACAGAATGGGGGTGAGTGGGCCAGCCCTGAACCCAGAGAGTTGTTCTAGTTTCTGTCTTTGGCTAGCTGGGACACTCTTTCCCTCTCCCAGAGAGAGATTTTCTCCCCATTTTGGCTGTACGACAAACTACATATATTTATGGTGTTTACTTTGAACCTTCGTGCATGAAACCTTCACCACGATTTTAAGAAATGAACATCTCCATCACTCCAAATGCTTTCTTATGCCCCTTTACAATCTATCCCCCAACCCCTGCCCCAAACAACCTGTCACTATATTTTGCTTTTTCTAGAATTTTATATAAATGGAATCATCCAGTATACTTTCTTGGTCTGCTTTCTTTCATTCAGTGCAATGTTGGTGAGATTTGTCCTTGTTGCAGTGTTTTTGTTAGCGCTGAGTAGTATTCCATTGGTATGGATACATCATAGTATGTTTATTCATTCACTTGTTGATGTGCATTTGGGTTTTTTCCAGTTTGGAGCCATTAGGAAGAAAGCTGCTATGAATGTTTGTGTACAAGTCTTTGTTTGGACATGTGCTTTCATTGCTCTTGTGTAAATACCCAGGAATAGAATGAATGGATCATGTGCTAAATGATTAACTTTTCAAGAAACTGTCAGATTGTGTTCAAAAGGGTCTGAACTATTTTGCACTCGCACCAGCAGCGTAGGAGAGTTCTGGTTGTGCCACATCCTCGCCAGCACGGTCCTTAGGATGATCAGTCTTTAGTTTTAGTCATTCTAATGATGTAGTGTCTTTGACTTTCTTGAAGTGCTTAAAATCTCAGGCGATGGTAATGGAACACCATGCAGTCATAGAGAACAATGAAGAAGCTCTCCAGTTCTGTTTTATGAGAGACATCTAGATATGCAGTTCTACCTGTGTACCTGCAGGTTCTGCATCTGTAGATTCAAACAACCGCATATCAAAAATATCTGAGAAAAAAAATTCCAGAAAGTTTCAAAAAGCACAATTTGAATTTGCTGTGCTGGCAACTATTTATATAGTGCTTACATTATATTAGGTATTATAAGTAATCAAGAGGTGATTTTAAAGTATATAGGAGGATTTTAGGTTATATGCAAATATTATGCTATTTTTTTTTATATAAGGTACTTGAGCAGCTGCAGATTTTGGTATCAGCAAGGGGTCCTGGAACCAATCCCCTGCAGATACCAAGGGATGACTGTATTGTTAGATGAAAAAGCAAGGTGCCAATCATTGTATATAGTTTGCTGTCAGTCTTTTAAGAGAAGAAAAATAAAAGTGTATACCTATATGCTATTGTGTGTTATACACACGGACCATCGTTGGCACGATGAACAAGAAGCTGGAAATTGGTGGCCTCTGGGGAGAAACATTTGGCCAGAGGACAGGGGTAGAAGGGAGACTGTACACATACTCTATGTACCTTTTGAACTTTATGCCATATGAATGTGTCTTATTCAAAAGAGTAAATAAAATTTAAGGGGTAAAAATCTCATAGGATGCCAAGCGTTGGCTCTCCCCCACCACTTCCATCCCCCAGAAGTGCTCCTGGGGACCCAGAGCCTAGGTTGGACATGGCTCTCCAGAGGCCTCATCCTTTCCTGCTGGGAGGCAAGAGCACCGTCATGCCATGCAGGGAAATGGGCACGCCTTGTTTTGAGGGGTCTCCTGGGCCTCCCACACTCCTCATCTGGTAGTAGTCGGTTTCTGGTGGGAACATGAGCCCAGCACGTTCACATGCTGAGTGTTCCTTTAGTCCGTGTCTGTGGAATGAATGAGTGAATGTTCACCCCACATTCTGTTTGCCACACAGAGAAGAAGAGTGAGGAGAAGAGCGAGTACCTCCTGCCTGCAGCCCCCAACAAGCCCGTCGCGCCCCTCTTCCTGCAGGGCCTCTCTGATCTCCAAGTCATGGATGGGAGCCAGGTCACCATGACAGTCCAGGTGTCAGGTCTGCCCCGTCTCTCTCCTCTGGGCATACGTGAAAATGGGCATGGTTGCAACATGGGCATTGCTCCCCGACATCCTGCTCAGCTCATTGATCCATCAGAAAATCAGCCTGAAACTGTCAGTCAACAGACCTGCAGAAATGAAGCCTCTTGGCCCCTCGTTTCTGCTTTTTCTGGGCAGGATTTTCTGGACTCAAGGTTAAACGGTTCAGGGGGGGAAAGATGGCCATGCTAGAGAGGTGGGGGATTAATTGAAAACATAGTGTGGCCAGTGTAACTGGAGATTATAAACACTGGTCCAAAACCAGATGCTGTGAGAACTCCCAGACTCTCGAAAGATAGTTGCTGTATTCAAATGTTACAGTGAGAAGATGGAACAGAGGCCTTCTCACATAGGGATGGGATGACAAGAGCATGGGATGAGCAGCCCAGTGGAAGACGTCACAGTCCTTGCTGGAAGCCAGCAAGCGAAGCCTGGGGAATCTCCTGGCACGGTCTTAATGACATAGAC
>NW_011494604.1:1729076-1733459 GCF_000754665.1 Bison bison bison | reverse complement strand
CATAGACTTGTGCTAGCCTCTGATAAGTCCTGCTGACAGCCTGGAGGTCCTCTCTGGTTTTACAGTTTCTTTGGAGCAAAGGCGATAAGGACGAGCTGGGAGACGACCCGCGGTCTCAGGGTGAACTCCCTGCTCCCAAAGGCTGGAGGCAGTCCCTGGATAATACAGGCAGAGGCTGGGTCCCCTCCCCTGCACACACTCCTCAAGTTTAGAAATCAGAGGCCCCCTGGCCTCCAGACACAGGGTTGGCTACCCCATTGAGGCAGGTGGTGGTCTTCACTGTCCTTGAAAGAGCCTGACACCATGCAGCTATTCCCAGGGTCTTGCTCCCCTGGAAGCAGAACACCATGGCTCAGCTCTTACCACAGAGGAACCCTCACAGGTGGCTGGTGTTTTATGGCCTCCCCAAAATTGCTAGAAGCTACCCCCAGGGAAATAGACTAGCAAAAACTGAAAATGCTATCCACCAAGAGCTGGGTCTGGAAAGCCTGACACCCATCTTCACCCTTGGACATTTGTATGGTACCAAAATGAAGTGCTGATGGAGCCTTTCCTTGGTGAAAACTGACAAGGGAGTTTCTGTGAAGGCCTGTGTGAGGTGTGCAGGGCAGGAAATGAGCTGGAACCCACCGATACAGCTACCGCTCAGCATTATCAGTCTGAATTCTGATTTTAAAAGCTTTTATACCAATATGTTTTTCATCTCTGAAATTGTTTTTTTTTTTTTTTTCCACTTCTGGATTCTTTCTGGTTTCCCCAAATTTGTTGTTAAGCAATTATAATGAACATGTATTGAGTACTTTCTTTGTGCCAGGTGCTGCTCTAGTCTGCTTTTCTGGTGGGCTCCTGAGGGGGTGGTATTAATTTATTTAACCCTCCCAGTAAACCTATGAGGTAGGTTGGGTTAGAATATTTATGGATGGGAAGACTGAAGCAATGCAATGCCACAGTACTAAGCAGAGTTGCCCATAGCCCAGGGAAGCACCTCTCTGACTAGCCCCTTGCTGCTCCTCTCTGTTCAGGGAACCCGCCCCCGGAGGTCATCTGGCTTCACGACGGGACTGAGATCCAGGAGTCCGAGGACTTCCACTTTGAACAGAGAGGCACTCAGCACAGCCTGTGTATCCAGGAAGTGTTCCCAGAGGACACGGGCACTTACACCTGTGAGGCCTGGAACAGCGCAGGAGAGGTCCGCACACAGGCCGTGCTCACCGTGCAAGGTGGGGCTGACCTGTGACCTGGTGACCAGAAGCAGGGCAGGGACGGGGTAACTATGTGGTTACGGTCTCTCCAAAGACGATCTGGAGGTGAGGAAACCATGTGGGCCTACTTTGTTACCATCTCCTGTGCTCCCTTGGTTCCATCCCAGCCCCAGTGGCCAGCTCTCCGTCCTCCATCTGAGGCTCTGGCTGAGTGGGGCCACCCTTCCCTGCCTTTGGAAGCTCCTGCTCTCCCTGGATTACTGGTGAGCAGCTGCCTAGAGTGCTAGGAGAGAAATCTCCTAATACACTAACAGTTGGCAGTGACAGCTTTGGAAGTGAGGGCCTATGAGGGCCCTTGCCTTTAGAGAACCCATATTTAAGAGGAGAGACAAGTTAAGCACACACAAGCAGGCGACAGCTCTTCATCACATGGATCACTGTCCTAGCCCAGTGCCCCTGTACATTCTAGGTGACCTCCCCTTGCTACAAGCTCATGTTAATTTTGCCCTCTGAGAAGCAACCAAGACAGATTTGCCATGAGAAGGAGGTGCTCTCCCTGAGTGTTCAATAAGAGTCATTTCTGGATAAGCTGTTCTTTGGGTAACATGCTGTCTTCTGACCTTCACCACCTTGGAGAGTTAGGTGGATGCTCTCGGCTGAAAGGCCTTCCTCTCTAATTCAACCCTCTGCTAACTTCAGAGCCGCAGGATGGCACCCAGCCCTGGTTCATCAGCAAGCCCCGCTCAGTGACTGCCTGCCTGGGCCAGAGTGTTCTTATCTCCTGTGCCATAGCCGGCGACCCCTTCCCCACTGTGCACTGGCTCCGAGATGGCAAAGCCCTCTCCAGGGACACTGGCCACTTCGAGGTGCTACAGAATGAGGACGTGTTCACCCTGGTTCTGAAAAACGTGCAGCCCTGGCATGCCGGCCAGTATGAGATCCTGCTCAAGTGAGTCTGCATGCCCTGCTGATTTCCTCTAACCCCTCTCCACCCAGTCCCTACCTCCTGGCAAAGTCGCTACTTGGGACTGGGAAGCCAGAGGAGCCACAGAAGAATGTGGGGCTGGGCTTCAGGGAAAAGAAAGAGCAGGCTTGGTGCTACTGACAAGCTTTTGTTCTTCCACCTCAAGACAGCAGAGGTTTATTGAGAGCCTTCCCTTCTGAGCGCAATTCCCCAGAGTCCTCCATCTTATTACATCCTGGTTTTGTTGCCCCCATTATTTGGTATATGAAGAACATGAGGAAAGATGGGTTAAAATTGGGAAAGCAGCATTATCTATTGTGAAGGGAATATGCTGTGCCAAGTTGCTTCAGTCACGTCTGACTCTTTGTGATGCCGTGGACTGTAGCCGGCCTGGCTCCTCTGTCCATGGGATTTTCCAGGCGAGTATACTGGAATGAGTTGCCATTTCCTCCTCCAGGGGTCTTCCTGACCCAGGGATCAAACCCTGGTCTCTGATGTCTCCTGCATTGGCAGGCAGGTTCTTTACCACTGTTGCCACCTGGGAAGTCCCATGAAGGGAATTTATTTGTTATCTCTCACCCCCATATTGCTTGAGACACCAATAATATTCTCACAGTTTCTATGGGTTTTGCCTCAGGCTTTTATACAAGGTTGCAATGAAGATGTCAGCAGGGGCTACTGTCTCTGAAGACTCGACTGAGGCTTGAGAGGGTCAAGCCTCTCAAGATGAGGGTCCACATCTATGATGGCTCACTCACTCACAAGGCTGTTGGCAGGAGGCCTCAGCTCCTGGCCATGTGGACCTCTCCCTAGGGCTGTTTGAGCATCTTCATGACATGGCAGCTGGCTTCCCCAGAGCTGGTGGTCCAAGGGAGACAGCTAGTTTCAGTCTCCTGTGACCATTCTTCGGCAGTCGTTACTTCTGCCACATTCTATCCATGAGCGGTGAGTCAGTACGTACAGCCCATATTCAGGCAAAGGGGAATTAAGTTCTCCTCTTGGAGAGAGGAGTATCAAAGAGTTTGTAGACATTTAAAACCACTAGAGGGACATTAACTACCCCCATCCATTTCTCCTCCCTTTCAAGGTCTTTCTAGGGAACATGGGAAGGTGAGCTCCATGAAGGCACGTTGCTGTGTTCCCAGTGCCTAGAGCATTGTCTGCCTATAGTCGGCATTTGGTAGCTATTTGTTAAATGGATGTGATCCAGAAATATTTTTCCACCTTTAAACTGCTCTAATTCTTGACTCCATGTCCACCCTGGGTTGATGGGGACAGAACACCAGCCCCTAGGGTTGGTATTAGCACTGAAAAAGAGCACTTTTCTGTACCATGACTCTGCAAACAGATTTGCCACATCCTGAAGATGGTTGGACTGCTCTGGCTCAGGTGCCTGGCCTCTTTACAAGGGGCTTGTTCTCCTGGATCATTCATTTCCCTGTACTGAGCCCACGGTGTTCAGGGCTCTGAGCTACAGACAGGCTCTGTAACCACATGCCAAAGCTACTGCCATGATGGAGCCTTGTTCTAAGTAAGGACAAAACCTAGCATGTGCTCCATCTACTTGGGTCCTTTCTGGGCATTGCTTTATACTTGAATTGTTAGCTTCTGCTGCATAACAAACCATCAAACAAAAAATATTTGGTGAGTTTTAGTAAAATAGCCACTTATTACTTCTTGGGCATCTTTGGATCTGCTAGGAAATTCTACTTAGCTGGCAAGGCTCAGCAAACCTCACCTGAGGTAATACCACGTCCGTGGCAGCTGATGAGATGGTTGTGGGCCAATTGATTATCCTATCACCATCAGCAATATGCTCAGAACACACTGATGGCCTTAGCCTTGTTCCTGAACTAGTTATCAGGAAGACCAATCTGCCTCCACAATAGAAAATAGTTTCTTCCTCTCAGCCGTGCAAATAATGGAAACTGATTCTGTGTTAGAATAGAGCTTGTCTGTATGAAAGGAATGATGCTTTGAGACAGTACTCATGTACTCAAGCTAGACATCCTAGAAAAGATGAGTTTTTGTGGGATTTTGAGGCAAATGAGGCAAGTCTCATTGGATAGACTGAATGTGAGAGGGTAGGAAAGAGCAAAGCGAGGCTGTGGGAAGCCTGCCAGGCCAGAGTGGAGGGTTGCACTGGGAGGTCGGCAGGCAGACTGTCTGGGCCCAGCTGGGGACAGTCATAAAACTTAGACTGTCTTAGCTGGAAGG